>NC_041380.1:137848208-137855588 GCF_002162155.2 Triticum dicoccoides
CGGCCATCGCCGGCCCCAGGCGACGCCGGCCGCCGCCTCCTCCCGCCTCGCTGCCGCCGGCCGCCGCCTCCTCCGTCCTCGCCGACCTCGGATCCGCCGCCGTGAACAGTGCGTGCGCGAGATCTAGATCGGGATGAACAGTAAACCCTAATCCGGAGGTTGAATTTTCTCTAAGTCCCGAAATTCCAGATCCATGTGCCCTTCTTCCTAGCCCCGTAACTTTGCATACGTAGCTCCGATTCATGCATATAGCATATCAAAATGTTCATCTCAGAGAGTACATCATTTTATTCCATTGCATCATTTTCATTTGAGTTCATCTTGATGCCCGAAATGCTGTTAGAAGAGGGCTACTTGAGTTAATTGTCAGATCTGCTACTCCATTTAGCCTTTTGTCATTTTTGCCATGATTAATGTGTGCATGTTATGCCCTGATGCTCTACATGCGTTTTGTTAAGGGTTTTGTCATCTTTCCAGAGGTGCAACCCATGTATTTTTAGGATGTGTGTGGTGACTTGTGCAATCTTGCAAAGTGGTGCACTAGCTAAGTCTGTTTTTAGGGACTTAGTAATTTCACTAAGTCCTGGAGCTGTTTATCTCATGATGCCATATGTTCATGTTGTTTCCTAGTGATCCGTGCCTCTTTTGAGGATGATCAGTAAGGGTGTTTTGTTAATATTGTAGTGCTCTATCCATCCATGTCTTTGTTTGCAATTATGGAGCACCCTAGCTTGAGTCAATCAAGCTCTACTTTTGCTACTTTGTGAATCTGGGCAGATTATCAACTTGTTTGCAATTTTGTCGGTGTTGTTGTAGTTGATCCGTGTATGCTATGTTGTTTTTCTTGCCATGTCTAGCTTGCATTTTGTGCCTTCTTGTTGGGTGTGTGCTTGTCTTTCCATGACTTGCACCGTAGTGAGTGCATCGAGCTCGTAAACATGCCTACTTGAGTTATATTTCAGCATGTGCCAGTTTTCACTAAGTCTGAAAACTGATTATGTTTTTGCTATGTTCACGTGCTTGCAATTGTATTTTCTGGTCCTTTTTGGCTCAAGGTCACTAAGGGACTTTTGTTAAGCTCTTTGAGTAGCTCCATGCCATGCTTTACTTTGACATGTTCAGATCCTGTCGCATGTAGTTTTGTGGCTCCGAAGAGGGCTACCTGATCTGAAATTCCAGACAAGTGTTAATTTCAGTAAGTCTGAGATCTGTTTGTCATATGCATTTTTGCCATGCTTGTTTGAACCTGTTAATGGATGAATTGGCCGTGGCTCAGTGCTAGACTTTTGTGAAGCATCTTGTGTGCATCCCTGCCATGTATTTTGTTGTCATGTTTGGGTGCTGTAGCGTATTCATCTCATTGCATTTAGATGCCTACTTGCTGTAAATCGCAGACCGGTGTCATATTTGAATTGCTTGCCATTTCCAAACCGTAACTCCGATTCCGGCGTTCTTTATATCGTTTTCAAGTGATTTCATCTCATCTTTCCAGTGGCACACTTGGTTTTCCAAGTTGATCCCAGGTTCATGCATTTCCTGTCATATCTTGCATTTTGCATCCCGCATCGCATCCCGCATAGCATATCATCTTTGCATTGTGTTGTTTGAGTTTGCACGTGGTTGATTGTATCCTTGTTGCTTGTTTGTCTTGTTTGGGTAGAGCCGGGATATGAGTTCGCTAACGAGGAGCCCGTTGAGTTTGCTTTTGAGGATCCAGTCAACTCTGACAACTGTGCAGGCAAGATGATCATACCCTCGAAATCACTACTATCTTTGCTATGCTAGTCTGCTCGCTCTTTTGCTATGCCATTGCTATGATGCCTACCACTTGCTTGCAAGCCTCCCAAATTACCATGTCAAACCCTAACCCACCATTGTCCTAGCAAACCGTTGATTGGCTATGTTACCGCTTTGCTCAGCCCCTCTTATAGCGTTGCTAGTTGCAGGTGAAGATTGGAGGCTGTTCCTTGTTGGAACATTTATTTACTTGTTGGGATATCATTATATTGCTATGTTATCTTAATGCATCTATATACTTGGTAAAGGGTGGAAGGCTCGGCCTCTCGCCTAGTGTTTTGTTCCACTCTTGCCGCCCTAGTTTCCGTCATATCGGTGTTATGTTCCCGGATTTTGCTTTCCTTACGCGGTTGGGTTATAATGGGAACCCCTTGATAGTTCACCTTGATTAAAGCTTTTCCAGCAATGAACCTTGGTTTTACCATTTGCCACCTAGCCTTTCTTTCCCTTGGGTTCTGCAGACTCAAGGGTCATCTTTATTTTAACCCCCCCGGGCCAGTGCTCCTCTGAGTGTTGGTCCACCTGTCAGCTACCGGTGGCCACCAGGGGCAACTCTGGGCTGGCCTACCCATACCTAGGACAATCTGAGTGTGCCCTGAGAAAGAGATATGTGCAGCTCCTATCGGGATTTGTCGACACATTCGGGCGGTGTTGCTGGTCTTGTTTTAACCTGTCGAAGTGTCTTGAGTAACCGAGATACCGAGTCTGATCGGAACGTCTTGGGAGGAGGTCTATTCCTTCGTTGACCGTGAGAGCTTGTCATGGGCTAAGTTGGGACTCCCCTGCAGGGATTGAACTTTCGAAAGCCGTGCCCGCGGTTATGGGCAGATGGGAATTTGTTAATGTCCGGTTGTAGATAACTTGAACCTTAACTTAATTAAAATGAATCAACTGAGTGTGTTACCGTGATGGCCTCTTCTCGTCGTAGTCCGAGAAGTGGACATGGTGTTGGAGTAACGTTTGCGCAGGTTGTTCTCTAGTTTCTCGCTCGTGCTTTGCCTCCTCTTCTCGCTCTCTTTTGCGAATAAGTTAGCCACCATGCTTGCTAGACGCTTGCTGCAGCTCCACATATATTTACTTTGCCATACCTATAAGCTTAAATAGTCTTGATCGCGAGGGTGCGAGATTGCTGAGTCCCTGTGGCTCACAAATTACTATTACACCAGATGCAGGGCCTGATGATTCCGCTCCAGGAGACGCGTATGAGCTCAAGTGGGAGTTCGACGAAGACTCTCAACGTTACTATGTTTCCTTTCCCGATGATTAGTAGTGGTGCCCAGTTGGGGGTGAACGGGACCGTTGTCGCATGTTGGGTTCTCTTTTATTTTGGCACCATAGTCGGGCCATGAGTGTTTGGATGATGTAATGTTATTTATGTACTTGATTGACGTGGCGAGTGTAAGTCAACTATGTTATCTCCCCTTTTATTATTATATTACATGGGATGTTTGTGAAGATTGCCTAACTTGCGACATATGCCTTCAATGCAATTATGTCTCTAAGTCGTGCCTCGACACGTGGGAGCTATAGTCGCATCGAGGGTGTTACACTGCCACACACTAGTTGAAGAGACGGTTCAACAACCTCATCAAGTCTCCACCATCCTCCCACTCAATTCTTTCGAGAGAAACTTTTCCTCGAGAAAGGACCCGATTCTAGAAACAATCCCTTATTGCTTTCGGATCTGAGACAGGAGGTATACCCAACTGTTTTTGGGTGTCCTATGAAGATGCATTTACCCGCTTTGGGTTTGAGCTTATCAGCCTGAAACTTTTCACATAAGTGTCGCAGCCCTCAAACTTTTAAGAAATGACAGCTTAGGTTTCTCTAAACCATAGTTCATATGGTGTCATCTCATCGGAATTACGTGGTGCCCTATTTAAAGTGAATGCGGTTGTCTCTAATGCCTAACCCATGAACTATCATGGTAATTCGATAAGAGACATCATGGTATGCATCATATCCAATAGGGTGCAGTTATGATGTTCGGACACACCATCACACTATGGTGTTCCAGGCTGTATTAGTTGTGAAACAATTTCCACAATGTCTTAATTCTGTGCCAAACTCGTAATTTAGATATTCATCTCTATGATCATATCATAGATATTTTATCCTCTTGTCACGACGATCTTTCAACTTCACCCTGAAATTACTTGAACCTTTCAATAATTCAGACTCGTGATTCATCAAGTAAATATACTCAACATCTACTCAAATCATCTGTGAAGTAAGAACATAACGATATCCACTACATGCCTCAGCACTCATTGGACTGCACACATCAAAATGTATTACTTCCAACAAGTTGCTTTCTAGTTCCATTTTACTGAAAATGAGGCTTTCAGTCATCTTGCCCATGTGGTATGATTTGCATGTCTCAAGTGATTCAAAATCAAGTGAGTCCAAACGGTCCATTTGCATGGAGTTTCTTCATGCATATACACCAATAGACATGGTTCGCATGTCTCAAACTTTTCAAAAATGAGTGAGCCCAAAGATCCATCAACATGGAGCTTCTTCATGCGTTTTATACCGATATGACTTACGTGGCAGTGCCACAAGTAGGTGGTACTATCATTACTATCTTTTGGCATGAACATGTGTATCACTACGATCGAGATTCAATAAACCATTCATTTTAGGTGTAAGACCATTGAAGGTATTATTCAAATAAACAGAGTAACCATTATTCTCCTTAAATGAATAACCATATTGCGATAGACATAATCCAATCATGTCTATGCTCAACGCAAACACCAATCTCGATGGTAGAGGGAGCGTACGACACTTGATCAACCTTGGAAATACTTCCAACACATATCGTCATCTCACCTTTAGCTAGTCTCTGTTTATTCCGTAGCTTTTGTTTCGAGTTACTAACACTTAGTAACCGAACCGGTATCTAATACCCTGGTGCTACTAGGAGTACTAATAAAGTACACATTAACATAATGTATATCCAATATACTTCTACCGACAGCCTTCTCATCTACCAAGTATCTAGGGTAATTCTGCTCCAGTGGCTGTTCCCCTTATTACAGAAGCACTTAGTCTCGGGTTTGGGTTCAACCTTGGGTTTCTTCACTAGAGCAGCAGCTGATTTGCCGTTTCATGAAGCACCCCTTTTTGCCCTTGCCCTTCTTGAAACTAGTGGTTTCACCAACCATCAACAATTGATGCTCCTTCTTGATTTCTACTTTTGTGGTGTCAAACATCGTGAATATCTCAAGGATCATCATATATGTCCCTGATACATTATAGTTCATCACGAAGCTCTAGCAGCTTGGTGGTAATGACTTCGGAGAAACATCACTATCTCATCTGGAAGATCAACTCCCACTCGATTCAAATGATTGTTGTACTCAGACAATCTGAGCACAAGCTCAACAATTGAGCTTTTCTCCCTTAGTTTGTGGGCTAAGAAAATCGTCGGAGGTCTTATACCTCTTGACGTGGGCACGAGCCTGAAATCCCAATTTCATCCCTTGAAACATCTCATATGTTTCGCGACGTTTCAAAAACGTCTTCGGTGCCTCAATTCTAAACCGTTTAACTGAACTATCACGTAGTTATCAAAATGTGTATGTCAGATGTTCGCAACATCCACAGACAACGTTCGAGGTTCAGCACACTGAGCGGTGCATTAAGGACATAAGCCTTCTATGAAGCAATGAGGACAATCCTCAGTTTACGGACCTAGTCCGCATAATTGCTACTATCAACTTTCAACTAAATTTTCTCTAGGAACATATCTAAACAGTAGAACTAAAGCGCGAGCTTCGACATAATTTGCAAAGACCTTTTGACTATGTTCAGGGTAATTAAGTTCATCTTATGAACTCCCACTCAGATAGACATCCCTCTAGTCATCTAAGTGATTACATGATCCGAGTCAACTAGGCCGTGTCCGATCATCACGTGAGACGGACTAATCATCATCGGTGAACATCTTCATGTTGATCGTATCTACCATACGACTCATGCTCGACCTTTCGGTCTCTTGTGTTCCGAGGCCATGTCTGTACATGCTAGGCTCGTCAAGTCAACCTAAGTGTTTCGCGTGTGTAAATCTGTCTTACACCCGTTGTATGTGAACGTTAGAATCTATCACACCCGATCATCACGTGGTGCTTCGAAACAACGAACTGTCGCAACGGTGCACAGTTAGGGGGAACACCTTCTTGAAATTATTATGAGGGATCATCTTATTTACTACCGTCGTTCTAAGTAAACAAGATGCAAAAACATGATAAACATCACATGCAATCAAATAATAGTGACATGATATGGCCAATATCATATAGCTCCTTTGATCTCCATCTTGGGGCTCCATGATCATCTTGTCACCGGCATGACACCATGATCTCCATCATCATGGTCTCCATCATCGTGTCTCCATGAAGTTGCTCGCCAACTATTACTTCTACTACTATGACTACCGGTTAGCAATAAAGTAAAGTAATTACATGGCGTTGTTCAATGACACACAGGTCATACAATTAATAAAGACAACTCCTATGGCTCCTGTCGGTTGTCATACTCATCGACATGCAAGTCGTGATTCCTATTACAAGAACATGATCAATCTCATACATCACATATCATTCATCACATTCTTCTTGGCCATATCACATCACATAGCATACCCTGCAAAAACAAGTTATACGTCCTCTAATTGTTGCTTGCATGTTTTACGTGGCTGCTATGGGTTTCTAGCAAGAACGTTTCTTACCTACGCAAAAACCACAACGTGATATGCCAATTGCTATTTACCCTTCATAAGGACCCTTTTCGTCGAATCCGATCTGACTAAAGTGGGAGAGACAGACACCCGCTAGCCACCTTATGCAACTAGTGCATGTCAGTCGGTGGAACCAGTCTCACATAAGAGTACGTGTAAGGTCGGTCCGGGCTGCTTCATCCCACAATGCCGCCGAATCAAGATTGGACTAGTAACGGTAAGCATATTGAACAAAATCAACGCCCACAACTTCTTTGTGTTCTACTCGTGCATAGAATCTACGCAATAGACCTAGCTCATGATGCCACTGTTGGGGAACATAGCAGAAATTCAAAATTTTCCTACGTGTCACCAAGATCTATCTATGGAGAAACCAGCAACGAGGGGAAGGAGAGTGCATCTACATACCCTTGTAGATCGCTACGCGGAAGCGTTCAAGTGAACGGAGTTGATGGAGTCATACTCGTCGTGATTCAAATCACCGGAGATCCTAGTGCCGAACGGACGGCACCTCCGCGTTCAACACACGTACAGCCTGGTGACGTCTCCTACGCCTTGATCCAGCAAGGGGTGAAGGAGAGGTTGGGAAAGACTCCATCCAGCAGCAGCACGACGGCATGGTGGTGAAGGAGGAGCGTGGCAATCCTGTAGGGCTTCGCCAAGCACCACGGGAGAAGAGGAGGACTTGGGAGAGGGGAAGGGCTGCGCCAAGACTTGGGTGCAGCTGCCCTCCCACCCCCCACATATATATAGGGGCAAGGGAGAGGCGGGCCGACCCCCTCAGATCCAATCTGAGGAGGGGGCGGTGGCCAAGGGGGGTTTCCTTGCCCCCCAAGGCA
>NC_041380.1:137855793-137890557 GCF_002162155.2 Triticum dicoccoides
TAGGGTTCCCCCAAACCCTAGGCGCATGGGCCCTAAGGGGGAGGCACCCAGCCCACTAAGGGGTTGGTCCCTCTCCACATACAGCCCATAGGGCCCTCCGGGGCAGGTGGACCCTCCCGGTGGACCCCCGGAACCCCTTCGGTGGTCCCGGTACAATACCGGTAACCCCCGAATTATTCCGGTGACCGTATGATGACTTCCCATATATAAATCTTTACCTCCGGACCATTCCGGAACTCCTCGTGACGTCTGGATCTCATCCGGGACTCCGAACAACATTCGGTAACCACGTATATCTATTCCCTATAAACCTAGCGTCATCGAACCTTAAGTGTGTAGACCCTACGGGTTCGGGAACCATGCAGACATGACCGAGACGTTCTCCGGTCAATAACCAACAGCGGATCTGGATACCCATGTTGGTTCCTACATGTTCCATGATGATCTCATCGGATGAACCACGATGTCGAGGATTCGATCAATCCCGTATACAATTCCCTTTGTCTAGCGGTATGATACTTGCCCGAGATTCGATCGTCGGTATCCCGATACCTTGTTCAATCTCGTTACTGGCAAGTCTCTTTTACTCGTTCCGCAACACATCATCCCGTGATCAACTCCTTGATCACATTGTGCACATTATGATGATGTCCTACCGAGTGGGCCCAGAGATACCTCTCCGTCACACGGAGTGACAAATCCCAGTCTCGATTCGTGCCAACCCAACAGACACTTTCGGAGATACCTGTAGTGTACCTTTATAGCCGCCCAGTTACGTTGTGATGTTTGGCACACCCAAAGCATTCCTACGGTATCCGGGAGTTGCACAATCTCATGGTCTAAGGAAATGATACTTGACATTAGATAAGCTTTAGCAAATGAACTACATGATCTTTGTGCTAGGATTAGGATTGGGTCTTGTCCATCACATCATTCTCCTAGTGATGTGATCCTGTTATCAACGACATCCAATGTCCATGGTCAGGAAACCATAACCATCTATTGATCAACGAGCTAGTCAACTAGAGGCTTACTAGGGACATGGTGTTATCTATGTATCCACACATGTATCTGAGTTTCCTATCAATACAATTCTAGCATGGATAATAAACGATTATCATGAACAAGGAAATATAATAATAATCAATTTATTATTGCCTCTAGGGCATATTTCCAACAGGTTTTCCCTTGAAGAGGAAAGGGTGGTGCAGTAAAGCAGCGTAAGTATTTCCCTTAGTTTTTGAGAACCAAGGTATCAATCCAGTAGGAGACCACGCGCGAGTCACCTCGTACCTACACAAACAAATAAGAACCTCGCAACCAACGCGATAAAGGGGTTGCCAATCCCTTCATGGCCACTTGCAAGAGTGAGATCTGATAGAGATGATAATAATAAGATAAGTATATTTGGTATTTTTATGATATAAATTGAAAGTAAAGATTGCAAAATAAAATAGATTAGAAACTTGTATGATGGAAAATAGACCTGGGGGCCATAGGTTTCACTAGTGGCTTCTCTCAAGATAGCATAAGTATTACGGTGGGTGAACAAATTACTGTCAAGCAATTGATAGAAAAGCGAATAATTATGAGAATATCTAGGCATGATCATGTATATAGGCATCATGTCCGTGACTAGTAGACCGAAACGATTCTACTTCTACTACTATTACTCCACACATCGACCGCTATCCAGCATGCATCTAGAGTATTAAGTTCATAAGAACAGAGTAACGCCTTAAGCAAGATGACATGATGTAGAGGGATGAACTCATGCAATATGATGTAAACCCCATCTTTTTATCCTCGATGGCAACAATACAATACATGTCGGTTCCCTTTCTGTCACTGGGATTGAGCACCGCAAGATTGAACCCAAAGCTAAGCACTTATCCCATTGCAAGAAAGATCAATCTAGTAGACCAAACCAATCTGATAATTCGAAGAGACTTACAAAGATAAACCAATCATACATAAAAGAATTTAGAGAAGATTCAAATATTGTTCATAGATAAACTTGATCATAAACCCACAATTCATCGGATCTCTACAAACACAACGCAAAATAAGATTAAATCGAATAGATCTCCAAGAGAATCGAGGAGAACTTTGTATTGAGATCCAAAGAGAGAGAACAATCCATCTAGCTACTAGCTATGGACCCCGAAGGTCTGAAGTAAACTACTCACCCATCATTGGAGGGGCCATGGAGTTGATGTAGAGGCCCTCCGTGATCAATGCCCCCTCCGGCGGAGCTCCGGAAAAGGCCCCAAGATGGGATCTCTTGGGTATAGAAGGTTGAGGCGGTGGAATTAGGTTTTCATGGTGCTCCTGGATGTTTGGGGGTATATGGATGTATATAGGAGGAACAAGTACGTCGGTGGAGCAACGAGGGGCCCACGAGGGTGGAGGGCGCGCCCAGGGGGTGGGCGCGCCCCCTGCCTCGTGGCCGCCTCTCTGTTTGCTTGACGTCCACTCCAAGTCTCCTGGATCACGTTTGTTCCAAAAATAACACTCCCGAAGGTTTCATTCCGTTTGGACTCCGTTTGATATTCCTTTTCGATGAAACTCTAAATAGGCAAAAACAACAATTTGGGTTGGGCCTCCGGTTAATAGGTTAGTCCAAAAATAATATAAAAGTGTAAAAATAAGCCCATTAACATCCATAATAGATAACATAATAGCATGGAGCAATCAAAAATTATAAATACATTGGAGACGTATCAAGCATCCCCAAGCTTAATTCATGCTCGTCCTCGAGTAGGTAAATGATAAAAAAGAACTTTTGATGTGGAATGCTTCCTAACATATTTCTCGATGTAATTTTTCTTTATTGTGGCGTGAATGTTCAGATCGGAAAGATTCAAGATAAAAGTTTAATATTGACATAGAAATAATAATACTTCAAGCATACTAACTAAACAATCATGTCTTCTCAAAATAACATGGCCAAAGAAAGTTATCCCTACAAAATCATATAGTATGGCTATGCTCTATCTTCATCACACAAAATATTAAATCATGCACAACCCCGATGATAAGTCAAGCAATTATTTCATACTTTTGATGTTCTCAAACTTTTTCAATCTTCACGCAATATATGAGCGTGAGCCATGGATATAGAACTATGGTGGAATAGAATGGTGGTTGTGGAGAAGACAAAAAGGAGAAGATAGTCTCACATCAACTAGGCGTATCAACGGGCTATGGAGATGCCCATTAATAGATATCAATGTGAGTGAGTAGGGATTGTCATGCAACGGATGCACTAGAGCTATAAGTGTATGAAAGCTCAACAAAAGAAACTAAGCGGGTGTGCATCCAACTTGCTTGCTCACAAAGACCTAGGGCAATTTGAGGAAGCCCATCATTGGAATATACAAGCCAAGTTCTATAATTTAAAATTCCCACTAGTTTATGAAAGTGACAACATAGGAGACTCTCTATCATGAAGATCATGGTGGTACTTTGAAGCACAAGTGTGGAAAAAGGATAGTAACATTGTCCCTTCTCTCTTTTTCTCTCATTTTTTTATTTGGGCCTCCTTTTTTGCCTCTTTTTTTCTCTTTTTTCGTCCGAAGTCTCATCCCGACTTGTGGGGGAATCATAGTCTCCATCATCCTTTCCTCACTGGGACAATGCTCTAATAATGATGATCATCACACTTCTTTTTACTTACAACTCAAGAATTACAACTCAATACTTAGAACAAAATATAACTCTATGTGAATGCCTCCAGCAGTGTACCAAGATATGCAATGAATCAAGAGTGACATGTATGAAAGAATTATGAATGGTGGCTTTGCCACAAATACGATATCAACTACATGATCATGCAAAGCAATATGACAATGATGAAGCGTGTCATAGCAAACGGAATGGTGGAAAGTTGCATGGCAATATATCTCGGAATGGCTATGGAAATGCCATAATAGGTAGGTATGGTGGCTGTTTTGAGGAAGGTATATGGTGGGTTTATGGTACCGGCGAAAGTTGCACGGTACTAGAGAGGCTAGCAAATGTGGAAGGGTGAGGGTGCGTATAATCCATGGACTCAACATTAGTCATAAAGAACTCACATACTTATTGTAAAAATCTATTAGTTATAGAAACAAAGTACTACCCGCATGCTCCTAGGGTGGTAGTTTGGTAGGAAAAGACCATCGCTCGTCCCCGACCGCCACTCATAAGGAAGGCAATCAATAAATAAATCATGCTCCGACTTCATCACATAACGGTTCACCATACGTGCATGCTACGGGAATCACAAACTTCAACACAAGTATTTTTCAAATTCACAAATACTCAACTAGCATGACTCTAATATCACCATCTCCATATCTCAAAACAATCATCAAGTATCAAACTTCTCTTAGTATTCAATGCACTTATATGAAAGTTTTTATTACGCCTAAAAGCAAATTGCCATGTTGTTCTAAAGGACTCTCAAAATAATATAAGTGAACCATGAGAGATCAATTATTTCTATAAAATAGAACCACCACCGTGCTCTAAAAGATATAAGTGAAGTACTAGAGCAAAAACTATATAGCTCAAAAGATATAAGTGAAGCACATAGAGTATTCTAATAAATTCTAATTCATGTGTGTCTCTCTCAAAAGGTGTGTACATCAAGGATGATTGTGGTAAACTAAAAAGCAAAGACTCAAATCATACAAGACGCTCCAAGCAAAACACATATCATGTGGCAAATAAAAATATAGCTCCAAGTAAAGTTACCGATGAACGAAGACAAAAGAGAGGATGCCTTCCGGGGCATCCAAAAGCGTATGCTTTTTGGTGTCCTTGTATTTTACCTTGGGGTGACATGGGAATCCCCAAGCTTAGTCTCTTGCCACTCCTTGTTCCATGATCCATCAAATCTTTACCCAAAACTTGAAAACTTCACAACACAAAACTTAAAAGAAAATCTTCGTGAGCTCCGTTAGCGAAAGAAAACAAACACAACTTCAAGGTACTGTAATGAACTCATTATTTATTTATATTGGTGTTAAAACTACTGCATTACAACTTATTTATGGTTTATAAACTCTTTTACTAGTCATAGATTCATCAAAATAAGCAAACAACACACGAAAAACAGAATCTGTCAAAAACAGAACAGTCTGTAGTAATCTGTAACTAACGCAAACTTCTGGAACCCCAAAAATTCTAAAATAAATTTCTCGGCGTTATTAATTTATCTATTAATCATCTTCAAAAAGAATTAACTAAATATCACTCTCCAAGAAAAAATGGTAGCAATTCTCGTGAGCGCTAAAGTTTATGTTTTTTACAGCAAGATCAAAAAGACTTTCCCCAAGTCTTCCCAACGGTTCTACTTGGCACAAACACTAATTAAACACAAAAAAGACAACCAAAACAGAGGCTAGATAAATTATTTATTACTAAATAGGAGCAAAAAGCAAGGAATAAAAATAAAATTGGGTTGCCTCCCAACAAGCGCTATCGTTTAACGCCCCTAGCTAGGCATAAAAGTGAAGATAGATCTAGGTATTGCCATCTTTGATATTAGGAAAGAAAAGAGAAAATTTATTTTCTATAGCATTTATCTTTATATTTTGAGATAGCACATGTCCATTGATAGTGGAATAGAGATTAATCACGTTACAGAAATTGGCATCTAAGCTAGCCCTCATTTCTTTGATAGTTTCATTTTGGTAAAAGCACAAAAGAGAGGTAGATTCAACCTTCTCACTCATGGGGTGCCCAAATATAGTTTTCATCCTTTCATAAGTATCAATGGGATCCCCCTCAAGAAAACCTTCTTCAAAGCTAGAATCTAGAACTTGCTTGAATGAAGAGGGTAAACCAATATAAAAGCTTTTCAGGTAAACCTCAATTTGATATTGGGGCACATAGCTAGCTCGAATTATTAATAGCCTATCCCAAGCGTCTTTCAAAGATTCATCAAGTAAATAACAAAAAATTCTGGGATCATCTTCATCAAAATTATTCAAACTCTCATTGATAACCCCGGTAGGTCTCTCCATAGCATCATTATTTATGAGCTTAGAGAGGACAGAGGGACTATCCAAGGTAAAACCCGGGAGAGAACCCTTAGACCTTTTTGAATCAGCCATGGTACAAGAAAACAAATGGGAAAGAGATAGATAAAACGGTGAGGGTGAAGTGGGGGAGAGGAAAACGAGAGGCAAATGGCAAATAATGTAATGCGAAGGATAAGAGTTGTGATGGGTACTTGGTATGTCTTGACTTGGCGTACATCTCCCCGGCAACGGTGCCAGAAATGGCTAGTTGTCGGGAGATAAAATCTTGACTTGACTTTGCGTAAGCCTCCCCGGCAACGGCGCCAGAAATCCTTCTTGCTACCTCTTGAGCACTGTGTTGGTTTTCCCTTGAAGAGGAAAGGGTGGTGCAGTAAAGCAGTGTAAGTATTTCCCTTTGTTTTTTAGAACCAAGGTATCAATCCAGTAGGAGACCACGCGCGAGTCACCTCGTACCTACACAAACAAATAAGAACCTCGCAACCAACGCGATAAAGGGGTTGTCAATCCCTTCACGGCCACTTGCAAGAGTGAGATCTGATAGAGATGATAATAATAAGATAAGTATTTTTGGTATTTTTATGATATAGATTGAAAGTAAAGATTGCAAAATAAAATAGATTAGAAACTTGTATGATGGAAAACAGACCCGGGGGCCATAGGTTTCACTAGTGGCTTCTCTCAAGATAGCATAAGTATTACGGTGGGTGAACAAATTACTGTCGAGCAATCGATAGAAAAGCGAATAATTATGAGAATATCTAGGCATGATCATGTATATAGGCATCACGTCCGTGACAAGTAGACTGAAACGATTCTGCATCTACTACTATTACTCCACACATCGACTGCTATCCAGCATGCATCTAGAGTATTAAGTTCATTAGAACAGAGTAACACCTTAAGCAAGATGACATGATGTAGAGGGATGAACTCATGCAATATGATGTAAACCCCATCTTTTTATCCTCGATGGCAACAATACAATAAGTGTCGGTTCCCTTTCTGTCACTAGGATCGAGCACCGCAAGATTGAACCCAAAGCTAAGCACTTCTCCCATTGCAAGAAAGATCAATCTAGTAGGCCAAACCAAACTGATAATTCGAAGAGACTTGCAAAGATAAACCAATCATACATAAAAGAATTCAGAGAAGATTCAAATATTGTTCATAGATAAACTTGATCATAAACCCACAATTCATCGGATCTCGACAAACACATCGCAAAAGAAGATTACATCGAATAGATCTCCAAGAGAATCGAGGAGAACTTTGTATTGAGATCCAAAGAGAGAGAAGAAGCCATCTAGCTACTAGCTATGGACCCGAAGGTCTAAAGTAAACTACTCACACACCATCGGAGGGGCCATGGAGTTGATGTAGAGGCACTACAAAAAAAGACACATCCGTGACATTTTGGGCCGAACGAAAAAAAATTCTGTCATACATATCACACTTCTATGATGATAATTGTGACAAAACCCGGTATCATCATAGATGTGGTGGGCTCCTACTTCTATGACAAAAAATCATTATAGAAAATGGGCTTTTCGTCCTGGGCGGGCCAGAGACGCAGCTGCATGACATTCTTTGGGCCGTCCATGACAGAAAAACCGTGGTAGAAGCGAGGGCGAGGAAAATTTCGGGGAGTTCCCGATTACGGTGGGAGGTCGGGGCCGAGCGATGCGCCTTTCTCTCGTACACGTACGCGCGTGTGTGCGAGGCGTTGACTCTAACTGAACCCGAGTGAGGCGTTGGGCTCTAACTGAACCCAAGCGATTGCACTGCAGGCTACGCGTTACTGAACCCAAGCGATTGATCGATGGCTGTTAACTGAACCCGATCGAGCGATTCCTTTGCTACTGCTGCTAACTGAAGCCGATCGATTGGATGAACAGTGAGCGTTGCGGGGGGTTGGATGAACAGTGAGCGGTGGCGTTGCCTCTGGATGAACAGGACCCCCTGATGTGGTGGAGGGCTGGATGAACAGTAGACGGTGGAGGGGTGCCCGTGGAGGGGTGGTTGAACAGGACCCCGTGGTGTGGAGGGCTGGATGAACAGTAGACGGTGGAGGGGTGCCCGTGGAGGGGTGGTTGAACAGGACCCCGTGGTGTGGAGGGCTGGATGAACAGTACATGGTGGAGGGGTGCCCGTGGAGGGGTGGTTGAACAGTAGCTGGTGGAGTATCGCGCGGTGGAGGCTGGATGAACAGGAGCCCGTGGAGGTTGGAGGAGGTCAACGGTAGCCCGTGGAGGTTGGAGGAGGTCGACGGTGGAGATGAACAGTATCCCGTGCAGTCCTGATGACCTACAAGTATAGGGGATCTATCATAGTCCTTTTTATAAGTAAGAGTGTCGAACCCAACGAGGAGCAGAAGGAAATGATAAGCGGTTTTCAGCAAGGTATTCTCTGCAAGTACTGAAATAAGTAGTAACAGATAGTTTTGTGATAAGATAATTTGTAACGAGCAACAAGTAACAAAAGTAAATAAAGTGCAGCAAGGTGGCCCGATCCTTTTTGTAGCAAAGGACAAGCCTGGACAAACTCTTATATAAGGAAAAGCGCTCCCGAGGACACATGGGAATATCGTCAAGCTAGTTTTCATCACATTCATATGATTCGCGTTCGGTACTTTGTTAATTTGACATATGGGTGGACCGGTGCTTGGGTGTTGTTCTTACTTGAACAAGCATCCCACTTATGATTAACCTCTATTGCAAGCATCCACAACTACAACAAAAGTATTAAGGTAAACCTAACCATAGCATGAAACATATGGATCCAAATCAGCCCCTTACGAAGCAACGCATAAACTAAGGTTTAAGCTTCTTTCACTCTAGCAACCCATCATCTACCTATTACTTCCCAATGCCTTCCTCTAGGCCCAAATAATGGTGAAGTGTTATGTAGTCGACGTTCACATAACACCACTAGCGGCTAGACAACATACATCTCATCAAAATATCGAACGAATACCAAATTCACATGACTACTAATAGCAAGACTTCTCCCTTGTCCTCAGGAACAAACGTAACTACTCACAAAGCATATTCATGTTCATAATCAGAGGGTAATAATATGCATAAAGTATCTGAACTTATGATCTTCCACCAATTAAACCAACTAGCTTCAACTACAAGGAGTAATTAACACTACTAGCAACCTACTAGCACCAATCCCGGACTTGGAGACAAGAATTGTACAAGAGATGAACTAGGGTTTTGAGATGAGATGGTGCTGATGAAGATGTTGATGGAGATTGCCCTCTCCCGATGAGAGGAGCGTTGGTGATGACGATGGCGATGATTTCCCCCTCCGGGAGGGAAGTTTCCCCGGCAGAAAAGCTCTGTCGGAGCCGTAGATTGGTTCCGCCTCGTGGCGGCGGAGTTTCGTCCCGAAAGGTTGCTTCTGATTTTTTCTCGACGGAAGACTTCATATAGCAGAAGATGGTCATCGGAGAGCCACCAGGGGGGCCACGAGGTAGGGGGCGCGCCCCCCACCCTCGTGGACAGGGTGTGCGCCCTCTGGTCTTCATCTTTGGCAAGGATTTTTCATTATTAATTATAAGGTATTCCATGGAGTTTCAGGACTTTTGGAGTTGTGCAGAATAGGTCTCTAACATTTGCTCCTTTTCCAACCCAGAATTCCAGCTGCCGGCATTCTCCCTCCTTATGTTAACCTTGTAAAATAAGAGAGAATAGCCATAAGTATTGTGACATAATGTGAAATAATAGCCCATAATGCAATAAATATCGATATAAAAGCATGATGCAAAATGGACGTATCACTCCCCCAAGCTTAGACCTTGCTTGTCCTCAAGCGAAAGCCAATAACAATAAATATGTCCTCATGTTTAGAGGTAGAGGCGTCGATAAAAATAAAATACGGACATGAAGGCATCATGATTATTCTCATAACAACAACATATATAGATATTGTCATATGATTACTTATGTTCAAGTGATGATCTATTCACAATGCAAAAGTATGAATCAGAAACCTTATTGAGAACCAACAAACTATAACCTCAGTCATTGAAGCAATTGCAATTTATCATAACATCAGAAAGAGTCTATGTTAGAGCTAAAAGCAAGTCCACATACTCAACTATCATCTAGTCCTTCATAATCGCTAACACTCATGCAATACTTGTGGTTACGGAGTTTTAATCGGACACAGAGAAAGATAGGGGCTTATAGTTTCGCCCCACAACCTTTTACCTCGAGGGTAATGTCAACAATAGTAACTCATGCCCCCTACATCCAATTAGATATATCTACCAGGATCTTTCCAACACACTGTGCTTGCCAAAGGATAAAATGTAAAAAGGAAAGGTGAAGATCACCATGACTCTTGCATAAGGTAGAAGATAATAATAAAAGATAGGCCCTTCATAGAGGGAAGCAGAGGTTGCCATGTGCTTTTATGGTTGGATGCACAAAATCTTAATGTGAAAGAGCGTCACTTTATATTGCCCCTTGTGATGTGAACCTTTATTATGCAGTCTGTCGCTTTTATTACTTCCACATCACAAGATCATATAAAGCTTATTTCTCCCACACTAATCATACATATTTAGAGCAATTTTTATTGCTTTGCACCGATGACAACTTACTTGAAGGATCTTATTCAATCCATAGGTAGATATGGTGGACTCTCATGGCAAAACTGGTTTAAGGGTATTTGGAAGCACAAGTAGTATCTCTACTTGGTGCTGAGAATTTGGCTAGCATGAGGGGGAAAGGCAAGCTCAACATGTTGGATGATCCATGACAACATACTTTATCTCATATATAAGAAAACATAACCCATTACGTTGTCTTCCTTGTCCAACATCAACTCTTTAGCATGTCATATTTTGATGAGTGCTCCCAATCATAAAAGATGTCAATAATAGTATATTTATATGTGAAACCTCTCTTTCCTTATTACTTCCTATTAATTGCAACGATGACCAAAGCTATGTCTGCCAACTCCCAACAACTTTTAATCATCACACTCTTTCTATGTGAAGTCATTACTATCAATAAGATCAATATGAACTTTTGTTTCTTCTTATTCTGTTTCTCTTTTCTTTTATTCACCCAAGATCATAGCAAGAAAATCAAGCCCTTGACTCAACACTAATCTTTATTATATAGCTCACAGACTCGATTACAAAGAGAGATCATAAGGCAAAACTCAAAACTAGATCATGCCATAAACTTTATTCTACTAGATCAAAATACTACTAATAAGATCGAACTAAGGAAAACGGTAAAGATAGGAGTTGTGATTGTAATACGATACCAGGGAACCTCCACCAAGCTTGGCAGTTGCCAAGGGGAGTGCCCATACCCATGTGATTATATCTCCTTGGTTGGTGAAGAAGGAGGTGATGGATAGTCGCACATCGAGCGTGTGAGGTCCTCTAGCTTGCGAATAATGCCCTTGAGTGCAAAGATATGCTCCTTCAACAAAATATTTTCACTTGTGAGATACTTGTTTTGAATACAAGTTAACTCGATCATCTGGAAAGCTTCGATATCAGTTGGGGTAAGAAGGTTGTGATCAAGGTGAAGGATGTCTTCTGTTGCCGGAGCTTGGTTCTCCGTGGCCTTCTTGATCCCTTCACCCTTGTTGATCTCCATGGGTTCTTCCCTCTTCAGCTCTATCTTCATTAGCCAAGCATCTTTGTCATCGTTGTTGGAGGAGGGGGATGACATGATGCCTGGCCTTGACAACCCTGACAGAGAATATCCCAAAACAAGAACAGAGGATATTTGCGTGATACGGGAGTCAAAACCTTTGGGAGAATATATAGTGAATTTTTACCGACCAAAATACGTATCGTGCAAGAAAACGGAGTCCAGAAGGCACATGAGGAGCTCACGAGGTAGGGGGGCGCGCCCTCCACCCTCGTGGGGCCCTCGTGTCCTTCCCGGACTGCTACTTAATTTTCTATTTTTCTAAATATTCCAAAATGGAGAAATATTGCCTTAAAAACTGTTTAGGAATCGGTTTACTTACCGTACCACATACCTATTCCTTTTCGGAGTCTAAAACGTTCTGGAAAGTGTCCCTTATGTATTCCCCCGGAGTTACGGTTTCAATAATATTGGTTTCAACATTTATGGGATTACCTGAGATATAATGTTTGATTCTTTGACCGTTTACCACCTTCGGATTTGTGCCTTCGAAGTTCTTGATTTTTATGGCACCGGAACAATAGACCTCCTCGATAACATAGGGGCCTTCCCATTTAGAGAGAATTCTACCTGCAAAAAATCTTAAACGAGAGTTGTATAGCAATACATAATCACCTACATTAAACTCACGCTTTTGTATCCTTTTGTCATGCCATCTTTTAACCTTTTCTTTAAACAACTTGGCATTTTCATAAGCTTGGGTTCTCCATTCATCAAGAGAGCTAATATCAAATAACCTCTTTTCGCCGGCAAGTTTGAAATCATAATTGAGCTCTTTAATAGCCCAATATGCCTTATGTTCTAGTTCGAGAGGTAAGTGACATGCTTTTCCATATACCATTTTATACAGAGACATACCCATAGGATTTTTATATGCAGTTCTATAGGCCCGTAATGCATCATCAAGTTTCTTGGACCAATTCTTTCTAGACCTATTGACAGTCTTTTGCAAAGTTAATTTGAGTTCTCTGTTACTCAATTCTACTTGACCACTGGACTGTGGGTGATACGGAGATGCAATTCTATGATTGACGTCATATTTAGCAAGCATTTTACGGAAAGCACCATGAATAAAATGTGATACACCATCAGTCATTAAATATCTACGGACTCCAAACCTCGGAAAAATAACTTCTTTAAGTATTTTAATAGAAGTGTTATGATCAGCACTACTAGTTGGAATAGCTCCTACCCACTTAGTAATGTAATCAACAGCAACTAAAATATGTGTATATCCATTAGAGGCACGAAAAGGTCCCATATAATCAAAGCTCCAAACATCAAATGGTTCAATAACAAGTGAATAATTCATAGGCATTTCTTGACGTCTACTAATATTACCAATTCTTTGACATTCATCACAAGATAGGACAAACTTACGTGCATCCTTGAAGAGAGTAAGCCAATAAAAACCTAATTGCAATACCTTATGTGCAGTTCTATCTCCCGCGTGGTGTCCTCCATAAGTTTCAGAGTGGCACTTGCGTAGGATCTGTTCCTGTTCATGCTCAGGTACACAACGTCTAATAACACCATCTACTCCTTCTTTATAAAGATGTGGGTCATCCCAAAAGTAATGTCTCAAATCATAGAAGAACTTTTTCTTGTGTTGGTATGTGAAGCTAGGTGGTATAAATTTAGCAACTATGTAATTAGCATAATCAGCATACCAAGGGGTACTACGAGAAGTACTTATGACATTTAATTGTTCATCAGGAAAGCTATCATCAATAGGTAGTGGGTCATCAAGAACATTCTCTAACCTAGATAAGTTGTCTGCAACGGGGTTCTCAACTACTTTTCTATCAACAATATGCAAATCAAATTCTTGTAGCAAGAGAACCCATCTAATAAGTCTAGGTTTAGCATCTTTCTTCTCCATAAGATATTTAATAGCAGCATGATTAGTGTGGATAGTTACTTTAGAATCAACAATATAAGGTCTGAACTTATCACAAGCAAATACAACTGCTGAAAGTTCTTTTTCAGTAGTAGCATAATTTCTTTGAGCATTGTCTAGAGTCTTACTAGCATAATGGATAACATTTAATTTCTTATCAACTCTTTGCCCTAGAACAGCACCTACAGCATAATCGCTAGCATCACACATAATTTCAAAGGGTAAATTCCAATCAGGTGGCTGAACAATAGGTGCATAGACTAATGCTTTCTTAAGTATTTCAAATGCTTCTACACAATCATCATCACAGAAAAATGGTATATCTTTTTGTAATAAATTAGTCAGAGGCCGAGAAATTTTTGAGAAGTCCTTAATGAACCTCCTATAAAATTCGGCGTGACCAAGGAAACTTCTTATACCTTTGATGTCCTTGGAACATGGCATCTTTTCAATAGCATCAACCTTGGCTTTATCAACTTCAATACCTCTTTCGGAAACTTTATGCCCCAAGACAATACCCTCATTAACCATAAAGTGGCACTTTTCCCAATTCAAGACAAGATTAGTTTCTTCACATCTCTACAAAATAAGAGCCATAGACGGAAAAGCCGTCCATGAAAACCTCACAAATCTTTTCACAAAAGTCAGAGAATATAGCCATCATGCATCTTTGAAAGGTAGCAGGTGCATTACATAAACCAAAAGGCATACGTCTATAAGCAAAAGTACCAAAAGGGCATGTAAAAGTAGTCTTTGATTGATCTTTAGCTGACACAGGTATTTGAGAGAAACCAGAATAACCATCTAGAAAGCAGTAATGTGTATGTTTGCATAATCTTTCTAGCATTTGATCGATAAAAGGTAAGGGGTAATGATCTTTCTTAGTAGCCTTATTTAATTTGTGGAAATCAATTACCATCCTATAACCTGTAATAATTCTTTGTGGAATCAATTCATCTTTATCATTAGGAACAACAGTAATACCTCCCTCCTTAGGGACACAATGAACAGGACTTACCCACTGACTATCAGCAACGGGATAAATTATACCTGCCACTAGAAGCTTTAGTATTTCTTTTCTTACCACTTCTTTCATTTTAGGATTCAGACATCGTTGAGGATCACGAACTGGTTTGGCATCTGCTTCCAAATTTATTTTATGTTGACATAGAGTGGGACTAATGCCCTTAAGATCATCAAGAGTATATCCAATAGCAGCACGGTGCTTCTTCAGAGTTTTCAATAATCTTTCTTCTTCATGCTCTGAAAGGTTAGCACTAATAATAATAGGATATATCTTATTTTCATCAAGATAAGCATATTTAAGATTATCAGGCAACGGTTTAAGCTCAAACACGGGATCACCCTTAGGTGGAGGGGGATCCCCTAGGATTTCAACAGGCAAATTGTGTTTCGGAATAGGTTCCTATTTAAAGAATACTTCATCTATTTCCCTTCTTTCATTCATAAACATATCATTCTCATGGCCAAGCAAATATTGTTCTAAAGGATCACTAGGAGGTACGGCAATAGAAGCAAGACCAATAATTTCATCCTTACTAGGCAATTCTTCTTACGATGTTGTTTACTAAATTTAGAGAAATTAAATTCATGAGTCATATCATCCAGGCCAATAGTAACAACATTCTTTTCGCAGTCTATCTTAGCATTAACAGAGTTCAAGAAGGGTCTACCAAATATAATGGGACAAAAGCTATCTTGTGGGGAAGTAAGAACAAGAAAATCAGCAGGATATTTAGTTTTCCCGCACAAGACTTCAACATCTCTAACAATTCCCACTACTGAAATAGTATCTCTATTAGCAAGTTTAATTGTGACATCAATATCTTCTTACTCAGCAGGTGCAATTTCATGCTTGATTTCTTTATACAAGTCATAAGGTATAACACTAGCACTAGCACCCATATCACATAAGCCATGATAACAATGTTCTCCTATTTTAGCAGAAATAACAGGCACGCCTACCACAGGTCTATGTTTATCTTTAGCACAAGGTTTAGCAATTCTAGCAGTTTCACCGCAGAACTGAATAACATGCCCATCAATATTATCAGACAAGAGATCTTTAACAATAGCAATATTAGGTTCTACTTTAACTTGCTCAGGAGGTGTATATGTTTTAATATTGCTTTTATGAACCACAGTTGAAGCTTTAGCATGATCCTTTATCCTAACAGGGAAAGGTGGTTTCTCAACATAACAAGTAGGAACAATAGGATCATTATAAGT
Source organism: Triticum dicoccoides (assembly GCF_002162155.2). Classification (NCBI taxonomy): domain Eukaryota; kingdom Viridiplantae; phylum Streptophyta; class Magnoliopsida; order Poales; family Poaceae; genus Triticum; species Triticum dicoccoides. The sequence continues at coordinate 137,871,660 of NC_041380.1, forward strand.
GACAGTCTTTTCTTCAACTTTAATTGGTGCAACTTTTACTTCTATGGGAGGATGATATTTAAACCACTTCTCCTTAGGGACATCAACATAAGTAGCAAAAGATTCACAGAAAGAAGCTACTATCTCAGAATCAAGTCCATATTTAGTGCTAAACTTACGGAAAATATCGGTATCCATAAAAGATTTAACACAATCAAACTTAGGTGTCATACCTGAATCCTTACCTTTGTCGAGATCCCAATCTTCAGAGTTGCGTTTAATTCTATCGAATAAATCCCATCTAAATCCAATAGTCTTCATCATAAAAGAGCCAGCACAAGAAGTATCGAGCATGGTGCGATTATTTTCAGAAAGCCGAGCATAAATTTTTTGAAGAATTGTTTCTCTTGGGAGCTCATGATTGGGGCATGAATATAACATTGATTTAAGCCTCCCCCAAGCTTGAGCGATGCTTTCTCCTTCACGAGGCCAAAAATTATATATATAATTGCGGTCACGATGAACAAGATGCATAGGGTAATACTTTTGATGAAATTCCAATTTCAATCTTCTATAGTTCCATGATCTCGTATCATCACATAGCCTATACCATGTCAATGCGTCTCCCTTCAAAGATAAAGGGAAGACCTTCTTCTTAGCAACATCATCGGGTATACCTGCAAGCTTAAATAATCCACAAACTTCATCCACATATATTAGGTGTTCATCAGGATGCTTTGTTCCATCTCCTGTAAAAGGATTAGCTAGCAGTTTTTCTATCATACCCGAAGGATACTCATAAGGATTTCATTTTCAATAGGTTCATTAGGTTGAGGAGCAACTCTTTGCTCTACTGGTCGGGGTGAAGATACCCCGAACAAGCCCCTCAGAGGATTACTTTCCATAGTAACAAGTGACAGTAAATTTCAGCTCACTATATAATTTTTTCCTTACCAAATTCCACCTACCGAAGGCGCTTCACTCCCTGACAACCACGCCAGAAAAGAGTCTTGATGACCCACAATTATAGGGGATCTATCGTTTTCCTTTTGATAAGTAAGAGTGTCGAACCCAACGAGGAGCAGAAGGAAATGATAAGCGGTTTTCAGCAAGGTATTCTCTGCAAGTACTGAAATAAGTAGTAATAGATAGTTTTGTGAAAAGATAATTTGTAACGAGCAAGAAGTAACAAAAGTAAATAAAGTGCAGCAAGGTGGCCCGATCCTTTTTGTAGCAAAGGACAAGCCTGGACAAACTCTTATATAAGGAAAAGCGCTCCCGATGACACATGGGAATATCGTCAAGCTAGTTTTCATCACGTTCATATGATTCACGTTCGGTACTTTGATAATTTGACATGTGGGTGGACCGGTGCTTGGGTTCTGTTCTTACTTGAACAAGCATCCCACTTATGATTAACCTCTATTGCAAGCATCCGCAGCTACAACAAAAGTATTAGGGTAAACCTAACCATAGTATGAAACATATGGATCCAAATCAGCCCCTTATGAAGCAACGCATAAACTAGGGTATAAGCTTCTGTCACTCTAGCAACCCATCATCTACTTATTACTTCCCAATGCCTTCCTCTAGGCCCAAATAATGGTGAAGTGTTATGTAGTCGACGTTCACATAACACCACTAGAGGCTAGACAACATACATCTCATCAAAATATCAAACGAATACCAAATTCACTTGACTACTAATAGCAAGACTTCTCCCTTGTCCTCAGGAACAAACGTAACTACTCACAAAGCATATTCATGTTCATAATCAGAGGGGTAATAATATGAATAAAGGATCTGAACATATGATCTTCCACCAATTAAACCAACTAGCATCAACTATAAGGAGTAATTAACACTACTAGCAACCTACTAGCACCAATCCCAGACTTGGAGACAAGAATTGGATACAAGAGATGAACTAGGGTTTTGAGATGAGATGGTGTTGATGAAGATGTTGATGGAGATTGCCCTGTCCCGATGAGAGGAGCGTTGGTGATGACGATGGCGATGATTTCCCCCTCTGGGAGGGAAGTTTCCCCGGCAGAACAGCTCTGCCGGAGCCCTAGATTGGTTCCGCCAAGGTTCCACCTCGTGGCGGCGGAGTTTCGTCCCAAAAGGTTGCTTCTGATTTTTTTTCTCAATGAAAGACTTCATATAGCAGAAGATGGTCATCGGAGAGCCACCAGGGGCCCACGAGGTAGGGGGCGCCCCCCAGCCTCGTGGACAAGGTGTGGGCCCCCTGGTCTTCATCTTGGTGAGGATTTTTCATTATTAATTATAAGGTATTCCGTGGAGTTTCGGGACTTTTGGAGTAGTGCAGAATAGGTCTCTAACATTTGCTCCTTTTCCAGCCCAGAATTCCAACTGCCAGCATTCTCCCTCCTTATGTAAACCTTGTAAAATAAGAGAGAATAGCCATAAGTATTGTGACATAATGTGAAATAACGGCCCATAATGCAATAAATATTGATATAAAAGCATGATGCAAAATGGACGTATCAAGTCCCGTTTTGGGGTACGCCACACCCCTCCCAATGAACAGGACCCCCGTTTCGACCGTAGGAGGTCCATTTCGTCCGTTTTGCGGTACGCCACACCCCTCCCGATCAACAGGACCCCCGTTTCGACCGTAGGAGGTCCGTTTCCTCCATTTTGCGGTACGCCACACCCCTCCCGATCAACAGGACCCCCGTTTCGACCGTAGGAGGTCCGTTTCCTTCGTTTTGCGATATGCCAGACCCCTCCCGATCAACAGGACCCTGTTCTGAACATAGGAGGTCCGTTTCCTCTGTTGTGCGGTACGCCTGGCCTCGTTTCCATCGCCTGTTCCATCCAAGCCCTCCCGATGAACACGACCACGCATTCCGTTCCGACCCAGCCGGTTGGCTCCCACGTGTTCCATTGCCTCCCGATGAACACGACGCATTCCGTTGCCTCCCCATGAACACGACGCATTCCGTTGCCTCCCCATGAACACGATGACGACGTTGTTTCTCCGTTCCGACCCAGCCATGTACACGAGCCCTGGTCGTACGTATGCGCGAGTAGGCGTTTGAGACCCCACCCGTATGTACACATACATGGCCGTATTTTCTTTCTTGCACCCTGGCCGATGTACGTACGTGTACATGCTACGTGCGCGCCTCTACTACGACACGTACGCGCCTCTACTACGACACGTGCGCGCCTCTACATCCACCAGTATATATGTATGTACACATTCGCGACCAGAATGACAATGCTACGTACGCTTCGACCAGGTGGGTCCCGACTGTCAAGCACTTCCTTGCGTGCGAAGATGTAGCTGGTGGGTCCCAGCAGTTAGGGGGGCGAATCATTTTTTTTTTGCCCGGACGCACTTCCTTGCGTGCGAAGATGTAGCTGGTGGGTCCCAGTAGTCAGGGGGGCGAATCATTTTTTTTTTGCCTGGATGCACTTCCTTGCGTGCGAAGGTGTTGCTAGTGGGTCCCAGCAGTCAGAGGGAAATGTTTTTTCGGCGAAATATAGTGGCCCGTCCGGTGGGTCCCAGCTGTCAGGTGGAGGAATCATTATTTTCCGCGTAATAAGGAGGCACTTCCTTGCTGCGGCCGTGGACCCAGCTGTCAGCCTCTCCACGTACAGTCCACGTCCGATGGAAATCGTTCCTTGACCACGTTGACCACGCCGCGCCGAGAGCACCAGAGCGATGGACGACGGCGAGGCCTAGGAAGGGGACGAAGCGGAGCCGGGGAAGACGCAGCAGTGGAAGCCCGCGCGGAGAGGAGTACGAGGGTTCACTGGTTCGGCTGCGATGTGAGGCTGCCGTTGCCGCAGGGCCTGGCCAGCGGTGGGAATAGTAGGGGCGGTGAGGCCTCCGCGGTAGCACATCCGGCCACGGGAGGCATGAGCATGTGGCACGACTGGCGCTGCTTTGGGCGGATGGAGCAAGAAGACCAGAGGTTGAAGAAGCACTACAGCCGTTGGATGGACATCGTACGGTCATTGGAGCTAGAGTCGTTTATATTGACTAAGTTGACAAAGCCCTCCGTCCCCGTCAACTTAGTAGGCCCACAAGTCAGCCTCCCACCAAGGTGGGTCCCAGCTAGCAGGGGTATTCATTTTTTGTGCGTAATAAGGAGGCACTTCCGATGGGTCCGAGCTGACAACAGGGGGAATGTTTTTTTCACGAAATACGATGGCCCGTTGGGTGGGTCCCAGCAGTCAGGGGCAAACGTTTTTTTTGCGAAATACTGGTAGGCGTCCGGTGGGTCCCTACTGTCAGGTGGAGGAATAATTATTTTCCGCGTAATAAGGAGGCACTTCCTTGCGGCTGCCGTGGACCCAGCTGTCAGCCTCTCCACGTACAGTATTCTTCCGATGGAATTCAGTCGTTGACCACATTGACCACACCGCGCCGAGAGCACCACGGTGGTGGACGACGGCGAGGCCTAGGAAGGGGACGACGCAGAGCCGGGGAAGACGCGGTAGTGGATGCCCACGTGGAGAGGAGTACGAGGGTTCACTGGTTCGGCTGCGCTGCCATCGCCGCAGAATAACAGGGGGTGTGGTGAGTGGAGTGGAGGGATGGCCTGGCCAGCGGTGGGAGTAGTATGGGGGCGGTGAGGCCTCCACGGCAGCACAGCCGGCCATGGGAGGCAGGAGCAGGAGACACGACCGGCGCTGCTTTGGGCGGCTGGAGCAAGAAGACCAGAGGTTGAAGAAGCACTACGGCTGTTGGATGGACATCATACGGTCAGTCGAGCTAGAATCGTGCATATTGACTAAGTTGACAAAGCCCTTCGTCCCCGTCAACTTAGTAGGCCCACTATACTGGGTCCCAGCTAGCAGGGGGAGTATTCATTTTTTTGTGCGTAATAAGGAGGCACTTCCTTGTGTGCGAAGATAAAGCTAGTGGGTCCGAGCTGTCAGTGGCGGTAACGTTTTTTTTTTCACAAAATACAGAGGCCCTTTCGGCGGGTCCCAGATGTCAGGTGGAGGAATCATTATTTTGCGCGTAATAAGGAGGCATTTCCTTGTGTGCGGCTGTGGACCCAGCCGTCAGCCTCTCCACGTACAGTCCACTTCAGATGCATGTCGGTTGTTGACCACGTTGACCACGCCACGCCGAGAGCACCAGGGTGGTGGACGGCGGCGAGGCCTAGGAAGGGAACGACACGGAGGCAGGGAAGACTCGGCAGTTGTTTTTGTTTCCCACGCGGAGGGGAGTATGACTGTACAAGGGTTTACTGGTTCGTCTGCCGTCGACGAAGAATAACAGCAGGTGTGGGTGAGTAGAGGGATGGCTAGGCCAGCAATGGGAGTACAGTGGGGCGGTGAGGCCTGCGCGGCAGCACAGCCGGCCGTGGGGAGGAGGGAGCAGGCAGTCCCGGCGGCGCTTGTTTGAGCGGCTGGAGCAGGAAGAGCAGAGATTGGAGAAGCACGATGGCCGTTGGATGGACATCCAACAGTATACAGGCCATCTGTGGAAAGCCTCAAATCTGTGGAAAACAGCATACATTCCATCTGCCATTATTTCAAATAATTTACAGTCCATTTGCTAATTCTTACGGGTTTTTTTGGAGCCCATACTCTTTTTGTTAGCATTACAGCCCATATTGTGGCCACGGTTAAAAAATTATACGAAATTTTGCATATGTCGGTGCGGCCTGAACTGTTTTTAATCCCGAAATTTCGAGTCACATTTAGACTGATTTTAAAAATAAATGTGTATCAATATAAAATCCAATAAATTGTCCATGCATAAAAATCAATGCAATTTAAAATCTCGAAATGAAAAAAAGATATTTGAAACTAATTGCCGGTTTGATGTGTTTTAAAAATGTACAGCCCATTTCTCATTACTGATAGGCCATTTTCTCGGCCAACCGAATGAAGCTCTCCTCGTCTTGCAAGATTTGCAGCTCAACAGGCCTGATAAAGCGACTTACTTGACAAATCACAAAAAAAACTAGGCTAGACATTTTCAGAAAGAAAAAACTACTCGGCTGTTCTATGGTAAACATAAAAGAAAAGGTTGTCTAGACAGGCCAGAGTGTCCCGCACAGCCCAGTTGACACCCTGCTTCCGTCTCAAAAACAAATTAAATAAATGACACTCCAATTATGGCGATTCATGAAAATGCCACTGCAATTTCCAAACTTTGAAAAATGCCACCGCAATTTTGCAAACTTTGAAAAACGCCACTGCAGTTTGCAAACTTTGAAAAATGCCACTCCGGACTTCGAAAAATGCCACAAGAAATGGCATGAAATGGCATTTTTCAAAGTTTGGAAATTGCAGTGGCATTTCTCAGATACACCAGATTTGGAGTGGCATTTATCAAATTAACCCAAAACAAAAATAACTGGGCGAGCTGCTGGATCCCTGGTGTCAGCCGCTCATTGTGCAATTATCTCGTTTATTGACTATGTTGACAATGGCATGGGACCCAGATGTCAGAAATCCACTAGGAGGAGCCATTTTTTTATTGGCTTGAAATAAGGAGGCACTTGCTTGCGTACTGCCATGACCTTGGCGGGTCCCTACTATCATCCTCTCCACGTACAATCATCTCCTGATTGTGTACGCGTCAACTTGCTAGGCCCACAAGTCAGCCTCTAAACCCGTGGAGGAAAAATACAACCCATTTAGAAAAATAACAACCCATTCCATACGTTCAAATAGAAAGTTCAACATTCAGAGCAAAGTAACAGGTCTGATCCACATATAGAGTACTGAACTTCCACATTGACAACCATCATAGCCAAGTTAACTATCTACTCCCACTAATACTCTAGTAGCGTACAAGTACTAACTTACTCTTAGCTAACTAGATGATGCCGGCCGCCATCTGTGGTACATGCTAAACGCCAGCACTGGCGTCGTGCGCCTCGCCTCGGACTTGTAAGAGGTGTGATAGGGCGTGTTGCTCGCACGCGTTGGCCCTTTCCATGTCGGCGTGGTCCACCGAAGCTTCGGCTTCCAAGCAAGAAACCCACTTGACGAGTTGGTAGTAAAAACCAGCATCGCGAACGCGTGCGTGCCCGACAGCCTCCAGGGCTATTTGCCGGACGCCGGCCTCCACGTAGTCAACCCAGTTGCGGGCGCTCTGCTCGCGACTCAAAGCGTCGGTGTGCTGCTGCTCCATGTCCCGTTGGCGGTGCAAATCGGCGATACGCTGCTCCTCCGCCAGGCGGTCGCGCTCCAACAACTCCTGCTCCTCCGCCATGCGGTCACGCTCCAACAACTCCTCGATCTCCGCATTGCCATCTAAATACAGATAGAATGCCTCCTCCCTCCGTCTGCCTTCTGGTGAAAACCCGAACACTAGTTCCGGCGGTGACCACCTCCGGCGTCGCCTACCGCGGACGGGCGGGGGCATGGCGGACGTGGCGAGCGACGTCGGGCCGGTGGGGGCTTATGAGGATATGCGAGTTGGGTCATGGTGGCACCGGAGAAGGCCGGGAAACAGTACTTATAGGCGGAAGGTAGGGCAACGGTCATCGGAATTCAATGCAAAATGGCTTAGCGCGCCAGCTTGCTGTGGAAAACTAGAGAAACTGAAATTATGATTGTGCCGTCCTGTCCCCTCTGGGTCGCACGCCGGCATGGAGGTCAAACGAGTGCACTCGAATCATCTCCCTCCTTGTCAATAATGATTCCACGTATTTAAAAAGCCCGCAACAATTAAAGCGTATCTTTTTTCGCATCAGTTAGCTGCCTTAATTACGGCCGGCTGCATGCAGGCACTCAGAATCGCTCGCAGGTAGTACTCGAAGCAGCATGCAACGAGTCGCAGCCGAGGGCACGCATGCAGCCACTTAAATCGCTGGAATTAATTAGGCTTAAACTTCTGCATGCCGTTAATTATTGCCGTGCCTTGGTCTTGCTGCTTTGCTCACGAGACTAATAAACCCGGACGGAGGGAGTACCTTGGTTGGTGAGAGGTTTGAATTAAGCCCTGCAAACCGGAAAGGAGGTACTAGTACATGCGTGATCCGCTATTTATTCATGTAGGATCAAGTAGGTCGTTTCTTGAATTGAGCCCTGCAAACCGGAAAGGAGGTAGTACGTGCGTGATCCGCTATTTATCCGTGTAGGATCGATAGTGTAGCTTGTCAGTTTCTTCAGAGGTAGGCATTTTTATCCGTTTAGGATTGATAGTGTAGCTTGTCGGTTTCTTTAGAGGTAGGCATTTTTATTCAAAAAACTACCACTTCGCATCTTGCGTCGCAAATAAAATTGCCAGGAGCGCATTTGTAGGCTAGCTAGTGATCGATCAGTAACTTGTGAACACTGAGCGAACAGAAATAAGTAACTGTTAATGCATCTCAATGATTCACAGATCATATACAAATATGTAGCTCCAAAAGCAAAGATCAGCCACTTCGGATCTTGCGTCGCAACTAAAACTAACTAGTACGATTCCCATACATAAGATCAACATGTTAATGCATCTCAATGATTCACAGATCATATACAAATATGTAGCTCCAAAAGCAAAGATCTAGAAAAAACATTTGTTCTTCCTACTAACATGGATGCTTCTCTTGGCCAACATTCAGTACAGACTGAAAGACAAATTTGTTTGTGAAGTCTAAAATTCCTCTTGCAAACATAAGTGATTTCACCAATAGCTGGAACCATGAGAATGAACCACACATGATGGAGGAACATCCACTGCAATATGATTTGGTCTTCTCTCGGTCACACCACGAGACTATTTTCGGAATACAAACTTTAACTTAGGCAAAATGATGCCCATTGTATAATCAGACCAAAGCAATGAAGCACCTACTGTTGGCCAATAAATAGTACAATACTACTTTTCTACAGTCCATGGAGTGACTATCCAATCTTTCTGTGTCTATTTTCAAATGGCACTACATGTAGTGACTATACTATTCTCTTGTGCAGTTCAACCAAAATTGCGGACACTTTGTTTATTTGCCAAATAGCAACGGGCAGACATCTCTGTCTGCACAAATATCAAGCAACTAGTAAACATATACCACGCCTTGTATTTTCGGTTTAAACATGTCTCTTCCGCTTAGCATCTATCATGTTCTGCACTAGACAATCTAATACAGTTATGTTTTGCCCTGGACAATTTCATAATGAATTGATTTGATGGTTCAGAGCAGAAATATAGTGCCTATTATTCATCAGACCAAGGATATCCATGTTCACAGTGATGGAAGAGGTGAAATCGATACAACCGAAATTGAGCATCCAATCATTGAATCCTGTCCTGCACCTCCAATGTAGGTCCACCCTGCCAATAAATTTACATGCAAACCACTAGTATTACTATCTAATGACAGTACAAAAAGAGTAGCAAGATAGTAGCAAACCATGTACCTTCGTAATGAACATCTCATAGTGCCACTAATTGGATATAAAGGTTTGGAAAAAAACATGCTCCTAATGTTGAACCAGTTGGACTTTTTGTGCAGTTCCACTAAAATTGAGCATCCCTGTTTGCATAGATATTGAAAGTGTGATTACTCTAAAAGTGGCACTAGTTGAAGCATAGACTCACAAATATAAGCATTCCAATTTCTTAATGGGAAAAGGTAGCAAGACTGTTTCTAACCACCTATTTGAAGGAATAAATAAAGCAACATCGGCTGATGTCAGGAAGGCATACATAGTTTTTTCTGAAAAACTGAGCCATTCCTGACCTTTCCTCTTCTTTTAAGCAAATTTTGTGCTGTTCTACTAAAATAAATGCCATCACCGCCTTGACAATTCAGTGACATTGTACAAAAGGAAATGACTTAACATTACATCATGATGTCAGGTATGTAGTCGACAGGCATTAGAGACAAACATACAGACCTCCTTCGATAACATAATGAACATTAATTTTAACAAAGGTGTGACTAGCTTTACCGGGATAATTTGAGTGAACTCTACACCCTTTGTTCCTTAATATAAGAAGTTTTCGTGGTTCAATTTAAAGTACCCAAACGTCTAGTATTTAGAAAAACGGGTAGTAGTTTTCTTGAGCACATATCTGGGAAAGCTCGCCACACTTTATTTATGTCCATACGCTAATGCAACACCATTCGAATACTACAAATATACACTAATCCAGTGGCTAGTGCAACAGTAGAGTAGTTAGTTTATTATAGGGTAGAGTACAATGGTCTTACTAAATAGATTTCAATAAACTCTAGCACTGGAAGGTTTCTATAAGAATTAACAATACAGAATGTAAAGGTAACAAGTTTCAGCATTGGTATACTAGTTGTGCATGAGCATTAAACCAAATACAAAAGTCTGAAGGTAACTAGCATTATTAACTAATGACAGTATAAAAAAATTTCAAACCATGTACCTCCAAGGTAAATATCATTTCGAACTCGGGGGGACCTTAAAAATTGCTATCCCAATCTTGATAATCGATCAAGCATAAAAACTTGATCGAACGAATCGAGAGAACAGCCGGAGGAGGAGGTGCCCACTCTTGACCTTTCCTCTTGTCTTCATAATTGTCTGTGCAGTTTAACCAAAATAAAATGACATCAGCGCCTTGGCATTTTGGTGACACTGTACAAAAAGATTAACTTACCTCATGAAAGTGAGGTATGTAATCTATAAGCATTAACAGTGCAAAAATCTGAAGGTAGTAACAAGTTTCATCGTTGGTATACTAGCTGTGCAACAGCATTAGAATGCCTTAGCTGAAAAATCTTTAATACATCCACAATCAACAGCTAACCCTGAAATAATCCAGTGACATTAAATGGCATTGCTTAAATTTATCGGTGGCATTAGACTGAGAGCGGCATTAGTTAAATGTGGCATCACTTTAGCAGTAGCATTGCTTGACTTGACTGCTGGCATTATACTCACAGCAAAAAAAGTGGCAATAAGAGCATGGGAGGCCCATTCGGACAATGGGCGCACCAGTACGATGTACCTCCACGAACGCAGAGTGGTGAGGGAGGTATGGTTGCCCAGAGCAACAAATATCCAGGCAGCATATGTGGATTACGTCCCATTTTTGTTCTCTTTAGCCACCTTTTTCCTATGCGAGGACAACAAATCGATCGACCTGGTCATTCTCTATTGCGTTGTCATGCCTTTCTACCCTTCTTCAACCAAGAGACACGAGACTCGTTCCTTAGCTACTGATTTTCCCCTTTTCAACCTAGATGCGGGTTCGATGCCTACTCTCTTGGACAGTACAGTCTCCCTTCCTTTCCTTATTCAACCCAGACATGGATTAGTCTGCATGAAGTAGGATTTCCTTTAATAGTGCAAATTATGGTTTTCGTCTGCGTGGCCAGCAGAGCAGAGGATAGCAAATTGGGAAAATGGTGGAGTGGAAAAAGATCCACATGCAATGACGTGGCGGATGGGGCAATAGAACAAGGTTATGGTTCGAAAAGAGGTAGCATACCTGAGGGTCGGCGGGAAGTGGCTTCGCTCGTGGCCGTCGTCCTCCGCACACACTACGGCAGCTAGCTTGGGGACGGAGGCCATCCCGGGCGGGCGCTAGGTCAGAGAGGACGGCCTTGTCGTCAGTGCGTGACCTCGCTCGCTGACGACGAGTGCGTCAATGCTGCACGTCCTTTTCTTCCCCGGCGGATCTGTGATCACCAGTGAGGAGGGAGAGAGGGGCCGTCTTTTTTAGATCTGGAGAGAGGGTGGTAGTGTGAGAAGCAAGTGGGCAGCCCTTAGCAAGAAAGCGCTCAAGCTCCAGCCTATATATCTTTTTATACTACTAGTACTAGAGGTGGAGTAGTGGTAGAGTAGTTTATATTTTCTCTGCGTACATTACCAGTTAGTCGTGCTTCAAAACAGATCGGCGCGCCATTAAAAAAATAAAGGTCTATAATTAATGCGGCACCTCGGGCCAACGCGGCCAGATCGCATTTTGCACGAGAAATTACACACCATGTTTCGTTGACATGTGGTGCCGTTCCAACATATCAGTGAGACGACGGCGAGTAGTAGGAGTATTTCCGAATGGAGATGTAGGCCGGGGCGCCTCTTTGTGAACCGTGGCAAACTCGCAACCGTCCACTGACTCCTCGCCTTTCCCTCTCGATTTGGAACTGCTGTCGCATGCTCTTCCTCTCCCTCCTCCATTTTCCTTCAGCCCTTCACCCTTTCTTCTGCCATTGTTCGATCGTCTTCTCCATGGAGGGAACAGGCCGGAAACGACCCCGCTATTCTTTCCCCGATCTGAAAGATGACATGGTGGAGGAACTCATTGATTGGTGCAACGTCATCACCTCGGCTAGCATGGCAGGTTCGTTCAAGCCCATTCTTGACTCAACTAATAACATCATTACAAAGAACCCAAGAGTCAAGGAGTGTTTTGATCTCCCCTATCTTCTTCGCCGTGACCCTGATGACTGGCGCCGGCACGACGGAGGCCTCGCCCTGTGCCAGTTGATGCCGCTTGATAATGATACGTATGATGTTAAGATGCCATCGCTTTAGGGCAAGGCTTGGGCGAGCGCAAATGGAGATTGGGTTGTTTACATTGGGTCCAACTGCGAGTGGGAACTTGTGAATGTGTACACTCTTGACTGGGTTCCACTTCCAAAGATCTCAGCAGACTGCCCAGAAGTTGAGCACACCGGTATTGTATGCACGTTCAAATACGATCATGGTGATTGTCTTCTACGGAAGATAGCAATTTGTCGAGTTCCCCACCTCTCTTGGAATTACAACAACTATCAAGTTGTTGCTATCTTCGACAAGCTTGTTGCCGTCCTTGGTGGTTTGACTCGATGGATATTGCTCAAAAAGTAGTTTCTGTACATGGATGAGTACTGTGATGCAATTCAATACGAGGGCCTTGTGTTTGCTGCCACCACTCGTGGCACTGTTTTTGCATGGGATCCTCGTAGTTTCGGTACGTTTGTCTTCCACCGTAGTTATAATTGTTTCATCCACATGCATGCGGGTTAGCAAGTTTCCCTTTACTAATTAACCTTCTTCTTGTGTTTCCAAGGTCCTGTGAACATCCCACCACCTATACTTGAAAAATTTATAACCAAGGGGGTGATGACGATGGTGATGGTCACGAGCATGAGGACGAGTAGCGCCCATATACTCTGTGGCGCCTGGCAACTAATTCCGATGGATCACTGAGGGAGTCCTGGATTAGGGGGTGTTCGGATAGCGGGACTCCTGGACTATGAAGATACAAGATTGAAGACTCCGTCCCGTGTCCGGAAGGGACTTTCCTTGGTGTGGAAGGCAAGCTTGGCGATACGGATATGAAGATCTCCTACCATTGTAACCGACTTTGTGTAACCCTAACCCTCTCCGGTGTCTATATAAACTAGAGGGTTTTAGTCCGTAGGACAACGTACACATCAACAATCATACCATAGGCTAGCTTCTAGGGTTTAGCCTCCTCGATCTCGTGGTAGATCTACTCTTGTACTACCCATATCATCAATATTAATCAAGCAGGACGTAGGGTTTTACCTCCATCGAGAGGGCCCAAACCTGGGTAAAACTTCGTGTCCCTTGCCGGATGGTCTCCTGTTACCATCCGGCCTAGACGCACAGTTCGGGACCCCCTACCCGAGATCCGCCGGTTTTGACACCGACATTGGTGCTTTCATTGAGAGTTCCTCTGTGTCGTCGCCGTCAGGCTCGATGGCTCCTACGATCATCGATAGCGATGCAGTCCAGGGTGAGACCTTCCTCCCCGAACAGATCTTCGTCTTTGGTGGCTTCGCACTGCGGGCCAATTCGCTTGGCCGTCTGGAGCAGATCGAAAGCTACGCCCCTGGCCGTCAGGTCAGATTTGGAAGTTTAAACTACACGGCTGACATCCGCGGGGACTTGATCTTTGATGGATTCGAGCCACTGCCAAGCGCGCCGCACTGTCACGACGAGCATGATCTAGCTCTGCCGCCGAACAGTGCCCTGGAGGCCGCACCCGCATCGGCTCCGACCCTTAATTCGGAGCCAACTGTGCCGATCGAGGATGGGCAGTTGGACGCCACCCCGGGGGCTGCGACCCCAATGGCGATTGAGCCGAACACCAGCCCCGTACTCTGCGAGACTCGTTACTCCAAGGAGCCGGACTCCTCTCCGGACTCCGAACCCTCCACGCCCCTGCCAATCGAATCCGATTGGGCCCCGATCATGGAGTTCACTGTCGCGGACATCTTTCAGCACTCGCCTTTCGGCGATATCCTGAAGTCACTGAAGTCTCTCTCTTTATCAGGAGAGCCCTGGCCGGACTACGGTCAGCAAGGTTGGGGTACGGACGATGAAGAAATTCAAAGCCCAACCACCACCCACTTTGTAGCCACTATCGACGACTTAACCGACATGCTCGACTTCGACTCCGAAGACATCGACGGTATGGATGCCGAGAAGGAGATAATGAAGAACCAGCACCTACTAGGCCCTGGAAAGCCACCTCGTCATATGACATATACATGGTGGACACCCCAAAAGAGGGAGATGGCGATGGAATAGCAGAGGACGACCCCTCCAAGAAACAGCCTAAGCGCCGGCGTCAGCGGCACCGCTCAAAATCCTGCCAAAACAAATACGGTGATTCCAGCATGGGAGATAATAATACTCCGGAAAGTGCCAAAGAAAACCCCCTCCAGCAAGACTTAGCACAGGAGGATGGAGAAACCAGCCCTCATGAGAGAGCGGCAGACAGAGAGGTCGAGGACGATAATTATATGCCTCCCTCCGAAGATGAGGCAAGCCTCGACGACGACGAATTCATCATGCCAGAGGATCCCGTCAAGCAAGAGCGTTTTGAACGCAGGATTATGGCCACGGCAAGAAGCCTCAAGAAAAAATAGCAACAGCTTAGAGCTGATCAAGATTTGCTGGTCGACAGATGGACTGAAGTCCTTGCGGCCGAAGAGCATAAACTCAAACGCCCCTCCAAGAGCTACCCAAAGCGCAGGTTGCTACCCCGATTAGAGGAGGAAGCGCTTGATGCGGCCGACCGGCCACCTCGTGGCTGCGACAGAGAGGCCTCCCGGCCCTCCACTCAAGCCGCACCCCGTACCAAGGTACGGGAATATGCGCCGGACATACGAGACATGTTGGAGGACAAGGCAAGGCAAACACGATCGATCTACGGATCGCGTGGGTGCCCCCCGGCTTGAGACAGTAACCGTCACGCCGGCCACAAATTCGGCAGGGCCGAACACAGCTCATTGGAGCTACGTCATGATATCGCCCAGTACAGAGGCGCCGCACACCCACTATGCTTTACAGATGAAATAATGGATCATCAAATACCCGAGGGTTTCAAACCCGTAAACATCGAATCATATGATGGCACAACAGATCCTGAGGTATGGATCGAGGATTATCTCCTTCATATCCACATGGCCCGCGGCGACGATTTCCACGCCATCAAATACCTCCCACTCAAGCTTAAAGGACTAGCTTGGCATTAGCTTAACAGCTTGCCAACAGGATCAATCAGTTGTTGGGAGGACCTGGAAGCTGCATTCCTCGATAATTTCCAGGGCACTTATGTGCGACCCCCAGACGCCGATGACCTAAGTCACGTAATTCAGCAGTCAGAGGAATCGGCCAGGCAATTCTGGACACAGTTCCTAACAAAGAAAAATCAAATAGTCGACTGTCCGGACGTTGAGGCCCTAGCAGCCTTCAAGCACAATATCCGTGACGAGTGGCCGGCCCGGCACCTTGGACAGGAAAAGCCGAAATCTATGGCAGCACTCACGGCACTCATGACCCACTTTTGCGCGAGAGAAGACAGCTGGCTTGCTCGTAGCAACAATATGACCAAGAACCCTGGTAATTCGGACACCAGTGACAGTAGTGGCAGGTCACGTCGCAACAAGCAGAAGCGCCGCATTAACGGCGACAATGCTGAGGATACGACAGTTAATGCCGGATTCAGAGGCTCTAAATCCGGTCAGCGGAAAAAGCCATTCAAAACGAATCCTAGGGGGCCGTCCAGTTTGGATCGAATACTCGACCACTTGTGCCAGATACATGGCACTCCCGAAAAGCCGGCCAATCACACCAACCGGGATTGTTGGGTGTTCAAGCAGGCAGGCAAGTTAAATGCCAAAAATGAAGACAAGGGGCTGCATAGCGATGATGACGAGGAGCCCCGGCCGCCGAACAACAATGGACAGAAGGGTTTTCCCCCACAAGTGCGGACGGTGAACATGATATACGCAACCCACGTCCCCAAAAGGGAACGGAAGCGCGCGTTAAGGGACGTATACGCGGTAGAGCCAGTCGCCCCAAAGTTCAACCCATGGTCCTCCTGCCCGATCACCTTTGATTGAAGGGACCATCCCACTAGCATCCGTCATGGCGGATTCGCCGCATTGGTCCTAGACCCAATTATTGACGGATTTCATCTCACTAGAGTCCTCATGGATGGCGGCAGCAGCCTGAACCTGCTTTACCAGGATACAGTGCGGA
The DNA here is from genome assembly GCF_002162155.2 of Triticum dicoccoides. Taxonomy (NCBI): domain Eukaryota; kingdom Viridiplantae; phylum Streptophyta; class Magnoliopsida; order Poales; family Poaceae; genus Triticum; species Triticum dicoccoides. The sequence continues at coordinate 137,888,052 of NC_041380.1, forward strand.
AAATGGGCATAGATCCCTCGAGGATTAAGCCCACCAAAACGACCTTTAAAGGCGTAATACCAGGTGTAGAGGCCAACTGTACAGGCTCAGTCACACTTGAAGTGGTCTTCAGATCTCTAGATAATTTCCGAAGCGAGGAGTTAATCCTCGACATAGTCCCGTTTCGAGTGGTTATCATGCACTGCTCGGGCAAACCGCATTCACTAAGTTCAATGCGGTACCGCACTACGCATACCTCAAGCTCAAGATGCCAGGCCCTCGAGGAGTAATTACAGTCAATGGAAACACCGAATGCTCCCTCCGAACGGAGGAGCACATGGCGGCCCTTGCAGCGGAAGTACAAAGTAGCCTCTCTAGGTAGTTCTCCAGTCCGGCCACTAAACAACCGGACACTGTCAAGCACGCCCAGAGTAACCTACAACAAGACCGCATGGCCCGATCCGAGCAGGCGTAGCAATGCGGCCCCAACCCCAACCCTCGCAAAAACGCGACGCCAGTACTTCACGTACATAACTACGCTCTAGAGATACCATGGGTACAGGGGGAGGGGCACCATCACGGCACGCCCAAAAATACGGCTTAAACCATACCAGGGATTGCCGATTTTTTTTTATTTTCTCTTACTTTCAGGACTCCATCCTTCGGAAGGCCTGTTCGGCAGTTCAATTGCCGCACAAACGATGCAAGAACTAGGGAAGCAGACAAGCCACGCCGCAGTACGGAACTCCCAGGTGGTCACGAGCAGTATACCTGTTCCGCATACTATTCCGCAGCTTGCCCCTGGAACGGACATGTTAACTAGTCCAACCTTCCACCTCACATTATTTGTATCATTCTGCTTTGATCGCAGCCCTTTTTAATAAACAATGCATAGCTTTCGTCTATTTTTGCATTACCTTTTTTCTTTATATATGTTCCTTAACGACATGTTGCACCCATACACGTTGGTACGGCCAAAATACGCCAGGGGCTTTAGTACCCCTCAATATGGTGTGAGAAGTCCGAACACTTTAACAAGTGCGGCACCCCAGACTTATAGCATTATATGCATCGGCTCCGAATCATGTCTTGGGTCAATAGTTGGGTTTGCCCGGCTCCTATGTTTTGGTGCCTTACGTTCTGCTATATCGGCTAAGGTAGCACTAGGAGAACCACTGCGATTGTGCCCCAGTTGAGCTGGGTCGAGCACCTTAGTGGAGAAAGCTAAAACTGACCGTCATGATGAAGCAAGAGCTGGTCGCTGTTCGAGAGGTTTTTCGAGTCCCTAAAGACTTATGCCGCTTAGGGCGAGGAGCCGGCTCTGTCCGGCCAAGGCGTGGATAGCGCCCCAAACTCGGTCTTCCGAATACCAGGGGCTTCACCGAAATTTAAAATTATAGAATTCTATAGCTAAGTGAGAGTGTTCACGCATTATAGTCTGATTGCCTTGTTCGTTGGGCTGAGCGCCTCCCTCGAAGGACCCAAACATGGGAAAAAGAGTGCTCAGGTTTATCCCCGAACATCCCAGCCCTAGCGGCATGGTGGCAGAAGCCGACGACTCGCCATCTCTCAGAATTGATAAACAGCCGCACAAAAGGTAATATTTTAAATTCCAGCAGCATTGCTTAGCGCATATAAACAAGTTTTCAGCCCACAGGACAAAACGAGCAAGTTTCACTCAAAAATTACATCCCTAGAACATTCATCCGCCACCAGGCAGGCACCCTTCAGAACATCCTTATAGTAATTCTCGGGCTTGCGATGCTCTTTCCCCGGCGGTGGCCCATCCTTCACCAGCTTCTCAGCATCCAGCTTGCCCCAGTGCACCTTAGCACGGGCAAGGGCCCTACGGGCACCTTCAATGCAGACGGAGCGCTTGATGACTTCGAGCCTTGGACAGGCCTCCACCAACCGCCGCACCAGCTTGAAATAGCTCCCAGGCAAGGCCCCTCCAGGCCACAGCCGAACAATGAGGCCCTTCATGGCCTATTCGGCCGCCTTGTGGAGCTCGACCAGTTGCTTCAGCTGGTCGCTCAGGGGCACGGGGTGTCCGGCCTCAGCATACTGAGACCAGAACACCTTCTCTGTCGAGCTGCCCTCCTCGGCTCGATAGAATGCGGCGGCATTGGACACACTCCGGGGAAGATCTGCGAACGCTCCTGGAGAGCTCGGGATTCGGGTAAGTAACAAGTAACTCACGTTAATGTGTTTGCTTTGCATAAAGAATGCCTTACCCGCCGCTATCTTCTTCACCTCATCCAACTCCTGGAGGGTCTTCTGGGATTCGGCCTTGGCAGACTTGGCATTTTCAATAGCCACCGCGAGCTCGGACGCTCACGTCTTTGAGTCAAGCTCCAAACTCTCATGTTTTTCCATGAGAGTCTGGAGCTCTTGCCGCACCTTGCCAACCTCGGCCTCATACTTCTCCTGCTCGGTGCGCTCCGAGGCTGCCCTCTTCTCGGCCTCGACCACCGCTTGCTTAAGGGTCGCCACTTCAGACGCGGTCCCTACAATAGCCACGATAATC
>NC_041380.1:137891007-137901704 GCF_002162155.2 Triticum dicoccoides
AGGTATTTCTTACCTTCATTGTCCTCGAGCTGCTTCTTGGCACGCTCGAGCTCTTGCTCGGACCGCTCGAGGTTCTGCTTTAGCGTGTCCACTTCTGCAGTTAGTGCGGCGGACGCAAGCAGGCAAGCCTACATATGCATATTGACTCATTTTTGTTAGACTCCTGCGAATTCTATTTGATCCTCTATTCGGCTTTTCTTACCGAACGCCAAACAGAGCATCAGGGGCTACTGTCTATGCGGTACTATTATTTACACATTCTTTACTAACCTCAAAGCCTGTCAAAAGGCTAGTGCAAGCTTCAGTCAGTCCGCTCTTGGCGGACTAAACCTTCTGGACCACCGCACTCATAATAGTGCGGTGCCCCTCGTCGATGGAGGCGCCTTGGAGCGCCTCCAACATATTGTCCGGCGCCTCCGGTTGGACGGGGGTCGCCGGCACGATAGACTTGCTCCTCTTGGAAGGAGGTCCCTCGCCGGACTCTGGAACCTTTGAAGATTCCGGAGCGGTGTCCGGCCTAGAGCCGGACTTGGAGCACTGGGGGGTTTCATCCCCTTTACTCCTGGAGTCCGGGAGGTCGCCTTGCGACGCCTCGAGGACCACCTCCTCCCGGCTTGGAACCTGTTGGGACAACATTCGGTGTCGTCCATAGGGCGGGGGGAGGAAGCCGTCGGAAGCGAGTTCACATCCGACGAGTCCAGTGAGCCGCTCGACGACGCGTCGAGCCGGTCTTTGGGTGGGCTGCATAAACATATTCGACGTAAGGGAAAGCTGTGTAATAAATGAATAATATGAATTACTCTGGTATCCGGATACTTACGATTTTGCCAGGGGCTTGGCCCTGGGCTGCCACTCCTCTCCGTCGTCAGCGTCGGTGGAGTAGTCCGGAGGAAGGGTTTTCCCCTTCTTGGACCCTCCGGCCTCCCCGGAGAGGGCGGCCTTCCTTTTCTTCTCTCCTCCCGCTGGAGGGGGAGAGTTCTCCTCTTCTTCCTCCTTGTCTTCACGGGAGGAATGCACCTCGGAACCATCGGATGATGGATCCGACACCTCCGGACGCCAAGCACTCTTTCGAGTCCCCGCGGCCTTCTTCTCCAGCACCACATAGGGTGCCGGAACCAACAGCTTCGCCAAGCGAGCGTCCGCTGGGCCTTCGGGCAAAGGAGCCGGACAGTTGATCTGTGCGGACGTCACCTGCCAATCCTGTCAAAGGTAAGGGAGCTTAGATCCCTCATGGAGTCAAACTATGAAAAACTGATACCCTGTAAAAGAAAAAAAAATAGCTTACTGCGAGAGCGTGACGCTGCGCACTGAATCCGCGATCCTCGGTAGTGGATGCGGGAGCCTCGGCGCCTTTGAAAAGCACCTTCCAGGCATCTTCGTACATCGTGTCAAAGAGCCTGCTTAGAGTTTGGTGCCGCGCCGGATCAAACTCCCACAGGTTGAAAGCCCGTTGTTGACACGGGAGGATCGGGCGGATGAGCATAACCTGGACTACGTTGACAAGTTTGAGCTTCTTGTCCGCCAGGGTCTGGATGCATGTTTGGAGTCCGGTCAGCTCACCTTTTTTACCCCAAGACAGGCCCGTCTCCTTCCAGGAGGTGAGCCGCGTGGGGGGTCCGGATCGAAACTCAGGGGGTGTGACCCATTCGGCGTCGCGCGGCTCGGTGATGTAAAACCATCCCGATTGCCACCCCTTCAGGGTCTCCACAAAGGAGCCCTCGAGCCATAGGACGTTGGCCATCTTGCCCACCATGGCGCCTCCGCACTCCGCCTGGTTGCCGCGCACCACCTTCAGCTTGACGTTGAAAGTCTTGAGCCATAGGCCGAAATGGGGGCGGATGTGGAGGAAGGCCTCGCACACGACGATAAACGCCGAGATGTTGAGGACGAAGTTCGGGGCCAGATCGTGGAAATCCAGGCCGTAGTAGAACATGAGCCCCCGTACAAATGGGTGGAGAGGGAAGCCCAGTCCGTGGAGGAAATGGGGTAGGAACACCACCCTCTCATGGGGCCTAGGGGTGGGGATGAGTTGCCCCTTTTCGGGGAGTTAGTACGCGATGTTGTTAGACAGGTATCCGGCCTTCCTCAGCTTTTTGATATGTCCCTCAGTGACGGAGGAGACCATCCACTTGCCTCCCGCTCCGGACATGGCTGGAGAAGGTTGAGGTGGGGAGTGCGGACTTGGGTGCTGGAGCTCGAGTGCGCAAGAATGGATAGGCGAAGGAAGAAGAAGGCGTAGGTGAAAAGGTGGATTCCAATCCCCTTATATGGGTGGACGCAACTACATGTCCCCACCAGCCTGGTAAAACTCGCTTATCTCCAAGCGTCGTAATCAATGGCACGGTTGGGTTACCCACGCCCGTATTGATGAGAATCCGGGGATAAGGGGACACGATCTCTGCTTTAACAAGACGTGCCAAGGAAACCGCCTCACATAACGCGCTGAGGTGGGATAATGAAACGACTCGGATAAAGGCTTGGCCGTGGTGTGACACGCTACAGAATACGTCAGCAGATTAGATTGGTGTAAATATTATTCTCTCTATGGCAATATGTGGAAAGTTATTTTGCAGAGCCGGACACTATCTTCGTGTTCAAAACCTTCTATGAAGTACTTGGAGGAGGAACCCGCCTTGCAATGCCGAAGACAATCTGCGCGCTAGACTCGTCGTCATTGAAGCCTGGTTCAGGGGCTACTGAGGGAGTCCTGGATTAGGGGGTGTTCGGATAGCTGGACTATACCTTCAGCCGGACTCCTGGACTATGAAGATACAAGATTGAAGACTCCGTCCCGTGTCCGGAAGGGACTTTCCTTGGCATGGAAGGCAAGCTTGGCGATACGGATATGAAGATCTCCTACCATTGTAACCGACTTTGTGTAACCCTAACCCTCTCCGGTGTCTATATAAACCGGAGGGTTTTAGTTTGTAGGACAACATACACATCAACATCATACCATAGGCTAGCTTCTAGGGTTTAGCCTCCTCGATCTCGTGGTAGATCTACTCTTGTACTACCCATATCATCAATATTAATCAAGCAGGACGTAGGGTTTTACCTCCATTGAGAGGGCCCGAACCTGGGTAAAACTTCGTGTCCCTTGCCTCCTGTTACCATCCAGCCTAGACGCACAGTTCGGGACCCCCTACCCGAGATCCGCTGGTTTTGACACCGACAATCACCTCTTCTTGTGTGTATACAGCCCACTGATGATGTTACTTCTCAGGAAGCAGGTGTAGTCTCCCATGGTCGCACTCTCCGGACCTATTTCAACAGCCGTTGCATGGTATTCGGGAGGATACTAGTGTGCTAGCGCAAACTCCTTCTCCCTGGTACAGAATTGATAGTCTTGGAGAAAACTCGCTCTTCCTTGGACAAAACTATCCAATGATGGTGAAAGGCGATCCAACTGTTGTTGACACAACATTACTAGTACCATTTATGAGAAGAAACTGTGTCTATACCTCGGACATTTGGGTGGTTCCCTACCCTAGTACTGATATAGTAGGCCGCTTTAGCCTGGATGATCAGTCCTGCGTTGGTTTACAGATCGACAATCGATGGCCATCCCAGAGAATCACTTGTGGTTCAAAGCAAGTGTTTCCAACGCCGAGGAATGGTTGAGTTGAAGTTCATTTCATTGCTTGTTATTTGTTGTGTGGTGAAAACTTTAGTATTTATAATGTATCCTCGTTGTCGATTTGGGTTGATGACCTGTTGTGTGTAATAAAATGATATGCCTGTGATAAACTTACTAAATTTATGAATGGCTTTCGATTCGCTTCTCTGAGTGAGTGGTGCGACGAGGCAAAAAAATATTTTCCGAATACATAATTGTACGTGCATTGCAATAGGTTATCGGATGAGGCCAATCAACAATAGTAGTATACTGTTTGTACTAGCTTTACATGCTTCGCGCGTCGGGCGGGTGTTTTTACTGTAGCCATATGTTAATGTGTTCGCTGTACGTAACCAGCACCTCGAATCCTCGATACTAGTACTATATAGTAGGAGTAAGTAGTAGGAGTAGTAGGGTGGCATGGGCCAGAACAAGCATTCACGTCCAGGAGTACGACACACGCCACCACCACGACATCCATCTGACACCATATTATTTCTTGGAGTCCGTGCTAGAGCAATCTCTTCAACCTTGTCGTTTCTCTAACTTCAGCCATCGCACGGCGGGCGAGGTGGGGGTTTGCCGATAGTCGGTTTCCTTAACTGCGGTCCCACTTGTAAGGCCAACTCCAACGCACGACCCCAAACAGACCTCCGTTTTGCACGAACTCCAACGATAATTTTTACTAGAAAAGCAAGACCAAAGAAAACAAGAACCACAAGAATACATTTTACGACTCCTGTAAGTTGGATTAGTGCCTTCTCGATGCATTCATTGTTGATCTGCGGAGGCTCGATCTTGCATGCTTCTTTCTTCTTCGAGTGTAAAGAAGTAGACGTTGCTTCCTCGCATCTAGTCTCATGTCTAGCCTCTATTCTAGTAGGAGTATCAATAAGTGCACTTATCTCATCTCTAGCCTCTGTGCTAGCTAAAAGTGATAGAACATCTACTAAATTGCGCTCTATCAATATATGGATGTACTCTTCTTCCCAATACAAAAACTTGCATCCATTCTACTCCCTCCGTTGCACAATACAAGCCTTCTATTTGTCAAAATATATATGTATCCAGACATGTTTTAGTATATAGGTACATCCATTTTTGGACAAATGGAAGTCAAGTATTTTGGAACGGAGGGAGTACACAATAAATTTTTTAAGTTAGCACAACTAGTCTAATCCGAGAGCACAACCGAAGATTTGGTCGGGTTCTTCCTCCTTTTGCCGACACGTGGGACATCCGGCATCCAGGTCATGTCATGAAAGAAAATAGAGTGGTAGTTGAAGCCACGAGATGTGCATCTTGGGTTAAACTGTAAATAGAATCTTACTACTCTTGAGTAACTCCAAAAGCGGCCACCGAAGATCTTTATTGGATTTGTTTTTCATCACCAGCACGTTGAGGTGAAAGATGTGCAGGTTCAGTGGGTCCTCTTGCGTTTTCACTGGCATGTGGGGCCGCATGTGAGCAAACAGACGATGGGCTCCGCACGTCCGCTAGCTGGCTGAGAAGAGAGATAGAGGAGGGTTGAGCATGGACTGCAGGAAATTTGTTATACGTACCTCGATATAGGCTCGATATAGTGGGGTGGCATGGGCCATAACTAGCATTCACGTCTAGCAGTACGGCGCACGCCACCCACACGAGTCCCATCCGACACCAATTTTCTTGGAGTCCATGCTACAGCCATCTCTTCTCCCTCCTGTTTTCTCAGCCATCACGCGGTGGGCGGGGTGGGGGTTTGCCGATAGTCGTTTTGCTCAACTGCGGTCCCACTTGTAAGTGAAAATGCAACACCGCACGCATTCCCGCTTGAGCGGCGTGCCGGACCAACCGTGTGGGGGTGCGACGCGAACACGGCAGGCTTTTCCTTTTGAACTCGTAACTTGTAAAATTTGGTTCTGCTCCATGGCACGACCGATAGATAGAAAATAACGATTTTGCCTAGAGTAATGAGAAGTTTGGTTCTGGCGCCGTTCATGCATGGAGTACGTACGAAAATTATGAAGTTGATGCGGAAGGTAAGATAATTACTGTAGTATCATATACTACTACATGGATTTGACGGAAAGATAAAAATACATATGGATCCATCAACGACATCCTCACGCCCTAGTGCGCCGGGTCACCAACCGACATGTGAGGAGCAGCGGCGTTGGCGGCGAGCTCAACGTGCTTCTGAACAGTGCCGTCCAAGGTTGCCCGGTGGTCCAAGAAGGCCAGCGTCCTATCATCCTCCTCTTGCATGTAGTAGTCCTTGTGGACGATTTGCGTGTATACGTGGGTGATTATGTCGATGGTGTCTTGCTGTGCCAGGCGCTGCATGGCGAGCGCGACCTCGAGGTGCACATTCTCCGACGCGACGGCGGGCAGTCACAGGGCCACCAGTGCATCGAAGAGGTTGTCACCATAGTGGCCGTTGAGGGTGGCCGGCATCACAGAGCCTGGGCGCGTCGGCTGGAGGCTTACGTCAAAGTCGTCCGCAAGCTTCTTGACGATGGTGAACTTGTCGAGGAAACAGACGAGGACCTCGTCGAACAAGGAGACGAAGTTGTCGTCCAAGCGGCCCCTCGCCCTGGCGGCCTCAAGCAATACTACCTGGAGACGTTCCTCGGTGCCGGGCCGCAGGCCGGCGTCGTGGACCATCTGGCACAGCCGGCTGATGCTTGCGCTCATCGCCTCCATGGGTCTAGCTTAGCTTCTAGTCAACTGATCTTACGATTCGAGTGATCACTCTTGCCCTTGGTTAGCGTGCGTAGGTGCGTAGGATTTCGTACTACTCCTCGGCCCTCTACTGCACCTGCCTTTGGTTGTATGATAGGTGGGCCAGCCACCCCCTGGGCCCACATGTCATTCACCCAAAGGCAGTTGTCGTAAGTCAATGAAGCTGCGTCCCCCTCCGTGCCGGTGCAGTATAGTCATCTCACCGGACCTCTAGTTGGGGCCAAACGAGAGAAGTTTGATGTTTACTGGTTTATTGGTCCCCTTTGCATTTTGCGCCAAGTTTTGACCTTTGATTTAACTAATAAAATGTTAATGCATGTAAACAAAAATGTTGTGTAAGTCACCTTACGAAAACCAAATAATCCCAAAATACTTAGGCACGGTGCATTAACTCCCTCCTTGTTTCTTATTTCGTGACATGTCAACCAATGAGAGATGTGGGCCGTGCATGCTTTCAATGACTTGAGACTACCAAACCTGGCATGCCGTGTTTAGTTCATTGCATGTAATCCTATTAGTACTCTAGTTAGCAAAAAAACATTATGTTCTCTCGACGATAGGAATAAAACACCATGTATTTATTTACAGAGGGAGTAGTACATTTTTTGTGACATGCATTACTAGATATTGCTAGTCAAATACTAAAATCCAGATGGACGTGGTAGTACTCCTAAATCCAGATGGTGGTGCTACTAGTACTAGTAGTAGTACTACCAATAGTAGGAGTACTAGCATTGTACTACCCGTTGGTCAAATTATTACGTGTTGCTCCTCACAGCGAAGTGACAAGACCCTGCGTCGGAGATGACACCTGAGTATAGGCGCCGTGTTCGGCATACCATAGTCAGCCTCATCGTCTGCAGTCACTATCATCATGGCTGTAGAGCTAGCCTGCTTACAACTAGCCCTGTTCGACATAATTTCCCGTGCGTAAATGCACGTGCATTGCACGGAACACCAAGATTGGGGGTGGACGGCTCCGGCAGCGGCCATCGCGCTAGATTTTTCCATGGCCTTCTAGATGTGGTGGGGAGGAGATAAGGCTGATTGTGAGAGACAAAGAGTTGTTTGTAAATAGGGAAAAGTGCGGGCATCTTTTTGCAAAATGGAGAAGCTTGGTTTGTATGCGTCAGATCTAGATCCGATGTCTATTGGTGAAAGATGGGAGGCACAACATCATCACCAACTCAGGACCTGTTTGATTCACAAAATTTTGAAAACGCAGGAATAGGACACGGCAATATTACAAGTTGTGATGAAAGGATCTTGGAGACTGCGGCCATGCGTTTGCAATCCCCGTCGCAGAGGCAGCTGTCGACGGTGAGGTTGAGGGGGACGCAGCGCCAGAGGGGGCGCCACCACCTGGAGAGCAGGGCGGTCCGCACGGCAGATTTTGTGGGGAGGAGGCCGATGATGACGAGCAGCATGTCGTCGGGGAGGTTGCTGATGAAGTCCAGGCTCGCCGGATGCGGTTTTGGCTCGAGCCGCCTCCGCTTGTTAGCTGCCTCGCCGTCCATCTCAACCGGCAGCGACGCCGGTGTACACGTGTGCTGGTGTGTGTTGTGTGCTGGGTGTGTGCGAGTGCGTCCTTCTGTGCATGCTGCCGCACAGTGGTGAATTGTGCGCGAGTGCGTCCTTCACGCGCAAGAAGTTTGTCCTCAATGCGCCCTCAATTTACTAGCGTGCGAGGTGCTACCCCGAGTGGTTTCAACTTTGTTTACTTCACCGCACGTCAAATGGGCCTCTAGTTTACTTATTTTCACCCACTGCCACATGGGCCAGCACACGAAGATACAGAACACGAGCTGACAAGGCAGCATGTGGATTGGTTGACCAGTCAACTAAACAATATACGGAGCTATACGCTGACACAGTGAGCGTATAATCCGTCGGTATAGAAAGTTCGAGTGAGAGGGGAGGCCCATGAGAGATAGCAGAGAGAGAGAAAGAGCTACTCCCTCCATTCGATAATGTAGTTCCAACATTTTTTTAAGTCAAACTTTTGAAACTTTGACCAAGTTTATAAAGAAATTACTTATATCTACAATACCAAAGATAAATGATAGTATGAAGTAAGTACATGTTGTGATGAATCTAATGATCGTTCCAGATGTAAATGTTTTTCTCCACATATACCTGGTCAAACTTTTCTGAGGTTTGACTTTTCAAAACATCCATATGCTTATGGACATGACAGAGTCCCTAACTAGAGAGAGAGAGAGAGTGAAAAAAGTGTGTGTGCGTGTGTGAAAGAGACATGGACAACACACGATAAAAGTAGAGAAAAAGCGTGTGTGCCTTATGCAAACATATCACACATGCATCCTCGACAACAGAGGCAAGGTGAGGAGATAGTGTGTGGTTGTTTGGAACCGAGAGAGCAAGACCCCTAGCACGTGGCCAAGAGGGGTCTGACAAACAAGGGAGAGAGGTCGAGAGAGACGTATGGAGAAAATGCAGACATGGGGAGGAGAGAGTGTATGTTTGTGCGCGATAGAAGATGCCCCGAGAGATATCGATATAGACGTATGGATGGAAGGAGACAATATGTGTGTTCCTGATGGCTAGTAAGAGATAATCATACTTAGGAGGGGGGAGTGCTTGCGCCTATGATGGAGTGAGGGATTATGGTACTTAGGGGGTGCGTGTCACATGGAGAGAGAACAAGGGCGGAGAGTGTTGGATGGGTTTATATGTATAGTGCGAGCGAGACATGTGTATGCGTGAACCAGGGAGATATAAGGCCAGTTTGGCTTGCGTCCTGAGCATGTTTTGCCTGGCCTGGGGTTGTGGCTAGATTTCATGCATGCTTGTTTGGTTGCTACCCTATGAAAAGTAAGCCCACCTGGCCTGGGTTCCCTTGCACTTTAATTAGCCTAGCTGAACTCCAGACACTGCAAGTAGCCTGGCCCAGGCGACCGATTTCGAACGCCTGGTCATGCCTGGTCGTGTGGCCACGAGGCTAACAACAACATGGTGGATATTAGCATTAAATAATTGATGCATGGATTGATTGATGGGACGTTGATGCTTTGCCTGGCCCAAGCATGAACCAAACGCTTCAGCACCACACAAGCCTGGCCAGGCAGAAATATTTTACATCTCACATCCACACCAGGCAGTACCGGCCATCAAGGCATGAGGGTCAGGTCACGAACCAAACTGACCAATAAAGTTTGAGAGAGATTGAGGAGCCCCGATAAGGCTGAGTGGTGCGTCAGATAGCTGAGAGGGGGAAAGAGGTATTCCATCCGCTCGATAATGCAGTGCATGTAAATTTTTTAGAAGTCAAACTTTGGAAACTTTGATCAGGTTTACGCAAATGTTATTTATATCTACAATACCAAAGATACATCATACAAAACTACATCTCATGGTGAATCTAATGGTATATGTTTGTCGTACTAGATGTAATTCTTTTCCTCCACGTACATGGTCAAACTTTGTGATGTTTGACTTTTCAATAAATCTATATGCTATGGACCGAGGAGAGTGCCTTAGTCGAGACAGATCAAGTGCGTGTGAAGGAGAATGAGTAAGTGTGCAAAAAGAGATGTGTGTGAAAGAGAAAGTGACAACAAACGATAAATTAGAGAGAGTGTGTGTGTTTTCGTTTCTTATGCGAACATATCACGCGTGCATCTCTGAGATGGAAAAGCGAGGCGAGGAGATACACGAAGATAGCTAGTGTGTGATTGTTTGCAACGGAGAGAGACACCCCTGTAGCACATGTCCAATAGAGGTCTGGCCAACAAGGAACAAAGGTCGAGAGGGACACATGGATGGCATGGACGCATGGGGAGGGAGAGAGGGTGTGTTTGTGATAGAGAGATCCCGTCGAGATCATGAGGGGACTATATGGGTGGGGGATCGAGGGAGTGCGTGCGTGATAGAAAGATGCCCCGAGAGAAATCGAGATAGACCATGCACATGTTTGTGATGGAGACTATGATTAGCTAGTCATATACATATAGGGGGGACTGCGTGTGCCTACAATTGAGTGAGAGACCATCATACTTGGCTAGCTGGGCATGAGATTGTGTGTGTGTGCGTCTGAGATGGAGAGAGAATGAGGGGGAGAGATAGAGTTTTAGATGGGCCTATCGAGTGCGAGTGAGATATGCATGTGTATGTGTGACCCAGGTAGATGGAGAGTTTGAGACAGGGGGGAAGAGCTCCGAGACGACATAGTGGTGCGTGAGAGAGTTATGGGCAAAGAGCCAAGGAATTTGTGTGCGTACAATGAGTGCACCCAAGATATCTAGCTTGGACTAGCTAGAGTATCATACATAGTGTGCGAGAGAGACCTATAGATGGTGTATATATGCATGTGAACTAGAAAGCCCCCCCCCCC
>NC_041380.1:137901948-137916351 GCF_002162155.2 Triticum dicoccoides
GAAAGGGAGAGGGACCAACAAGGTTTTTGTGTCGGATGCGTGCGACAGAATTGAAGATTGTCGGCGAGAGAGAGAGAGAGAGAACAGGAGTCCGGGAGAGGGGGAGGTCGCGTTTTATGCATCAAAGACTGATATAAACCATGTTTTGATATAAACTTGCATTCAAATATTTAAATTGGAGAACATGTTGTCTTCAATCCACACATGAATGGATATATGCGTATATCAAACAAGTTCATTAATTTGACTTTCAACATGTTCATGGAGACAACATGCTACTCGATTGAGGTGTTCAATTTTGGACTTAGTTCACTATTTTGACCTACTGAACGAGTTATTTCATTGAATCGAGATATTTCATTTTGGGTTTGATTCGTGTTTTTGAGTGGGTCAACTATTTGTCATATAGTAAATCGCTAGAAACGAGCATGTAAAAACACATTACTCCGGAGCATCATCTCTCCATATAAAAAAGAAGTGGCAAGCTAATATTTCAAAATTTGATCCGAATCGACTTGGTAAGGTAGACGTGGATGCTCGTTCTCCCAAAATTTGAACGAACCGTTAAACATCCTCTCTGCTCAGTGGAATTCACCCGAGCAAATAAATGGAAGACGCGCAATTATAGTCCTATGTGGGACACGCATCAATTGGCCTGTTGTACATCGAGGGTAGGTTTGTAACTTCATCCAAGCATGCCTTCTCCTCAGCCGAAATGACATGTGCCGAATAATTCAAAAACCATAGTCGGCAAAACACACTCTCCTCGCCTGAAATAGCTCGCGCCCACTATTTCAAAACACGCTCTCCTCGCCCGAAATCGCTCGCGCCCACTATAGTTCAAAACACGCCCTCCTCGCCCGAAATCGCTCCCGCCCACTATTTGGGGAGAAGCAAAGTTACTCTACTATCCCCGACCCTCAGTACACAGACCCAAGCCGAGAAGCCTATAGGTAAGGGTAGAACTGTAACTCCCCCTCACATTTCAGACAAATGCGTCTGTAAGACATGGTTCCACTCCCCTCCCAATCCCCCCCCCCTGCCCGCCCCCATTCATACCTTGTGGGCGCCAAATCACCTTCTCCCCGGGAAGCTCCCTTCTCCCGAGCCACGAAACCTCGGCCCCACCTCCATGGCGCCTCCCACGCACCAATTTCACAGCCGCCCTCCTCCCTAATGCCAGATATGTTGTCCATTTGTCGTTGTGCACTGGGCCGTGTGCCTCTTACTCCGTGCTGCTGGTGCTGCCTCGACAACGGCCGTGTGAACCGTACCGGAGCCGATTCACCCCCGCCGTTGTTCATGGCGCCGGAGCGGCTCCAACTTCGGATCCGTCCAGATTCCTGGCGCTGCTTTCGCGTAGCCGTCGACCGTCACGACATCGCTCTTTCCCTGCCACCGGTCACCACTGCAACCGCGCCGGCCTCACCGACTCGGCAGCTGGACCTGCCTACTTCACCATGCCACCATATAGGTCGCACCCTCATCTCAAATCACTTTATTTAGGCATCAGTTGTCTGAATTTTTATTCTGGGCCAATCGATTCCCAATGGGAAGTAGCACCCCTCGAGGCGGCGGAGCTCCTAGGCTGCCGGTTGGCTGGTGTCTAACGTAAGGGTGCGGGGCCGCAAGGTTCGCCGCGGAAGCAGCGCTTAGATGGCTATCTTTTAGAGTTGCGTGGGTTGAAGGTACTGCCGCCGCCGGATCTGGATGACGTGGAGTCTTTGTGGATTGGCCCGGGGGCGGCGCAACCACGGCAGTGTGGTGGGGCGGGGAGCGGGGTTTTGGCCGGGGCCATGGACGGCGGAGGCAGGCTGCTCTGCTGTTGGTCGCTGGCTCTTCGGAGAAGATTCCAAACAGTGTCAGCCGGGAGGCACAAGACGGCTAGCCATCCGGCGTAGATCGGACAATACCAAAATAAAATAAAATCATGTGACCCCAATTTAGTCTTCAGTCAACAGACGTGTGACCACTCTCGTACCTTGCTGTTGATCTCTTAGTGTATTTCTCCAGATCAAAGAGATATGTCATTCTTAACATTATGTGTTATCTGCATCTTCAGACACACCGTCTTTCGACTCACCGCAGCTCCTCCAACAAGGGAAGCATACACCAGAAGGGAGCTATAGTCCCCACTCAACAATTCCCTGCATCGAATGCGCGTGCCCGACATGGACAGCCACAACAACTGTAGGGCCATCAACAAGTCAGCACATGATGCTCACTCCTATGGATGGCAGCCAAATAGGTTGTACCCTCAACTTACTTGTGTGCAACATTTATGGCTTTGTTATTCATCTAAGCATGGAAAATAGATCATCACATTTCACTGTTTATTCATGCTGATCTCTTACCGGTCTTGTTCAGGAGTTAACGTTGTTCCATAGTTTAGCTAAGATACTTGTTCTTTAGGTAACATTGTTCCATAGTTATCATCCATCAGCCAATGCTATCCCACAGGTTGGTGATTATAGTATTATACCACTTCTAGTATTACCTATGTTGTTCTTTAATACTTTTGTGTGCCATCTAGTTAATCTCGAGTACAAACGATACATATTCTGTAGCTTTCATATGTGTTCTCCCTTTAGTTTATGAGACCTGTTGCTGCTAGTTAACCCCAGCCCTACTATTTATGTCGTCTCCTACAGGCACTCATTACATAAATCTAACTACTAGTTGTCTTCCATGCATGTCAGATATAATTGCACATACTGATATATCCACAAGAACCTCAAGGAGCAATGTAAAGGCCAATAAACTTGATGTCAATGATACCCAATATGATGGAACATGTAAAGGCAGTTCTTCAGAAGACTTGCAAAAAGATGATGAATCCTCTTCACCCCACAAGGTCCTTGCTCTAACTTGGCCTGTGATATGGGTACAACATGCATATAATGTCCTGGAGTGTATCTACTCTATTGCAATGCCATGTGCTTAGCATGCTGATCATGCATGTAAATATGTCATGCCTTCTTGTTTTTCAGTACCTATTCCATTCATGACAACATGTTTTCAAATTCAAGTACTGTCATTCTACTCTATCGCAATGCCATCTACTTAATTTGGACATCATGCTTCTGAATATCTTATGCATTGTTATTCATCAGTATGTACTTCATCTGTCTACCATACCATGTTTTTTTACATTGAAGTGTTGTTCTAGTGCTCTGTTGCAATGTCATCTTATTTTCCCAATCATACACGTCTATGTTGCCTTAGTTATTTCTGTATGTATTCCGCTACCATACAGTTTTACATTCAACTAGTGTTTTTTGCTGTGTTGTCCTGTCGTATCCCTAGATCTTACACCATACTCCCTCCGTCCGGATTACATGTTGCCGAAATGGATAAAAAGGAT
Organism: Triticum dicoccoides; assembly: GCF_002162155.2. NCBI lineage: Eukaryota > Viridiplantae > Streptophyta > Magnoliopsida > Poales > Poaceae > Triticum > Triticum dicoccoides. Next base: position 137,905,313 of record NC_041380.1, read on the forward strand.
GTATCTAGAACTGAAATACGCCTAGACCCATCCATTTTTTCCGGATGGAGGGAATACATGTCAATATGTCATGCCTTTCTATTCTTCAGTACCTATTCCATCTCTCTGTTGTCGCATGTTTTATAATTAAAGCACCATTCTTATATACAAGGCATGCAAGGGGAAGACGACTATGTTAGAATCTGAAGGGTTACAAACAAGGCATTTGCAAAAGATCCAAACGCCAGGAGATAATAAACCAACTCCAGTTTTTATAGATACTGCTCCAGCACAGAGAAACCCAACTCCTACTGATAATAAGCAGATTCCAGTGGCCAAAGAACTAGTCCGCTCCAGTACAGCAAAAACATGTCAACTCAATTCTAAGAAGCGTGTGTTCGTATCCTTGCATCATGAAATTTTGTAGCATGCTGATCATATTTTCTACATGTTTCTTAGTCATCTCTCTTTTAGAAAATAAGCTTAACAGATAGAAGAATTTCTGCAATGGTATCATTTATGAGGAAAGATTCTTGCAGGAATTCTCTGTGCTCCAATGTAGATGTAAGTACCTGTTGTATATCACTATATTTTTACATCAGCATGTATTTTGTTAATCGGAGTGAATCCAACCTTTATCTGATCTAAATTTAGTTGTAGCAAAATGTATGATTAAAGGCCACAATATTGATTTTTGCAAGGAAAACTGCCTGGTAGTTTTGCATCCTGAGCTGCATGAGTGTACTATCTCATATCAGTGGGTTTGAATACTTTGGTTCTGCAGTGGGTTTTTCAGTGTTTTTTTACTGTATTGTCCTGTCGTATCCCTAGCTCTTACATCATACTCCCTCCGTCTGGATTAAATGTCGCAGAAATGGATAAAACTAGATGTATCTAGAACTGAAATACGCCTAGACCCATCCATTTATTTCCGAATGGAGGGAATACATGTCAATATGTCATACCTTTATATTCTTCAGTACCTATTCCATCTCTGCTGTAGCATGTTTTATAACTGAATCACCATTCTTCTATATAAGGCATGCAAGGGGAAGACGGCTATGTTAGAATCTGAAGGGTTACAAACCAGGTCTTTGCAAAAGATCCAAACGCCAGGAGATAATAAACCAACTCCATTTTTCATAGATACTACTCCAGCACAGAGAAACCCAACTCCCACTGATAATAAGTAGATTCCAGTGGCCAAAGAACTAGTCCGCTCCAGTCCAGCAAAAGAATGTCAACTCCATTCTAAGAAGCGTGTGCGTCTCCTCGCATCATGAAATTTTATAGCATTCTGATCATATTTTCTACATGTTTCTTACCCATCTCTCTTTTATAAAATAAGGTTAAACGATACAAGACTTCCTTCATTGGGATCGTATTCGAGGAAAATATCTTGCGAGAATTCTCTGTGCTCCAATGCTGATGTAAGTACCTGTTGTATATCACTATATTTTTACATCAGCATGTATTTTGTTAATCGGCGTGAATCTAACCTTTATCTGATCTAAAATTAGTTGTAGCAAAATTTTAAAGGCACCAATGTTGATTTTTGTATGGAAAACTGTCTGGTAGTTTTGCATACTGAGCTGCATGAATGTACTATCTCATATCACGCACATTACTGAATTGTAGTGCTTCTCTGGTTGCCCATTCATTGTGTCAATGTTGCTTTCGTATTACCTTACCTGGCTGATGATAGTTGTGCCATATTGTGTTAATTTGGTGTAGGCTAGTTGCCCAAATGTTCGTGGTGTCAATGTTGCTTTCCTATTATCTGATTTGGCCAATGATAGCAATGCTAGTGTGTTAATTTTGTGCAGGCTGCTGAAGATAAGAAGACAAACTCTGAAAACAGCAAGGCAACCCCATTATTTCTTTCCAGTAAATCTAGGCTAGGTAATATGGCAATAACTCATGATTAATCTGTTTGGTTCCCGTCCTAATTTATGTTATGATGCAGTGGTCGAGACACTCTCCACTATCAATAATACAAGCCTGCCAAAATCGCCATCTGAATCTGTTCATTATCCTCTGTCTCGAATGCAATGGAATATTTGTATGTTTGTGAACCAATTAATGGCTGAAGCAAAGATGGAAATGGTGGATGAATCAGAGGTGCGGAGTCGTGCGACACAACAACTGATCAATGTTTTCAGAGACAATGTAGCAAAGCAGCAAGAACTTGCCCACATGCTTATGGGCGTCATCTGTGCTGAGGTTGCAGATTGTGACGTTGTAGATGGTTAGGTTCTGCTCATTTATTTGCACTGGCATCAATCTTTGATTGCCCAGTGGGTGTAATTTCCTATAATATATGCTGGATGTGCAACGTTATTCCCTGTATGCCGTACCTTTGCTTGATCGGTTTTGGTCCTGTGCATAATTGGTCGTCGTAATGGGCTCAAATTATCTAATTTGACCTAAAGACATGAACAAACTTTAGTGGGCCCATTAAGTTAATGGGCCGTTACTAGGCTGAAAGTTAATGGTCAGCCCTCTTACCTCCCGGGTCGTTAACAGGCCGGCATTGAAGCGGGCAACAGGTGGCCCCAATTTATTTCACGGGCCGTTAAAAGGTCGTTACTAAGTTTGGGCTACATATGGCCCAACTATACTGTAGGCCTTTAGCAGGCTGAAAGAGACAGCGGGCTTGTACTGGACCATGAAGAGCATGGGCCGCTAAGAGGCCGAAAGTCAGGTCGTATTGTAAACGACCCAACTGTGTTGTGGGCCTTTAGCAGGCCGAAACAGAAACCGAGCCGGTATTAGACCATGAAGGGCATGGGCCATTAAAAGGCCAAAACTAAGGTCTGACTACAAATGGCCCAACTCATTTATGGTTCGTTAAGATGCCGAAAGGCACACAGGGCCGGGAATTGGCCCAACACTTAAATGTGTCACTAAAAGGCCAAAACTTAGGTCCGACTACAAATGGCCCAACTGATTTATGGGCCGTCAATAGGCTGAAAGAGACACCGGGCCAGAAATTGGCCCAACACTTAAATGGGCCGCTAAAAGGCCGAAACTCAGGTCCGACTACAAATGGCCCATCAGATTTATGGGTCATCAACACGCTGAATGACACACCGGGCTGGAAATTAGCCCAACATTTAAATGAGTCACTAAAAGGCCGAAAGATGTACATCCTGAAAATTGGCCCATCCATTAAATGGGTCGTTAACAGGCTGAAATCTCATCGGGCCGATATTGAGCCCAAATATATAGCGGGCTGTTAACAAGCTTGAACTGACGATGGGCTGCAATGGTGTCAAATCTTTAACAGGCCGTTGATGGGCCGAATTGGCACATCTCATATGGGTCGTGGGCTTAAATGGACCTGACACAAGTAGGCCTTATATGGGCCGGCCTGCTAATTTTACTGGGCCGGCCTTTTTTATCTGAATGGGCCACTGTTGGGCCGTGCCATGTGTCGACCTATCATAGGCGCCTCCTGTCCAATGAGTGGATGACATCTATCCCAACGGTGAGGCAACACGTGTTTCCTTCGACCAATCAGAATTTTACACGTGGAAATTTCCCATTGGTCAGGGCTATTAACGGGTTATCGGATCCAAAATCCGACCCGATAGCTTAACGGTGTTCTGTTACGGTGGATGCCACGTGTCGGTCACCCTTGACGAAAGCACTTCTGTGATGCGCAATTTATCATCATCGAAGTGGACACTTCCGTGATGATAATTTTGGTAATGTCATGAAACACTTCTACGACAGCACAGGTATGACTGTCTTGATTCTGTCATCAAATCGTCATGGAAAAGGCCCCAAGATCATCATGCATGACAAAAAACGTGACCTACTGTGACAAACACGTATCATCACGGAAGTGTATTTTTTTGTAGTGAGGCCCTCCATGATCAATGCCCCCTCCAGCGGAGCTCCGGAAAAGGCCCCAAGATGGGATCTCTTGGGTACAGAAGGTTGCAGCAGTGGAATTAGGTTTTCATGGTGCTCCTGGATGTTTGGGGGTATATGGATATATATAGGAGGAAGAAGTACGTCGGTGGAGCAACGAGGGGCCCACGAGGGTGGAGGGTGCACCCAGGAGGGTGGGCGCGCCACCTGCCTCGTGGCGCCTCGTTGATTCTTGACGTCCACTCCAAGTCTCCTGGATCACGTTTGTTCCAAAAATAACACTCCCGAAGGTTTCATTCCGTTTGGACTCCGTTTGATATTCCTTTTCTGCGAAACTCTAAAATAGGCAAAAAAACAACAATTTGGGTTGGGCCTCCGTTTAATAGGTTAGTCCCAAAAATAATATAAAAGTGTACAAATAAGCCCATTAACATCCAAAATAGATAATATGATAGCATGGAGCAATCAAAAATTATAGATACGTTGGAGACGTATCATTCAGCCATAGGCTCTATCATGTATGCAATGCTGTGTACCAGACATGATGTGTGCCTTGCTATCAGTCTAGCAGGGAGGTACCAAAGTAATCTAGGAGTGGATCACTAAACATCGGTCAAGAACATCCTTAAATACCTGGAAAGGACTAAGGATATGTTTGTCGTATATGGAGGTGACGAAGAGCTCGTCGTAAATGGTTACGTTGATGCAAGCTTTGACACTGATTCAGATGACTCTAAGTCACAAACCTGATACGTGTTTTTATTAAATGGTGGAGCTGTCATATCGTTTAGTTCCAAGCAGAGCGTCGTTGCGGGATCTACGTGTGAAGCGGAATACATAGCTGCTTCAGAAGCAGCAAATGAAGGAGTCTGGATGAAGGGGTTCATATCCGATCTAGGTGTCATACCTAGTGCATCGGGTCCAATGAAAATATTTTGTGACAATACTGGTGCAATTGCCTTGGCAAACGAATCTAGATTTCACAAGAGAACCAAGCACATCAAGAGACGCTTCAATTCCATCCGCGATCAAGTCAAGGAGGGAGACATAGAGATTTGCAAGATACATACGGATCTGAATGTTGCAGACCCATTGACTAGGCCTCTCTCATGAGCAAAACATGATCAGCACCAAGACTCCATGGGTGTTAGAATCATTACTGTGTAATCTAGATTATTGACTCTAGTGCAAGTGGGAGACTGAAGGAGATATGCCCTAGAGGCGATAATAAAGTTGTTATTTATATTTCCTTATATCATTGATAAATATTTATTATTCATGCTAGAATTGTATTAACCGGAAACTTAGTACATGTGTGAATACATTGACAAACAGAGTGTCACTAGTAAGCCTCTACTTGGCTAGCTCGTGGAATCAAAGATGGTTAAGTTTCCTAGCCATAGACATGAGTTGTCATTTGATTAACGGGATCACATCATTAGAGAGTGATATGATTGACTTGACCCATTCCGTTAGCTTAGCATGATGATCGTTTAGTTTGTTGCTATTACTTTCTCCATAACTTATACATATTCCTATGACTATGAGATCATGCAACTCCCAAATACCGGAGGAACACTTTGTGTGCTACCAAACGTCACAACATAATTGGGTGATTATAAAGGTGCTCTACAGGTGTCTCCGATGGTGTTTGTGGAGTTGGCATAGATCAAGGTTAGGATTTGTCACTCTTATTGTCAGAGATGTATCTCTGGGCCCTCTCGGTAATGCACATCAATATAAGCCTTGCAAGCAATGTGACTAATGAGTTAGTTGCGGGATGATGCATTACGAAACGAGTAAAGAGACTTGCCGGTAACGAGATTGAACTAGGTATTGAGATACCGACGATCGAATCTCGGGCAAGTAACATACCGATGACAAAGGGAACAACGGATATCGTTATGTTGTTTGACTGATAAAGATCTTCGTAGAATATGTGGGAGCCAATATGAACATCCAATTTCCGCTATTGGTTATTGACCGGAGACATGTCTCGGTCATGTCTACATAGTTCTCGAACCCGTAGGGTCCGCACGCTTAATGTTTGGTGACGATCGGTATTATGAGTTTATGTGTTTTGATGAACCGAAGGTTGTTCGAAGTCCCGGATGTGATCAAGGACATGATGAGGAGTCTCAAAATGGTCGAGACATAAATATCGATATATTGGAGGCCTATGTTTGGACATCGGAAAGGTTCCGAGTGAGTTCGGGCATATACCGGAGTACCGGGGGGTTATCGGAACCCCCCGGGGAGTATATGGGCCCTAATGGGCTTTAGTGGAGAGAGAGAGGCAGCCAGGGCAGGCCGTGCGCCCCCTCCCCCTCTGGTCCGAATTGGACTAGGAAGGGGGGCGGCGCCGCCCTTTCCTTCCTCCCTCTCTCCCCCTTCCTGCTCTCCTAGTCCAACTAGGGAAGGGGGGAATCCTACTCCCGGAGGGAGTAGGACTCCTCCAGGGCGCGCCATAGAGGGTCGCCCCTCCCCCCTCCTCCACTCCTTTATATACGGGGGAGGGGCACCCCATAGACACACAGGTTGATCACTGATCCCTTAGCCGTGTGCGATTCCCCCTCCACCATAATCCACCTCGGTCATATCGTAGCGGTGCTTAGGCGAAGCCCTGTTCTGGTAGCATCATCATCACCATCTTCACGCCGTCGTGCTGACGAAGCTCTCCCTCGACACTCAGCTGGATCGAGAGTTCATGGGACGTCACCGAGCCGAATGTGTGCAGATCGCGGAGGTGTCGTACTTTCGGTACTAGGATTGGTCGATCGTGAAGACGTACAACTACATCAACCGCATTGTCATAACGCTTCTGCTTACGGTCTACAAGGGTACGTGGGCAACACTCTCCCCTCTCGTTGCTATGCATCACCATGATCTTGCGTGTGCGTAGGAATTTTTTTGAAATTACTGCATTCCCCAACAGGTCGGTGGAGCTGCGAGGGGCCCACGAGGGTGGGGGCGCGCCTGGCCCCCTTGGGCGTGCCGCCCTCCCTCGTGGCCGCCTCACTGCTTCCTTGACATCCACTCCAAGTCTTCTGGATTGTGTTTGTTCCAAAAAAGATCCTCATGAAGGTTTCATTCCGTTTGCATTCCGTTTGATATTCCTTTTCTGCGAAACACTGAAATAGGCAAAAAAAACAGCAATTTGCACTGGGCTTTCGGTTAATAGGTTAGTCCCAAAAATAATATAAAAGTGTATAATAAAGCCCATAAACATCCAAAACAGATAATATAATAGCATGGAACAATCAAAAATTATAGATACGTTGGAGACGTATCATAGAACTTATAGGAGACTTCATATCTCTCAATCCGGGCATTTGCTTGAAATATTAACTTCAACTCCTGGAACATCTCATATGCTCCATGACGTTCAAAACGCCGTTGAAGTCCCGGTTCTAAGCCGTAAAGCATGGCACACTAAACTATCGAGTAGTCATCAGCTTTGCTCTGCCAGGTGTTCATAACATCTGGAGTTGCTCCTGCAGTGGGTTTGGCACCTAGCGGTGCTTCCAGGACGCAATTCTTCTGTGCAACAATGAGGATAATCCTCAAGTTATGGACCCCGTCTGTGTAGTTGCTACCATCATCTTTCAACTTAGCATTCTCTAGGAATGCATTAAAATTCAACGGAACAACAATACGGGCCATTTATGTACAATAACATAGACATGCAAAATACTATCAGGTACTAAGTTCATGATAAATTAAAGTTCAGTTAATCATACTCCCTCCAGTCCTTTTTAGTTTGCATATAAGATTTGACTGGAGTCAAGCCTTGTAAAGTTTTACCAACTTTATAGAAAAAAGTACCAACATTCACAATCTGAAATCAATATCGATAGATGTGTCATGACTTAAAGTTTCATATTGTATAACTTTAGCATGGCAAATGTTAATATTTTTTCATATAAATAGGGTCAAACTTTGTGAAGTTTGACTTCAGAGAATTCTAATATGCAGAGTAAAAAGGACCGGAGGGAGTATTATTTAAGAACTCCCACTTTGATAGACATCCCTCTAATCATCTAAGTGATCACGTGATCCATATCAACTAAACCATGTCCGATCATCAGGTGAGATGGAGCAGTTTTCAATGGTGAACATCACTATGTTGATCATATCTACTATATGATTCACGCTCGACCTTTCAGTCTCAGTGTTCCGAGGCTATCTCTGCATATGCTAGGCTCATCAAGTTTAACCTGAGTATTCTGCATGTGCAAAACTGGCTTGCACCCGTTGTATGTGAAAGTAGAGCTTATCACACCCGATCATCACATGGTGTCTCGGCATGACGACCTGTAGCAACGATGCATGCTCAGGGAGAACACTTATACCTTGAAATTTAGTGAGAGATCATCTTATAATGCTACCGCCGAACTAAGCAAAATAAGATGCATAAAGGATAAACATCACATGCAATCAATATAAGTGATATGATATGGCTATCATCATCTTGTGCCATTGATCTCCATCTCCAAAGCATTGTCATGATCACCATCGCCACCGGCTTGACACCTTGACCTTCATCGAAGCATCATTGTCATATCGCCAATTATTGCTTCTACGACTATCGCTACCGCTTAGTGATAAAGTAAAGCAATTATATGGCGATTGCATTTCATACAATAAAGCGACAACCATATGGCTCCTGCTAGTTGCCGATAACTGTGTTACAAAACATGATCATCTCATACAACAATATATATAATCACATCTTGACCATATCACATCACAACATGCCCTGCAAAAACAAGTTAGACGTCCTCTACTTTGTTGTTGCAAGTTTTACGTGGCTGCTACGGGCTTAGCAAGAAACGTTTTTACCTACGCATAAAAAACCACAATGCGGTATAGTGATTGCTTTTTGATCTTCAGAAAGAACCCTGTTCATTGAATCCGATTCAACTAAAGTTGGAAAAACAGACACCCGCCAGCCACCTATGTGCAAAGCACGTTAGTAGAACCAGTCTCGTGAACGTGGTCATGTAATGTCGGTCCGGGCCACTTCATCCAACAATACCGTCGAATCAAGAAACAACTAGTGACTGCAAGCAATATGTATATACCCACGCCCACAACTCCTTTCTGTTATACTCGTGCATATAACATCTACACATAGACCTGACTATTATGCCACTGTTGGGGAACGCGGTATTTCAAAAAAATCCTAGGAACACGCAAGATCTATCTAGGAGATGCATAGCAACGAGAGGGTAGAGTGTGTCTACGTACCCTCATAGACCGAAAGCGGAAGCGTTAAGTAACGCGGTTGATGTAGTCAAACGTCTTCGCGATTCAACCGATCAAGCACCGAACGCACGACACCTTCGCGATCTGCACACGTACAGCTCGATGACATCCCTCGTACTCTTGATCCAGCTGAGGCCGAGTGAGAGTTTAGTCAGCACGTCGGTGTTGTGACGGTGATGGTGAAGTTACCGGTGCAGGGCTTCGCCTAAGCACTGCAACGATATGACTGAGGTGTGTTTCTGTGGAAGGGGCACCGCACACGGCTAAGAGAAACTTTGGTGTGTCTTTGGGGTTCCCCCCTCCCACGTATATAAAGGGGGAGGGAGAAGGAGGCCGTCCAAGGGGAGGAGGCTTGCCAAGGGGGGGGCAATCCTACTCCAAGTAGGATTCGCCCCCCCACTTTCCTATTCCAACTAGGAGAAGGGTGAGGAGAGGGAGGAGAGAAGGAAAGCCCCCCCCCCCTAGTCCAATTCAGTTTGGGCTAGGGGGCGCGCGCCACATCTTAGCCTTCCTCCTCTCTTCCACTACTAGGCCCATGAGGCCCAATAACCCCTCGAGGGGTTTCGGTAACCCCCCGGTACTCCGGTAATTCTCAATACACCTCGGAACCATTCTGGTGTCTGAATATAGTCATACAATGTATCAATCTTTATGTCTCGACCATTTCGAGACTCCTCGTCATGTCCATGATCTCATACAGGACTCCGAACTATCTTCGGTACACAAAAACTTATAAACTCATAATACTGATCATCATCGAACGTTAAGCGTGCAGACCCTACGGGTTCGAGAACTATGTAGACATGACCGAGACTCATCTATGGTCAATAAACAATAGCGGAACCTGGATGCTCATATTGGCTCCTACATATTCTACGAAGATCTTTATCGGTTAAACCGCATAACAACATACGTTGTTCCCTTTGTCATCGGTATGTTACTTGCCCGAGATTCGATCGTCGGTATCATCATACCTAGTTCAATCTCGTTACCGGCAAGTCTCTTTACTCGTTCCATAATGCATCATCCCATAACTAACTCATTAGTCACATTGCTTGCAAGGCTTATAGTGATGTGCATTACTGAGAGGGCCCAGAGATACCTCTCCGACAATGAGAGTGACAAATCCTAATCTCGATCTATGCCAACTCAACAAACATCATCGGAGACACCTGTAGAGCATATTTATAATCACCCAGTTATGTTGTGACATTTGATAGCACACTAAGTGTTCATCTGGTATTCGAGAGTTGCATAATCTTATAGTCAAAGGAACATGTATAAGTCATGAAGAAAGTAATAGCAATAAACTAAACAACCATAGTGCTAAGCTAACGGATGGATCAAGTCAATCACATCATTCTTTGATGATGTAATCCCATTTATCAAATGGCAACTCATGTCTATGGTTAGGAAACTTAACCATCTTTGATTAATGAGCTAGTCAAGTAGAGGCATACTAGCGACACTCTGTTTGTCTATGTATTCACACATGTACTAAGTTTCTAGTTAATACAATTCTAGTATGAATAATAAACATTTATCATGATATAAGGAAATATAAATAACAACTTTATTATTGCCTCTAGGGCATATTTCCTTCACTAAGGTAGTCGTTTAAACAAGAATCAAACTCAAGTGGAGAGACATCAACTCTACCCCCACCCACCCACACACATAGATCACTCTTCTATCCTGAACTTCTCCTTTGCAGGTTACAACTATAAACTTCAATCAGGGTGAGGTTCGAAGCATTCACAATACCTCTCTTGACTTTGAAAACTATTCACAACACTCACCTCCTTCTCAAGTGATTGTCTTTATCTGTTTTGACTCAAGTTTTGTCCTAGTGAGGAGTGACACAGTAGTTTTCTCTCTCTTCTCTTTCCATCATCATCATCATCTCTCTCCCT
>NC_041380.1:137916605-137917652 GCF_002162155.2 Triticum dicoccoides
GAGTTGACATTTTACGATATTAGTCACCAAATTGTGCATTTTGAGTTTTGAAACTAAAACTTGAACAAGTTAGCTCAAACCACATGTTAATTTTAGCTCTTTATTAGATTGGTCACTCGAATATTCTTTACAATATGTAGTTCTATATACTTAATTCTAGAATACTTTGCATCCAAATAAATTTAGCATGTCATCATGTAGCTCGTAATACCAGACTAATTGAACCGTCTGTGTGGATGGATGAGATGGTTCCCTTATTTCGGTTCCAGGGATGATGTAATATCATTTTTGGCATGTTGATGAGTAATAGTTTTGATCTAAATAAAGTTAATTTTACTAAGAAAACAATGTCCGACAAAGCTATTTCATCTAGTTCGCAAGATCTTTGTGATAGGTGCGCACAACTACAGGCCATGAGTACTTTGAAATCCATATAACATATTCACACTCATTGCCTTAGCTCATGTTATTGAGTAAGAAATAGTAAACTGAGCTAGCTATGATCCCTCTCGGCGTTTTGGCATCGTCAGTCGTTGCATCATGCCACTGATTGGATCAGATCTTCCAGTCTTCTAAAGGGCGCACGTGAGCTTCCCTTGCTAAACAACGCTACCCAAAATATGTTAAACAACATAAATGGGCTACTGCTCTGCATGGAAACTACTCTTTCATGTCATGGACTCGGGTTAGTGGATTTGCACCCCTCCCTCTCTCTCTATAATGTCATTTTGTCAAACCCTTGTGCTACCGATGCCATGCCCTACTATTTGCATTGTCACTGTTGTGGCTCCCCTTCTCCTACCTCGGTTTTCATATCTTGTGTAAGAACTTTGTGCTGGTTTTTCATTGTACATAATCCCGGGTCCACCCACCAATGTTTTTGACCCACATGCGCCATGGACCCACTCCATGAGCCTCTAGGCTCACCGAAGAGCAACACAAATTATGAGAGGCCTCCCCTCAAACAATTACTAGCCTGATATGAGAGGACACCAAGTCTTATAAGGCATGCTTTGCCTCCTACACAACCGATGTGGGATTAAACCC
>NC_041380.1:137917960-137940875 GCF_002162155.2 Triticum dicoccoides
ACCATAGTTCCTGACCACCAACCATGACTGACCGCCCATGAGTCCATTGAGATTTATTTTTGGGCACATAGGCTCTAATGCCATTTGTTACACAATCATGGGTCCACTAACTAGGGTTTTCGCCCCACATGTGCCATAGGCCCGCTTCATGAGCACCTCGACCATCAATCAAGCACAGTCAAAGAGCAACACAACTTATGAGAGGCCTTGGGCCCTCTCCCTCAGAAGACTAGCCTCATATGAGTGGACACTACCACCTTTATAAGTCATGATCTGCCTCTTCCCATAACCTATGTGGGACTAAATCCAACAATCATATCCTTTGTGTTGCAACCTTTCGTCTCTTCTCCCCCTCGTTGACACCGCCACATCATTGAAAATTCTAGCCAACCCACTGCATGTCGTTCATCTCAGTAGTGAGGAAGAAGAGTTGTCATTTCTCTCACATGTCGGTCTTGTCAGAGTAAAGGAGGAGGATACTGTCTACATGAAGTCATGGTGGGCGTTCTCGGGTTCATGTAACTATAGCTATATTTTTCCCTGTTGTGTAGCCCATCCTGCATCTCTTCCATAATGGTGTAGATTGTGTTCTTACAAAAGACTTGATAAAATGCATAAGACTCATCCTAAAAAAATATGCCTTTCCCTTAGAAAAATGATTTGAACTGATACAGACATAGTTGGCTATCAAAGGATCATCAAATCTACTTTGGTATAGAGACAATTGACTATGAAAGTATGAGTACATATATAACATCCAGAGTGGCGAACGAAAGGGAGAGAGAAACAGGGGTGAAGACTAGAAATCTAGAAGCACAAACCTCCAGGAGGCGCTCGTTGTAAATGAGTAGGATGACACGAGCGCCACTGGCCTCAACGAACTTGACAAACGATGGAATGATGTAGGAGGAAGAGGTGCCGCTGTTGAACCTGAAGGAAATATGCCCTAGAGGCAATAATGAAGTTGTTATTTTATATTTACTTATTCATGATAAAGGTTTATTATTCATGGTATAATTGTATTGACGGGAAACCTAAATACATGTGTGAATACATAAACAAATATCGTATCCCTAGTAAGCCTCTACTAGACTAGCTCGTTGATCAAAGATGGTTAAGGTTTCCTAACCATAGACATGTGTTTTGATAACGGGATCACATCACTAGAAGAATGATGTGATGGACAAGACCCATCCGTTAGCTTAGCATAATGATCGTTCAGTTTATTGCCATTGCTTTATTCATGTCAAATACATATTCCTTCGACTATGAGAGTATGAAACTCCCGAATACCGAAGGAATACCTTGTGTGCTATCAAACGTCACAACATAACAAGGTGATCATAAAGATGCTCTCACTACAAAAAAATACACTTCCGTGATGATACGTGTTTGTCACAGTAGGTCGTTTTTTGTCATGCATGTACATCCATGACAAATTTATGACATAATCAAGATAGTCATACCTGTGCTGTCGTAGAAGTGTTCCATGACATTACCAAAAGTATCATCACGGAAGTGTCCACTTCCATGATGATAAATCGCGCATCACATAAGTGCTTTCGTCAAGGGTGACCGACACCTGGCATCCACCGTAACGGAACGCCGTTAAGCTATCGGGTCGGGTTTTGGATCCGATAACCCGTTAACAGCCCCGACCAATGGGGATTTTCCACGTGTAAAATCGTCATTGGCTAGAGCAAACATGTGTCGGCTCATCGTCGGGACAGATGTCATCCACTCACTGGACAGAAGGCGCCTATGATACGTCGACACGTGGCACGGCCCAACAAGTTTAAATGGGCCGGCCCAACTAAAGTCCCACACGATTTTGCGGACCATAATGGGCCAGCCCAGCTAAAGGCCCACGAGATTTTGCGGACCATAATGGGCTGGCCCAGCTAAAGGCCCACAAGATTTCGTGGGCCATAATGGGCCGGCCCAGGTACAGGCCCACAAGATTTTTGTGTGCCATAATAGGCCAGCCCAGGTAAAGGCCCACAAAATTCTTGCGGATCATAATGGGTCGGCCCAGCTAAAGGCCCACGAGATTTCGCCGACATTAATGGGCCGGCCCAGCTGTAGGCCCACAAGATTTCGAGGACCCTAGTAGGCCGGCTCGTTAACTGGCTGCCATGTTTTGGGCCAAATGCCGGCCCATATTTGATACGGTCTATTAATGGCATGCCATGCTCCGGGCCTAATAGTGGCCCATATGAGATCCGGCCCATTAAAAGCCTACCACGTTCTGGGCGAAATTACGGCCCAGATCAGGTCCGGCCCTTTAAGAGGTTTAGGGCCTAATTATGGCCCATATCAGATTCGGCCCGTCAACTGGACACTATGCTTTTGGGCCCACTTAGTAATTCAGCCTGATATTAGTTTTGGCCTGTTAAGGGCCCGTTTAACATTCCAACCCTATATTAATTTCAACCTGTTAAAAGCCCGTCATATAGTTGGGCCTAACTACGGCCCGGTTTGCATCTGGCCTGCTCGCAGCCGATATCTGATTGGGCCAAACAAGGACCGAGACAATTTTTCGGCCTGTTAAAAGCCCGTGATTTGATTCGCACAATCATGGGTCGGGGTTCATTTCGGGCTGCTGTCGGCCCGTGAGCTGATCGGCACGTTTCAGGACCAACCTACATCGTGATTGCATGACGGCCCGATTATGTACTGTAATTTTACGGTTTGGCCGGTTTACTGCGAAGACAGGATATATATACAGTAAAATAACTGCAGCATCATGAATAAGAAAAAACCTATACTATACAATAAAGAAATTACGGCATATTACATCCACTGGGCATCAAAGTTCGCCATTATGATAATAAAGCACAAGCAGACAGCAGATTACATACACTGGGCATCAAAGATCGCCACCAGTGCAAATAAACACGCCGACAAAATAATATACAAAACCGACAGCACTTCAATAGAGTTCAAGAAAGGTTAGCCCTACTGGGGAGCTGCAGCACAAGCAGCTGAGCAAGATGATGAGACTGTGCTTGTTCAACACTTATATCTTCCTCACTCTCAAAGATAAACAAGCAGACAGATGACATGTTTTGCACATAAAAGTATCAGTGCTGACAATTCATCACATTTCTTATTGACGAATAAAGTGACACAGTTTAAATTTGCATTAACACAATATGGTATTGTTCATGTCAAGACATGGCAGGAAACGACATTGTGAAGGAGTTGGCAGCTTCACGACACCACTGGATTACAGATCAAGAACTCATAAGTATCAATGGTTAGTGTGTTGTCAATTTATACCATTTCAGATTGGCAAATAAAGAGATGGTTTAAATAATAGTAGAATGATATGACATTTTTCATAGTTAAGACATTGCAGAATATGACATTATGTTGTAGTGGGTAGGTTCACCACACCACTGGATTACAGATGAAGAACAGAAGCATACATGCAGTGCAAAAGAAGATCACTTGCTCTGTATAGTTTAATTTACATGGTATGAAGAAGGAACTTGGTTTTACAACTGAAAACTTAAATTGAGAAAGGACAAACTTTTGTTTATGAACTACATATAATAAACTTTAAACAAGCAATTTGATGCAAACACCAAAAATAAAACAGCTGTTGCAGTCATGCCTAACCAAATATATACAACAAAGTTTGAAGGCTTGAGATGGAGAAACTTACATTATTGGTGAAGATAGGCTCTATAAAGGCCTTGTCCATGCCGATGGGGGGGCAATTCAAGAAGTTTACCACAGAATCTTCTTCAAAAGCATTGCATTTATTCTACATTTTGTTAAGAGTAAATATAGATGTGATAATATACGAAAAAATGGAGAATATTTAAGATAAGATGAAGAGTGATGCTACATAACCAAGTAGCTATAAATGTAAGTGCAGTGATACAGGCAAAAAGTACAGCCAAGAGCAATGCAGAGCTAAACTTCTTCAGTACCAACCTTATGGTAAGAGTAAATATAGATCTGATGTGTAGAAAATGGAGGGCAAAGGAAAATAAGCTACAAAGTGATGGTACATGAACAACTACCTGTCATTATAAGTACACTGATAAAGGACAGCATGTACTTACAAGAATAATGCAGAGCTAAAAAAACATTGGCACTGGATATATTCTACACTAATGTAACCATTCATACAGATCAGATAATTTGGAGCGAACAATTGATAAGCAAGCTATCATGCATACTGCTGTCACATAATGAACCAGGTATGTATGCAAGTACAGTGATACAGGACAAGAGCAAAGCAGCGGGCAGCATATTTGAGATATCTTGTCGTTCTTGTCAAACTGGAATTCTTCTTCGAGCAGATTTCCTGCAAAAAAGATCCGTAAGGCACATGCGGAAAAGTAGAAGTTCAAATTGTCATGTGATTTCATAGACAGTACCTCATCCTAGGAACGAGACCAGTGCATAACAAGGTTTTTCCATTCAATGTCTTCTAAATTTAGCACAGGAGACTTCACCAGGAATTCGTTTATAGACTTGCCATCAAAGTGTGATTTCCTCAGGTAACACCGATACTGCTGCAATGCTTCCTTGAAAAGCACAAGCAAGCTTTGCTCGTCATGACTATCCAGATTGACCCTCGCCTAGTTACAACAATGTAATGTAAATCATTCATGTGTTCAATCAGCAGAAAACAGGAAAATCATAACCATGAATAATAGCACTTACACATAAGTTGGACAGGAAGATGTGAAAATGGTGTTTGTCTTCACAATAATCTTCCCATGATGAGAATATGTGCACGTAGTCCCTAACAACATTGAAAGCATCTTTTACCAAACTTGGACCTCCCTTGCACTTCCGCATTTACGTCATCGTCCAGTTCCATCAGCCCCGGCCCCAAGACACCATCAGCCTCGCCGCCTGCAACCCCTCCCCCACCTCTTCACTCGCCGTCCTTGGAGGTGGAGCTCCCGGCTCCGATGGCCAACTTCCATTTAGATCCCCTGTTGTACGTGCCTGCTAGTCACCACATCGTCGATGGTGGGGAAGATCGTCTGCCGCGAACCTTTGTGACGCCACATATCCCAATTGTGCGCCGTCATGAGGAGTTCATGCTTGCGGAGGTAATGCCTATTCCTCAACCAGATGAGATTGGTGCTGCTAGAGAAGAAGTAGTGCAGTGGTTGCAAGGGCATGGTGTTCATGTTCGGTCAGCTCAGCCTTGGATCCGGTCTATTGGGCTCTTTGAGCTTCGGGACGCTGCCGTCAGATTTTCTTTGCTGCAACTTTCGCCTTAGCCGCTGGGAAATGACCGATTTGTGCAATTTATGAAGCACGACGAGGGTGAAACTTTTCATGGAGTTCAGGGTTTTCGTTAGGGACTTCTTATGTTTCTTGGAATTCTGTTGGACCTTCGCAACACTGAATGCATTAGGGCAGCCATGAATACTTTTGGCAAGTTTCACCACTGGGTCAGTGAGGACCCGTATATGGTTCGCTCTTTGGTTTTTGCTTCACTCCCAGAGGATATCCTTGTGCCACGTGATGTGGTTTTCATGGATTATGCGGCTTATGGTGGTGCTCGGGTTTCTTGGACTACGCCTTTATACATTTTGGGAGTGAACTTTGCTGAGCAGATGCCCCAGGACGAAGATTGGATGCCTCTCAATGGAAATCCGCATCCAGTTCCGGGTGTTCCTTTCCCCGAGTTGCCTCCGTTTAATCTTCCTGCCTACCCCGCCTTGGGGTGGAATGCAGTCCCTCCTCCGCCGCCAGAGCCTGTGATCAATGAAGTGGCTGAGGACAATTGGGGGAATTGGCAAGACAATGTTGAGCCTGAACCTGTTCAAGATCAAGAATCAATGGTGGTGGATCTCTCCGCCCAGCCAAGCTCTACTGCTGACCAGGATCCACCCGTCATTGTGGTGGAGGATGATCTGTCTGAAGCACCTGTGTTGCCTTTGGTCAATGAAGATGCAGCTAACAATTGGGCCATTGTTGTCTATCAGCCTCCTGCTGTCAGGGAGGACATTGCTCTGCCTGTGATTCCTTTTGGGCCTCCTTTGCCCCCGGATATGATTTGGAGGAGGTCTTTTGAGAGCCTTCTGCAAGCTCCTGTAGCTTTCTCTGTACCCAGGCCAGTGCTGATGCAACCTTTGTCGCCGGTTGTTCTGTCTAAGAGGAGCTGGGATTTGGCTTTCAGCGATTCAGATCTGCCATGCCTTACATGGAGGGAAGAGGAGCCAGCTAGGCCAGTTGCCAGGGCGCTTTTTTCTGATCCTGTTGATGTGCAACCTGTGTAGGTTCCCCCTCCTGCTGCGGTTAAAGCTCGCAGGCCACGGAAGACTTTGGCGCCAACTCCAATTGTTGACACCGCAGTTTGACGCTGCACCAGAAGCTCGGCTCAGCGTGATGGATTCAAGCCCACATTTCAGGAGCTCGCACTACAGCCCAAGAGGAAGAAGCCCAAGGCCAAGCCTTTCACGGCCCAGATGCATGAAGAGCCTGCTTCTGATGGAATTCCTCCTGCAACCCTGTCAGTCGACTACAAGAAGTTGGGCGTGAGCTTGAGATTGATGCTACTCTGCTCTCTGTGGATGCACTTATGGTGGATCCACTTGCTGTTGCTTCGCCTAAACATGATGATTAGAGTGTCCCTAGCATGTTGGGTTTCGCAAGCCCTTAACTTTGCTTTATCTTTTTAGGCAGTTTTCTGCTTCTGGAACTTTGGTGTGTGTTAATGTTGGGTACGACTAGATTGTGCTCTTTTGGACATGTGGTATTGTGTGCCATGTGGTTTCTGGTCTTTATCTTATGCTATAATGAGTAATATCTGTAGAAACTGGAATGTTCTTTGTTGGAAAGTAAGAGGCCTGAATTCTGAAGCTAGACAGAGAGCTGTTAGGCAGAAAATTGAGGAAAGCCAATGTTCAATAGCTTGTCTGCAAGAAACAAAATGCACTTCTTTTGACTCTAGGACAATCAAATCTTTCTGCCCTAAAAGATTTGACTCTTTTGTCTGTTCTCCTTCAATTGGAGCTTCTGGAGGAATTGTTGTTGTCTAGAATTCTTCTGTTTTTAGTGGCACTGTAATTGAAGTGCAGCAGTTTGCTGTGGTTGTTCAGTTTACTTCCAGGCAGAATAATGAATCTTGGACTCTTGTGGCTGTTTATGGCCCTTGTCAGGGTGAAGCCAGGGACAACTTTGTTAATTGGTTATACAACCTGGTTATACCTATCAATGAGCACTGGTTGTTACTTGGTGATTTTAATTTCCTTCGATCTGTGGATAACAGAAACTTACCTAGTGGAGACATAAATGACATGTTCATTTTCAATGAGATTATTGGTCACCTGGGCCTCCTTGAGCTTCCAATCAAAGGCATATCCTACACATGGTCCAATATGCAGGATACCCCACTTCTTGAGCAGCTGGACTGGTTCTTTACTTCTGTGGATTGGATTTCTGATTACCCCATGACTGAAGTTCTGCCCCTGGCTAGGACTGCATCGGATCATGTGCCTTGTTTAGTCTCCATCAAGACTTTCATTCCAAAATCAAATCTCTTTAGGTTTGGAAACTATTGGCTTGAACTTGAGGGTTTCATGGACTATGTTGAATCCTCTTGGAAGCATCCCTCTTGGAAAACACACATAACTGCTAAAATTGCAGACAAATTTAAATGTTTGAGAATGTGTCTTAAGAGGTGGCAAATGAATGTTTCCAAATTGAGGCTATTGATCAGCAAATGCAATCATGTCATTTTCCTTCTGGATGAATTGGAGGAGTGGAGGCCTCTTTTTATTCAGGAGAACAACTTCATAAGAATTGTCAAAACCCATTTGGAAAAGCTTCTGCACTTACAGTTTCTGTACTGGAAGGAGAGATGCTCTATCCGGTACTTTAAGGTGGGGGGAGAAAACACGAAATTCTTCCATGCTATGGCCACTGAGAGGCATAGGAGGAACTCTATAGCTAGTTTAAGACTACCTGATGGATCTGTAGTCTCTGATCACTCCCAAATGGCTGGAATTATCTGGAGTTGTTTTAAGAATAGAATGGGCACCTCTAGAGGGATTGTGATGGGTTTTGATTTGTCTTCACTTATCTCACCTGTGTCTGGCCTTGAGGTGCTCACTAGGCCTTTTGAAAAGGAGGAAATGGACAATGTGGTCAAGCATATGCCTGTGGATAAAGCACCTGGTCCTGATGGATTTAATGGCTTGTTTTTTAAGAAATGCTGGCACCTAATTTCTGGGGAATTTTATGAGCTAGCACAGGCTTTTTATGATGGAACTGCTGTCTTGGAAAACATCAACAGTTCTTTTATTACTCTTGTGCCCAAAAAAATTTCACCTGAGGAAGTGGGAGACTACAGGCCTATCTCTCTCACTAGTATGGGGCTTAAATTTTTGTCCAAAATGGCTGCAAATAGATTCCAAGCAATGATTATGCAATGCATCCATAAGAACCAATATGGTTTCATTAAGACCAGAACAATACAGGACTGTCTGCGTTGGACATTTGAATACTTGCACCAATGTCACCAGTCAAAGAGACCTATAGTAATCCTCAAATTGGATTTTGAAAAGGCCTTTGACTCTATTGAGCATGAAGCTATCTTTCAAATTCTCAGATATAAGGGCTTTAATGATAAGTGGATTCTTTGGATGAAACAGCTCCTTGCCACTGGTACTTCATCTGTTCTGCTCAATGGGGTCCCTGGGAGGAAGTTTGTTTGTAAGAAAGGAGTTAGACAGGGTGACCCTGTATCTCCCCTATTATTTGTCATAGCTGCTGACCTGCTACAAACAATGATTAATGATATGTTCAGGAAGGGAATTCTGCATTTACGTATACCTTACCATGATGCAGACTACCCTGTGATCCAGTATGCTGATGATACTTTGATCATCCTCCCTGTAGACAAGGTTCAACTTCTGGCTCTGAAGGATATGCTAAAGGTGTTCTCTCAGTCCACTGGTCTGGATGTCAACTATCATAAGTCCTTCATTATTCCAATCAATGTTGACTCTGCTGTAATGGAGGATTTGGCCACTGCTTTTGGTTGCAAAATTGGTAAAATGCCATTTACTTATCTGGGATTACCTGTGGGGACCACAAGACCCAAAATGGTAGACTTCATGCCACTGATTGACTGTATGGAGAGAAGAATGACTGCCAGTTCTTCTTTCCTTAACCAAGGAGAAAGGCTGCAGTTCCTTAACTCTGCTCTATCCTCATTGCCAATATTCTTTATGGGTAGTCTTGCTCTCCCAGCTGGTATTCTCAAGCAGTTGGAAAGAATCCAAAGACAGTGCTTGTGGAGAAAGCATAGAGATGAGCCTGCTCCATCTCTTGCTGCTTGGGAACTCATATGTAGGCCAAAAAACAAAGGAGGTCTTGGTATTCTTAATCTGGGGGTTCAGAATGTGGCTCTCCTTCTCAAGCATGCCATTAACTTCCTGAACAAACGAGAAATTCCTTGGGTATCCCTAGTTTGGGATTCATATTATTTTGAAAGAATGCCCCAGGGAACAAATGATTGGGGCTCCTTCTGGTGGAGGGATATTTGTAAAGTCATGCAGCATTTTAGGGACTGCTCCTGGGTGCAGATCAATGAAGGGGACACTGCTCTCTTTTGGTTTGATAATTGGAACCTTGGCTCTGAAACATCTAGTTTGCAAGCAAGATTCCCAAGGCTTTTCTCTTTTGCCAAGGACCCCTGGGTCTCAGTTAAGGAAATTTTCAATACCCAGGATATGCACCAACTTTTCCACCTTCCCTTATCTGCTCAGGCTTTTGATGAGTTAAATCTGATAAAGGATTTAATGGACTCACACAGCAGAGACCCCAGCTCGAAGGATTTTTGGTTCTGGCAGGGCTCTTCCAAGTCTTTCAAGCCCAAGATATTTTACTCACACACCTTTCAGTCTGAGTCCTTCAATCCTTTGCTCTGTTGGATTTGGAAATCCTCCTGTACTCTCAAGATCAAGGTCTTTGCTTGGATGCTTATTATGGACAGGTTGAACACCAAGGATATGGTTGAGATAAGGCACTGGCACATGGAGGATGGAGTCCACTGTAAGCTCTGCCCTTGCAGGCTAGAGAAACCAGGGATCACTTGTTCTTCAACTGCAATTTCAGTGTAAGGGTCTGGAATTATCTGCAGATTGATTGGTTTGCTGGCACCTCCATGATTGAGATGGTTACTCGGGCAAGGAGAAGTTTTGATAGGCCTTTCTTCCCTAAAGTGGTGTTCATTGCTTGCTGGAATATTTGGATCATCAGAAATGCCAAAGTGTTCAGAAATGAGAGGGCTAGTTTCAATAAATGGAGGTTTGCTTTTAGGCATGATATTAGCCTCATGCAGCACAGAATCAGATCTGCTTACAAGGATGACCTGCTCAAGTGGATCTCTTACCTCCCCCTTAAGCTAGTTTTGTAAGACTCTCTTTTACCTTGTACTCTGGTTACTCCTTGTAATCAACTTGTTGTATCTGTTATTTAATTCAATAAAGTTTTGATCTGCTGTGGGGGTTTTGCCCCACAGTGCACAGTCAAAAAACAACAACATTGAAAGCATTGTCTTTTAAACTGGGAATAAATGGAATGGGGTTCCAATCTGCAGGAATTGGCCGTCTCTGCAGTTGGGATAGGTCTTCGGCTAGTGGACTTGCTGTACTTTTTGTAGGAGTGGGATTTTTCTATGATACAGCTAGTGCTATGACAAATGAAATCGGTATACCTTTTGCTGGAGTGCAGGTCCTGTGTGGTGGGGCTAGTGGTGGGGCTAGTGGTGGGGCTAGTGGTGTGGCCAGTGAAGTATGGGTACAGTCTGCTAGAGTCGGTCCTACATTTTGTGTCACTGGTTGTGCAGCCAATATAAGCGGGGTGCTGTCTGATTTCTCCGGCACCACCACGTTTTTCAAGGACTTTGCTGGTGCTCCTTTAGGTTCGGCAATCACCCTCTTCCTTTTTGATGTCTGATGCACAAGAACAGCATTTGAGTGGAAAAACATGGTATGATGACAGATGGAATATGTATTGATAATGGATGGGCATGGCATCTCGACATATATGATGAGTAAAGTAAGCAGATGGCAGTGCAACAAAGTAGAAGAAATGCAAGACAACATATGCAAGATACCCGCAATCAATAAAACATTGCCAAATTAGAACAGGCACCTTGATGGTTGAACAGGACAGGCCATCTGCCTTTGACTCCTCGAGGTTAGAATAGTCATTAGGATGATATTCTGAACAAGAATCAACAGTTGGGGAGCGTATGAGTTTCATTGCATCCAGAATGGCACTCAATGCCTTGGTGCCAATTTTGTAAGTCATTGCAGTGTTTAGCTTCAAGAGTGGACTGCTGCTAGTGCGACACAAAGCAGCTACACAGATCATAGTGTAGATATAACGGGAAAACCTTAAGCATCAGAGTAAAACCAGCAAAGTGGAACTTGCTGGGATATATGTGCTAGTATTGCCGATACGGCTAGAAAGGCTTCGGATACCAGCTCTCTTCAAGTGAAGGTGCGGTACTGTTAATATCAATGTAACTCTCAAAGGCGACACAGCTCCCCGCATTTCCTTGCTATTCTTATAGGATTCAAGTGGGCAGGCCACTACAAATCCTATTCCTATGTTTACAAGATCCTATGAATCAAAGAGGCTCAAAGTGTCCATCACAACCGACCGTATAGACCTCTACACTGCAAATGTCCCTGCTCATCTTCAGTACAAGGAACATACTGTACAACTATCATACTCCCTCCGTTCCAAAATATAAGTCTTGGTAGAGATTTCCACTATGGATCACATATAGATGTATCCAGGTACATTTTAGAGTGTAGATTCACTCATTTTGCTCCATATGTAGTCCATGGTGGAATCTATACAAAGACTTGTATTTAGGAACGGAGAAAGTACATATTAAAGAAGAACGGAAGAGGAACATGGTAAAGAAGAGCAAGCAGATTTTGGATAATAAAATGTTGGTTGCGCAGTGCCCACACATGATGAACCAGAGCGCATTAAGAATGCAACTCCTAGCTATCTCTCGACCATTTCAGACGGTTGGATGAAGATCCTACGTCTCCTAACCCTTCTTCTTCCCCGTCTTTGATTCTTCCCATACAGAACGCCGCACGGGCCGCCGGCCGGACCACCGGCCCCCACCGCCTGTGTTCCTCCGCCACCCCACCCCCACCCCCACCCCAACCCCCACCCGCATCAAGTTTTCTTCGTTCGGCAAGGCCCCACAACCACCCGAGCCCCTTCGATCGCACCGGCGAATTCCGATGAGCTCTGAAAAATCGACTGACCCAATTTTGAAATTTAGTCTACTATGATTTAACTAGTGTGGAATATAAAAGGGGAAACCATAAGCATTGCGAGTATGGTGTTGAGAGTGCCATGGCGGATCTGAAGGTGCAAACCGAACAAAGGCAACTTCGCAACCAAGACAAGAAATCAGAGTAAAGCAGTGGCGATCTATTTTCTTGCTGCGATAAATAAGTTGAGCAGATACGAAAGAGTACCGCCTCTGGTGCGGCACCGTGTAGGCATCTGCTGAGAATTTGATGGTGCTGTGGTAGCGATGGCTGTCGGCGGCGTGGAAGCAGATCTAGGAGGGTAGACGGTGGCGGCGGGGCGTGGTGGACGAGACGGTCGTAGGAGCGGCGCCGGCAAGGTGGACGACGGTGGGGATGAAGCGAGAGGACAGGATGCAAGGATCCCGGTCCGAAGCCGTGGATGAGAGAGGCCGATCTCTTGTAATGGACGGCGGCGTCGGGGTATCAGCTCCGACATGGTGGAGGAGGACGGCGGTGGATGGGGTGGCGGACGGTGGCGGACGGCGGCGGACGGAGGAGGGTGGGGTGGAGAGGGTTTTTGGCGCCCACGGAGTACGAATGGGGAAAAGGGAGGTAGAGAGGAAGGGGGAACCATGTATTCAGGGCACGCTTGTCTCAAATGCGAGGAAATTTACAAACATAGCCCCTGTTTCAAATTTCTACTACATCACAGCAACACTAGTCGGTCGGGGATAGGACGGTAATCTCGCATACACCGAATATTTGCCGACGAGAGTTTGTTTTTGGCGCCCACCGTGTATGAATATGAATTGGGGAGGGAGTCGATTTCGGCCGAGGACACACTATGTTTTGGCGCCCACCATGTATGAATCTGGGTGAGAGGCGGTTACGTCACGTTTGGGTGAAATTACAAACCTACCCCTATCGAAACCTATAGAAATCCAGCATATAGGCTTTTCGTGGCAGGGATAGGGAGCAGTGATTTCCATCTTGCAGATTTTGGTTCCGGGCGGTTACTGTGACTTTCCCCGCTTCGTTCAAATTTTGCAGAGTGCACGTTTACCATGCCAACTCAATTCGAATCCCGTTTGTATTTTATATTTTTTTCGGGCGGGATCCATTTTCAATTGGAATTACATTCTATATACATCATTTTTTATATATACTTTCAAAAGCACAACACCATTTAGACATAAATATGGTTTACAAATGGCATGATCTCAGATTCATAAGGTTGTATCCATCAATTTGGATTTTCAAATATTTGAAACCACTTTATGTTGAAATCCAATGTATGCATTCCTCACTAACTGTCTCCAATTAATGTGTGTTTCATGCGGGGTTTTTTTTACTTCTCGAACATGTATAATGTGTTTCACACACGCAACATATAGTGTAATCCCGTTTAGACATTAATTGCATATAAACCATGCATTGTTTGTAATTGAAGAATCTATGGATCACCAATATTGATAAACTATATAACATTACACGTGTGCCCAAATTCAAATGAATATGCATGTTTGATACACCAATTTGCGTTATGATATTATCGATGTCGTGATCTCCAGTTTAAATATTTGAATCCCCTTTAATCCAGATATTCATCTCATATAGCTATCACTCATGCTTATATAGGACTATCTCTCTGGACCTATACGCGTTCATCGTCTCTCAGGTATCTCTCATGCTACCTGTATGTTGACAATGATCTTTGTCGGTGTCAAAACCGGCGGATCTCGGGTAGGGGGTCCCGAACTGTGCGTCAAGGCCGGATGGTAACAGGAGACAAGGGACACGATGTTTTTACCCAGGTTCGGGCCCTCTTGATGGAGGTAATACCCTACTCCTGCTTGATTAATATTGATGATATGGGTAGTACAAGAGTAGATCTACCACGAGATCAAGGAGGCTAAACCCTAGAAGCTAGCCTATAGTATGATTGTTGTATATGGAGTTGATGTCCTACGGACTACAACCCTCCGGTTTATATAGACACCGGATAGGGTTAGGGTTACACAGAGTCGGTTACAATGGTAGGAGATCTTGAATATCCGCATCGCCAAGCTTGCCTTCCACGCCAAGGAAAGTCCCATCCGGACACGGAACGAAGTCTTCAATCTTGTATCTTCATAGTCCTGGAGTCCGGCTACCCGAACACCCCCTAATCCAGGACTCCCTCAGTAGCCCCTGAACCAGGCTTCAATGACGACGAGTCCGGCGCGCAGATTGTCTTCGGCATTGCAAGGCAGGTTCCTCCTCCAAGTCCTTCATAGAAGATTGTAAACACCAAGAGTAGTGTCCGGCTCTGCAAAATAAGTTTCCACATATTGCCATAGAGAGAATAATATTAACACAAATCAAATCTGCTGACGTATTCCGCAGTGCGTCATCGCACTACGGCCAAGTCCTTTACTCGAATCGTTTTTACTTTTCCACATCAGCACGTTTTGCGAGGCGGTTTCCTTGGCACGTCTTGTCAAAGCAGAGATCTTGTGCCACTTTTACGGGATTCTCATCAATACGGACGTGGGTAACCCAACCGCGCCATTTATCATGGCGCTTGGGAGGCAAGCGAGTTTTACTAGGCTGGTGGGGACGCACAACCGCATCCGCCCATATAAGGGGATAAGGATCCACCTTTTTACCCATGCCTTCTTCCTCCTTTGCCTATCCATCTCCTGCGCGCTCGAGCTCCAGCGCCCAAGCCCGCACTTCCCACCTCAACCTTCTCCAGCAATGTCTGGAGCGGGAGGCAAGTGGATGGTCTCCTCCGCTACGGAGGGCCAAGTCAAGAAGCTAAGGAAGGCCGGATACCTGTCTAAGGACATCGTGCACCGGCTTCCCGAAAAGGGGCAGCTTCTCCCCACCCCGAGGCCCCATGAGAGGGTAGTATTTCTTCCCCACTTCCTCCGCGGACTGGGTTTTCCACTCCACCCATTTGTCCGGGGGCTCATGTTCTACTACGGCCTGGATTTCCACGATCTGGCCCCGAACTTCATCCTCAACATCTCGGTGTTTATCGTCGTGTGCGAGGCCTTCCTCCGCGTCCGCCCTCATTTCGGCCTCTGGCTCAAGACCTTCAACGTCAAGCCCAAGGTGGTGCGCGGTAGCCAGGCGGAGTGCGGAGGCGCCATGGCGGGCAAGATGGCCAACGTCCTATGGTTCGAGGGCTCTTTTGTGGAGACCCTAAAGGGGTGGCAATCCGGGTGGTTTTACATCACCGAGCCACGCGATCCGAAATGGATCGCAGCCCCCGAGTTCCGATCCGGACCCCCCACGCGGCTTATGTCCTGGAAAGAGACGGGCCTATCATGGGGTGACGAAAAAGAGGTGACCGGATTGCAAACATGCATCCAGTCCCTGGTGAACAAGCCAATCCGGCTTGTTAATGTAATCCAGGTTATGCTCGTCCGCCGGATCCTCCCGTGCCAACAACGGGATTTTAATCTGTGGGAGTTCGACCCGGCGCAGCACCAAACCCTTAGCAGGCTCTTCGACACGACGTACAAAGATGCCTGGAAGGTGCTATTCAAGGGCGCTGAGGCTCCCGCATCCGCTTCCGAGGACCGCGGATACAGCTCGCAGCGTCACGCTAGCGAGGTAAGCTATCTTCACCTTTTACAGGATGTTAAGCTTTTTTCATAGTTTGACTCTATGCGGGATCTAAACTCCCTTACCTTTGACAGGCTTGGCAGGCGATATCCGGACCGATTAATTGTCCGGCTCCGCTGCCCGAAGACCCAGCCCCAGCTCTACTAGTGAAGCTGTTGGTTCCGGCGCCTTATGAAGGCCAAGAAGAAGAAGACCACGGGGACTCGAAAGAGTGCCCGTAACATGGTGGTATCGGACTCGTCATCTGACGAGTCCGAGTTGCCCTCTTCCCGTGAAAACGAGGAGGAGGGAGAAGAAAACTCTCCCCCCCAGCGGAGGGAGGAGAGAAGAGGAAGGCCGCCCCAACGGGGGAGGCGAGGGGTCTAGGAAAAGGAAGACCCCTCCGCTAGACTACTCCCCCGACGCCAAAGAGGGTGAAGAGGAGTGGTCAAACAGGGCCAAGCGTCCGGCGAAATCGTAAGTTCGGATATCAGAGTAACTCATGATGTTCCTTTGTTGCATAGCTTTCCCTAATGTTGAACGTGATTATGCAGCCCGCCCCGGGCCGAATTCAATGAATCGTCGGGCGGCTCCCTGGACTCATCGGA
This sequence comes from Triticum dicoccoides, assembly GCF_002162155.2. Taxonomy (NCBI): domain Eukaryota; kingdom Viridiplantae; phylum Streptophyta; class Magnoliopsida; order Poales; family Poaceae; genus Triticum; species Triticum dicoccoides. Next base: position 137,934,441 of record NC_041380.1, read on the forward strand.
CATGAACTCAGTTCCGCCCGCTGTCTTCCCCCGCACTGCATACGACACCGAAGTGGCATCGCGACAAGCTCCGGGGCAGGAGGAGGTGGTCCCGGAGGAGCCGCAAGGCAACCTCCCGGACTCCAGGAGTGAAGGGGATAAGGCCCTCCAGGGCTCCAAGTCTGGCTTTGTGCCGGACACCGCGCCGGAATCTTCCACAGTTCCGGACCGCGGTAGGCGAACTCCTTCCAAGAGGAGCAAGCCTTCTGAGCCGGCGGCCTCCGTCCAACCGGAGGTGCCGGACAATCTGCTGGAGGTGCTTGACGGCGCCTCCATCGACGAGGGGCACCGTTCTATTATGAGTACGGTGATCCAAAAGGTTCGGTCCGCCAAGAGCGGACTGACTGAAGCTTGCGCTAGCCTTCTAACACGCTTCGAGGTAAGTAAAAATATGTAAAAATATTACCGCATAGACAGTAGCCCCTGATGCTCTGTTTGGCGTTCGAATAGAAAAGCCAAATAGAGGATCTATTAAATATCGCAGGAGTCTAACAAAAAAGAGTCAATATGCATATGCAGGCTTCGCTACTATCCACCGCCGCACTGACTGCGGAGGTGGGTGTCCTGAAGCAGGACCTCGAGCGGACCGAGCAAGAGCTCGGCCTTGCCAAGCGGCGGCTCGAGGAGAAAGAAGGTAAGAAATACCTTATAGAAAAGGTGCCTATAAAAAGGCGTGATTCCAAAAAAATAATAGGATTGTACTGCTTATTGTAGGAGCCACGATTGAGGTGGCGACCCTTAAGCAGGCGTTGTCTGAGGCCGGAAAGAAAACGGCCATGGAGCGCACCGAGCGAGACAGACTTGGGGCTCAGGTCGGCGAGGTGCAGCAAGAGCTTCAGGCTCTCATGAAAAAACATGAGAGTTTGGAGCTTGAGTCAAGGGCGCAAGCATCCAAGCTCGCGACGGCCCTTGAGACTGCCAAGTATGCCAAGGCCGAAGCCCAAAAGGCCCTCCAAGAGTTGGAGGAGATGAGGAAGATAGCAGCGGGTAAGGCATTCTTTATGCAAAGAAGAAATATAAAAGTAAACTACTTGTTACTTACCCGAATCCGAAGCTCTCCAGGGGCATTCGCAGATCTTCCCCGCAGCGTATCCGACGCCGCCGCATTCTATCGAGCTGAAGAGGGCAGCTCGACGAAGAAGGTGTTCTGGTCTTAGTATTCTGAGGCCGGACACCCTGTGCCCTTGAGCGACCAGCTGAAACAGTTGGTCGAGCTCCACAAGGCGGCCGAACAGGCCATGAAGGGCTTCATAGTTCGGTTGTGGCCCAGAGAGGCCCTGCCTGGGAGCTATTTCGGGCTGGTGCGGCGATTGGTGGAGGCCTGTCCGAGGCTCGAGGTCATCCAGCGCTCCGTCTGCATCGAAGGTGCCCGTCGGGCCCTTGCCCGTGCAAAGGTGCACATGGGTAAGCTGGACGGTGAGAAGCTTGTGAAGGACGGGCCGCCGCCGGGGAAGGAGCATCGCAAGCCCGAGAACTACTACAAGGATGTTCTTGCAGGTGCCCGCCTTGTGGCGGATGAATGTACCAAGGATGTGATTTTTGAATGAACTCGCTCGTGTTTATCCTGTGCGCTGAAAACTTGTTCATATGCGCTAAGCAATGCTTATTGAATTTAAAATATTACTTTCTATGCGGCCGTTTATCAAAAAATTGAGAGATGACCAGTCGTCGGCTTCTGCCCCCATGCCACTAGTGCTGGGGTGTTCGGGATAAACCTGAGCGCTCTTTTTCCCATAGTTGGGTCCTTCGAGGGAGGCGCTCAGCACAACGAACCAGGCAATCGGACTATAATGCTTGAACACTCTCACTTAGCCATAGAACTCTATAATTTTAAATTTCTGCGAAGCCCCTAGTTTGGAAGACCGAGTTCGGGGCGCTATCCACGCTTTGGCCGGACAAACCCAGCTCCTCGCTCGAAGCGGCATAAGTCTTTAGGGACTCGAAAAACCTCTCGAACAGCGACCGGTCTCTCGCCTCATCATGACAGTCAGTTTTAGCTTTCTCCACTGAGGTGCTTAACCCAGCTGAACCGGGGCACAATCGCAGTGGTTCTCCTAGTGCTACCTTAGCCGATATAGCGGAACATAAGGCACCAAAACATAGGAGCCGGGCAAACCCAACTATTGACCCAAATCATGATTCGGAGCCGATGCATATAGTGCTATAAGTTCGGGGTGCCGCACTTGTGAAAGTGTACGGACTTCTCACACCATAATGAGGGGTACTGAAGCCCCTGGTGTGTTTGCCGTACCATGGTGTACGGGTGCAATCATGTCATTTAATAAACATATATGTGAAAAGAGGATAATGCAAAAAATAGACAAAAAGCTATGCATTGTTTATAGAGAGGCTATTTATTAAAGCCGAACGATATAAATAGTGCGATAAGCAAAAAGATATTGGACTATTTAACATGTCCTGACCAGGGGCAGGCCGCGGAATTGTATTCAAAACAGGTATACTGCTCGTAACAGAGACCACCTGGGAGTTCCATAATGCGGCATGGCTTGTCTGCCTCCCTGGATCTTGCATCGTTTGTGCGGCTGTCAAATTGCCGAACAGGTCATCCGAAGTATGGAGTCCTGAAAGTAAGAAAAAATTAAAAAAAGAATTCGGCAGCCCCTAGTACATTTTAAGCCGTATTTTGGGCGTGCCGTTATTGTGCCCCTTCCCCTGTGCCCATGGTATTTCAAGGGCGTAGTTATGTACGCGAGGCACTGGTTTCGCTATGTCGCGAGAGCTGGGGTTGGGGCCGCATTGCTATGGTTGCTCAGAGCGTGCCAGGCGGTCTTGTTGTGGGTTACTCCGGGCGCGCTTGGCAGTGTCTGGCTTTTTAACGGCCGGACTGGAGAATTGCCTAAGAAGGCTACTTTGTACTTCCGCTGCGAGAGCCGCCGTGTGCTCCTCCGTATGGAGGGAGCGTTCGGTGTTTCCGTTGACTGTGATTACTCCTCGAGGGCCTGGCATCTTGAGCTTGAGATATGCGTAGTGCGGCACCACATTGAACTTTGCGAATGCGGTTCGTCCAAGCAGGGCGTGATAGCCACTGCGAAACGGGACTATATCGAAGATTAACTCTTCGCTTCGGAAATTGTCCGGGGATCCAAAGACCACATCAAGTGTTACTGAGCCTGTACAGTTGGCTTCTACACCTGGTATAACGCCTTTAAAGGTCGTTTTTGTGGGCTTAATCCTTGAGGGATCTATGCCCATTTTCCGCACTGTATCCTGGTAAAGCAGGTTCAGGCTACTGCCGCCGTCCATGAGGACTCTTGTGAGATGAAATCCGTCGATGATTGGGTCGAGAACCAATGCGGCGAAGCCGCCATGACGGATGCTAGTGGGATGGTCCCTTCGATCAAAAGTGATCGGGCAGGAGGACCATGGGTTGAACTTTGGGGCGACTGGCTCCATCGCGTATATGTCCCGTAGCGCATGCTTCCGCTCCCTCTTGGGAATGTGGGTTGCGTATATCATGTTCACCGTCCGCACTTGTGGGGGAAAGCCCTTCTGTCCATTGTTGTTTGGCAGCCTGGGCTCCTCCTCGTCGTCGCTGTGCAGCCCCTTGTCTTTGTTTCCGGCTCTTAACTTGCCTGCCTGCTTGAACACCCAACAATCCTTGTTAGTGTGATTGGCTGGCCTTTCGGGGGTGCCATGTATCTGGCACAAGCGGTCGAGTATTCAGTCCAAACTAGACGGGCCCTGAGTATTCTTTTTGAATGGCTTTTTCCGCTGACCGGATTTATAGCCTCTGAATCCGGCATTGACTGTCGTGTCTTCATTGCTGTCGCCGCTAACGCGGCGTTTTTGCTTATTTCGACGTGTCCTGCCACTTTTGTCCTTGGTATCCGAATTACCAGGGTTCTTTGATAAGTTGTTACTGTGAGCTAGCCAGCTGTCTTCTCCCGCGCAAAAGCGGGTCATGAGTGTCGTGAGGGCTGCCATAGATTTCGGCTTTTCCTGTCCCAGGTGCCGGGCAAGCCACTCGTCACGGATGTTATGCTTGAAGGCTGCTAGGGCCTCTGCGTCCGGACAGTCGACTATCTGGTTTTTCTTTGTTAGGAACCGTGTCCGGAATTGCTGGCCGATTCCTCTGGCTGCTGAATTATGTGGCTTAAGTCGTCGGCATCCGGTGGTCGCACGTAAGTGCCCTGGAAGTTGTCGAGGAATGCGGCTTCCAGGTCCTCCCAAGAACCGATTGAGTCTACTGGCAAGCTGTTAAGCCAATGCCGGGTCGGTCCTTTAACTTTGAGCGGGAGGTATTTGATGGCGTGTAGATCATCGCCGCATGCCATGTGGATGTGAAGGAGATAATCCTCGATCCATACCGCCGGATCTGTTGTGCCATCGTATGATTCGATGTTTATGGGTTTGAAACCCTCTGGGATTTTATGATCCATTACTTCATCCGTGAAGCATAGCGGGTGTGCGGCACCTCTGTACTGGGCTATATCACGACGCAGCTCGAAAGAGCTATGTCTGTTGTGTTCGGCCCGGCCAGATTTGTTGTATCCGGAGTGAAGATCATCGTCACGTGCCGTAGGGCGCCTGCGCGATCCGTAGATCGATCTTGTTTGTCTTGCCTTATCCTCTAGTACGTCTCGCAGGTCTGGCGCATTTTCCCGTGCCTTAGTTGAGCGGCGTCGGGGCATGGCTTGGGTGGAGGGCCGAGAGGCCTCTCTATCGCGGCCGCGAGGTGGCCGGTCTGCCATGTCGTGCGCTAGTGATGTAGGTGCTTCCTCCTCTGATCGGGGTAGCGGCCTGCGCTTTGGGTAACTCTTGGAGGGGCGTTCGATTTCATACTCTTCGGCCGCAAGGACTTCAGTCCATCTGTCAGCTAGCAAATCTTGGTCAGCTCTAAGTTGTTGCTGCTTTTTCTTAAGGCTACTTGCCGTGGCTAAAAGCTTGCATTCGAAACGCTCTTGTTCGGCGGGGTCTGATGGTACGACGAATTCGTCGTCGTCGAGGCTTGCCTCGTCTTCGGAGGGAGGCATATAGTTATCATCCTCAACCTCTCGGTCTGCCGCTCTCTCATGAGGGCTGGCTTCTCCATCTTCCTGTGCCGAATCTTGCTGGGGTGGGTGTTCTTCGGCGCTATCCGGGGTAGTATTATCTTCGTAACACACTGACGGTACTCTCTCCCTCGACCTTCATCACTCTATCTCTCTCTAAGTATATCTCGCTCCCTGCTATGTGTCTCTAACTATGATTCTCCATGTGGAATCTCCTTCTCTCACACAAACACAAAACTTTGTCTCCCGGGGTCTCATTTCTCTCTACTATTCCCATGTGTGCCACTCGCACACCCCTCATACAGAGATGTCTTTCGCTCCTTAGATATGAGAACCTACGACTCTTCCTCATCAATATCTCTTTCTCACACACAAACACAAACTCTGTCTCCCAGGGTCTCATATTTCTCCATTGTTCTCTTATATGTCTCTCACACACACCCTCTCTCCCTAGAGATATCTTGCGTTCCCTCGTATGTCTCTCTAGCTATCACTCTCGTTGTGAAATATCTTTCTCTCTCGCAGACACAAAACTCCGTCTCTATGGATTTCATTTCTCTTTGATATCTGTTTGTATGTGACTCACACGCACCCTCTCTCTATCTCTCTCACACCCACACACATAACCCAGCCTTCTGATCCACTTGACTCCTATCTCTAACGCACACTAGCTAGCATCTTTATCTTTCTATTTATCTGTTTCTCCATAAACCTTCTTTCTCGCCCTCACTCTTGATTCCTATCACGCACACTACATATGTTTCTCTCTACATGTAGTCAAGTGCCCTCTCACACACATATATAACTTCACCCTTTGAACCACCCGACGGTCATCTCCAACACCCAAACTAGCAGATGTCCCTCTAGCTAGCATCTCCATCTCTGTATCTATCTGTAGTTTCTCCGTCAACATTTCTTTCTCGCACGGAGTCTTGCTTCCAATCACCCACACTATATATGTCTCTCCATACATATGCATTTATAGGTTGGTCTCTTTTGCACAATTGTTGCGCCTCACTCCCTCTGCTCGCCATAGATGCATGCTCCAGCCCATGCCACTATCTCTTAAAGACAAAAACACATGCTCAATTGTCGGGACTTCTTCCATGCATTCTCACATGCATGCATATTGTCATACCGATCCGTCTCTCCCATGTCGTTGATCTTATGACTTATGTCTTCTTTCTTTTATCTTGATCATGCACGCGCGCACACACACACATCCCACATATACATGTATACCTCTCACACATGCACGTTCAAGGTCTCTATATCTCCATACGTAGTTAATTACCCTCAATCCTAACGCCACATCGAATCGTTCTCCTCTTTTGTGCACATAACTTCCGCCTAGGTGGGTAAAACACACACTCAAACTTAACAA
>NC_041380.1:137941365-137975292 GCF_002162155.2 Triticum dicoccoides
ATCCCTTAGTTTAATTCCCGCCTACATGCACCATCGATATATAGTAGTCTTCCTTGGTGTCTCTCAAACAAACACATTCTCTCGAAGTCGACTCCTCTCATGCATATAGGTCCTAATGTGTTTTTCGAGGCTAACTTTGACCAAACGTTAGAGCAATAATATATGACATGCAACTTACACAAAGCATACCTTCAATTTTGTATGTCAAAGGAGCTTCCAATAATATAATTTGCATAGTATACATCTCATGTGCTATTAATCTTGTCAATAGTCAAAGGTTGTCTTGAAAAACACATTAGGCCTTATATAGATGGAAGGAGGGAGTAGGTCCCATGCAAAAAATGAGAATAAAATTCAAACATCTGGGCATCGTGGCTCGGTCGATAACATTGAGAAACTTGGTTTTAAAATCATGAAACTTGGCATGGTGTCATGTCATGGTAGTACCATGCCGTGGTAAAAAAATTGGCCGAATAGGAACAAATTTTGGTATAAGCTTCTTGCAAATCGGAGCTTCTCTCAAGAAGGCTCGTGGTTCTGGGAGGGAACGTGTCACCTTTGTGTGCATAATTCAAATTTGAAATACAAGCACATGTTCCAGTGCACCAAAGTTGGTTGAAAAATCACATGGGTGTCCTCGGGTAAATTTCTAGGTTCCATGCAAGAAATGGGGATGAAATTCAAAATTCTGGGCATCGTGGCTGGGTTGGAAACATTGAGAAACTTAGTTTTTTAATTCCTGTAAATCCAAAACACACATTAACAATCAACAAAGTCATTTTGGAAAAAGTGCTGTCACGTTACAATCGGAAACACAGGTATTATTGAAACCGTGGGTGTTCTACTTACTAGTACCATTTACGTGCCGCCACGCGTCCCCTTTTTTATTAGCTAGGAGGCGACGTGCAGGGTAGCTATTTGAGTATGAGAGGCATGCGATCAGACCCCTGCGCGTGCTTATCGGGAGGAGAGCCCTTTGACCTCCATCTACCATCCACCTCTCTCCCAAGGTCTCCATTAATGGCGCCCGAGCCTCTGTTTAATGGTGTGGCTATGTATCACTCGACTGAGATTTAAGAGAGAAAAAAGAAAAATCTGAAAGCACGGATCTTGATGTAAGATTCGACGGACCTATATAGCATCTACTGCGACTTATAGCAAGACTTATGAATATATAAGGACGATTAAATTTTTTTGATCAAAGAAGGGCTTGCCCCTTCCGATTTTCATTACTGAAAACCACCACAATTCACAAGAAGTTCAGCACAACTCCAGCCTAACACGAAGGACTAAAAGCTACCAGACTGAAATCGCAACATCCCAAGAGGCCAACAAAGGCCAAACATCCGTGCCAGAACCCAACATTTCACAACCGACGACATAATCCACATCCTAAACTGATTACTACATCAAAAGAAACCAGGAAACTAGTCTCCGCGGCGAGCGGCAATGAGCTCTTTCATGTCCTCAAGACGCTGCTTGAGAACATCCACGGATTCCTCCACCAGCCTTTGGCGCTTGTTACGAAGCATGTCATTCTCGTCCATAAGTTTCTTCAAAAAGGCACTAGTCTCCTCCTGTAGGTCTGCACTTCGGACATCTTCTCCCTCAGCAGGCCGCGCTTGGCCCGGAGCCTCTCATTGCCCTCCCTTAGTTGCCGAATGACGCCGGTAGCCTGTTCAAACGAGGCTACCATGTCGTCCTGCAACCTCGCCGAGCGGGAGATCTGATCCGTCTGGCTATGGATGATCACATGCATGCGCCTGTAACAGTCGTCGTGTGCCCGCGAGAAATTTTCCCAGGCCGCCGCGGCGCGGCGGGACATCTCTACTGCATTCGTGGCGTGGCGGGACATCTCTGCTGCTTCCGCGGTGCAGTCGGACCAGTCTGCTGCATCGACGGCACAGTGGGACCTCCGTGCTGCTTCAGCGGCATGGCGGGACCTCTGTGCTGATACTTCCGCGCGGCGGGACATGTCGGCTGCTCTCGCAGCGAGGCGGTACATCTCTCATGCTTCCGCTTCCATGCTCGCCTCTCCCTGGTGGCAATCTCTCGACCCAAAACTCACGCTGGCCATGGCAGACGCAAGGGAAGGATGTTGAATGACTTGTTTGTTTTTGTGGATGAGGAGTTGAGGAGGAATGTGCAGTCATCTTGGCATACTAGTATTTATAACCGAGTACTAGTACGCTCCTAAGTGGGAAACCGTTTAGGTTGTGATCGGTGTGAACAGGTTTGCAATTCAATATAGCGTGGAGTAATTTGGAATGTGACGAGACGCAAGCTCAAAATTTATTGACGGTTCTAGTTTCAAAGTGCGGCACTATTCCTGGATGGAGTACTTCTTTTTCTACTCCCTCCTTTCCGGTTTTATAGGGCTTATCTCAAAATTTTAGTTTTTCCATTTTATAAGGCTCAATTTGGTTGTCCCCAACACATGTTCAGATTCCAAGGTGCATTAAATCATTGCATGCAAGTATTAAGAGAAAATTGACCAATGCATGTACTTTATGCATGCATGCATTGCAATTAATGCATTAAACCTATCTCTCGGGACTTCTCGCACGCACCATAGTGCCACCCACAAAAACTTGTACTCCGAGTTTAGTAGTACGTTATATAGGAAGAGAAGAGGTGCACACACGCACTCGTCCTCTCACACACGCGTCTATTTTTCTCGAAAAGGAGGATGATGACCCCCGACCTCTGCATCTGGGAGTCACACACGCAAATTATTGAAATATATCGAGTGCAGTGCTTTGATGTGTCGCGTCAACTCGTACATCAATGAGAAGTTTGATTATCCTCTCCCTCGTGGACTTAACTGCACATGCATTTGGCTGTATGACAGGTTGGCCACACACCTGTAGGGCCCACCTGTCATACATGCAAAGGCAGGAGCGTCCCTCCCTCGCCCATGAGCGTGGTGGCTGGCAAGACTAGGAGAATATTTCGCTACACGCTCTCCCTCCCGCACGCGGTGGACATGCAGCAGTTCAATCGGTGTCAGATGGCCAGAAGCGTACTGTAGTTCCTCTAGTGCAGTAGTATTCCATCATTGTTCGACTTCCCAAAGAGGCGAAGAGCCAAGCGCAGCCCGGACGCTCGTGTGGCAGTTTCATGTGTATAGTAGTCTAGGATAGCGTGTACCGTTCCTATAAGCTTAAAATCGTTGGGGTCGACTCCATGCTATGTGGCCGTCTCGAAGTTTAAAAAAAATAGTCTTCTGGCCCTACCCGAAAACTGCCGCGCGTACTGCCCGAGAAAAGCCCCGCCCTCAACTTTTAACTACGCGAAAATAGTTCGAGCTTGTTCGTTCTATATAAATATAGTACTTATTGTATGTTTATTCACCCGTGGGGTTGTTCAATGAATGGAGGGGCGGGGAGCACAAGTGAACAATACTTTAGTACTACTAGTAGTAAGTAGGAGTCGTACAGTAGTCACCTTAAATAGAGAGTTTCTTTTCTTTAATGCCACATACACAAATTGAAACGCTTGTTGTGGAGAGAAAAAAGATAATCACTCCACTATATATGGACGCAGGGGCCTGAGCGCTTGCTTTACTAGGGTTGCTCTCTTCATTCTCTCATCCTCTCCAAATATAAACAAGACAGCGGTAGCGACATTTTCTCTCTGCTCACCACTGGTCACAGATCCGGTCGGATCCCTTCGGCTGGTGTGTGTAGAGGACTAAAAGGTGCATCGTTCATGCGGTCATCATCGTCGAGGGAGGAAACCTGCAGCTGCCGGAGGGGCCCGTGCCGTTCTCTCCGACACATGGCCGGCTCGAGAGGTCCTCCGACCCTTCTTCCTCCATGCCGTATTGTCCGCAGATCCAACCTGCCGCCGCCGACATCCCGGTGACCCTCAGGTATAAGTTCTTCGAAAGCGGCCTTGCTCTACTGCCCCAGCTCCCCACGTGTCTGCATGTGCATCTTTTTCTACTCCCATCAGCTCTTCCAAAGCCACCTAAATTTTTAGTATTATTAGAGGTAAAGCTACTTCATGCATTCGAATCTAGGGCTTTGTTCAAACAACGAAGAAAGGGGGGAAAGTTGTAGCATGAATCTAGGACTTGATTCAAAGAGGAAATAATATGGTGAAAGTAGTAGAGACCGGATACCCAACCGGTCTCTTGGTTGAAATGGGAAATAATGGGAAAACGCAGTATAAACTAGATAAGGAACAGATCTATTATTGGTTGAAAAAAGGATAGAAAGTGGCGGCTGGTGGACAAGTCAACAGAGTATGTCCAGGATTAGATTTGCTGCCATCACATAGTAAAAGGTCTCCAGGATTAGATTTGCTGCCCTCACATAGTAAAAGGTCTCGGGATTAGATTTGATGCCCTCATATAGTAAAAGGTCTCCAGGATTAGATTTGCTGCCCTCACATAGTACAATGGCACTCCTGTTGTTTTCCCCAGTATGATAAGTAAGTTGCTCCTTTACGCTGCTGAGTGTCCTGGTGTCCCCATGGTCCCATGCCCTTAAACCAACTCTTTAGCTACTGTTGATTTACTGTGTCTGGTAAACAAGCAATGCCACCATTAAAGTAATCCCATATTTGAGGAATCTCATTGTTGATCGTAATGCTTCTGGTAACATGAAGCATCACTGACGTTTTAAAATTTCTATTGTCCTTGCGTAATTGCCATGAACATAATTAAGATGCTTCTTTTCATTTTGTATATGTTTCGTATATTCTTATTGACCAGCAACCGTTTACTTTCTATCTTTTTGTGCAGATAGGGATATCCATTTCACCTTGTTGCTATTGTGACCTTTTGGTGAACTATAGAAAACACTTTTTTGGAATGAGTGCCTTGTGCAGTTCAACTAAAATGTCACGTGGGAAACATCTCTCAATTTTGGTGGAACTGCACAAAATGGTGATTGGAGTTTCCAAAATCTCCGTCAAGTTCTGCTGGTAATCTCATCAACATTTTATTAGCCTTTGCAAGATGGAGCCGTCACTGTCACCACAATGGCACTTTATTTTAGTGGAACTGCACAAAAGGATAAGAAAATTATAGTTGCACCTTACATGAGCAAGACAGCCAACCTTAATGTTCCTCAATTTTAGTGCAACTACTAAAGAAGAACCTGCCAGCTCACAAGAGCAAGTACTTCTTGCTAGCTGAATGATGCAATCTTTGCTTCATTTCAGGTGAACTACAGAAAAAGGCGCATGAATTGAATCATGGAACTCCAGGCAGACCTCATCCAAGTAGAGCTGGAGGTTGAGTTCAAGGAGGCCGCTATTAAAGCGAAATCATGCTCTCATGTCTCCTTGTTTGTGCTGTGCAAACATGTTGTGCAAACAGGAATACTCAACTACAGATGTTGTGACGGTCAAGAGCATTCGCCAAGTTCTTCAATTGTATGACATGGCTAGCCAAGATGGATTTAATCTCGATATTCACTTTATCAAAAGGCTCTAATGGGTTTGTTCTGAATCTTGCAAGCTGGGAATCAGTGAGATGTGTAGGCATCTTTGTTGTACTTATTATTTGGATCTTATTTGTTGGTTCTGAATCTTGCAAGTTGGGAATCAATGAGATGTGTAGGCATCTTTGTTGTACTTATTATTTGGATCTTATTTGTTGGTTCTGAATCTTGCAAGCTGGGAAACATGGCATGATGATGCAGAGGACAACAACCATAACAAACAGTTCAAACTCGGTAGTATTATCTTTTGTGAAAATGCGACAAATGTGATGATCGTTTGCGTCCTGAGAATAATAATTCTAATTGTTGTGCATGTTGATCCTGTGGCACTAATAGAACGAGCGAATGCATTGCTTGTTTTAAGTACAAATTTCTATTAAAGCTAATTAAATTTAAGTAAAGTGACCACTAACTCCTGTTATTACAGTACCAATACAGACCCGCTCATGAACCGACGTGTGGTCGAGGGTGCATCTTCTGCCGGGCATGCAACGGACGAGGGAGGGGTAGTAACTATTGTCGCCTGTACACACTCGGCTTACTGTTGAATCCAGTTCCCCAAGAGCTGAAAAACGAACTGCTGCCGCCGCCTACACACTCGTTCACTCGAAGAGACTCCAATGGAGATCCGAGGGGTGAGCCTGCTGGATATGGACTTCAGCAAGGAGTTCCCCTTTGAGTTCGCCATTCAGTCCTATGGCTGCACCAAGTTGAATGTGATGTACACCAACGATACAGACTCGGTGAAGCTCTGCCTCGCCTTAGTCCTATGGCTGCACCAGGTTCTGGAGCATTCGCCCGTTTCATCGGCAGCGCCGACTGCACCTTCGCTACCATGGAGAGAAGGAAGAACGTGACGATTCGGCCATCTGGTGCAACAAGCTTGTCGACATCCAGAAGCAATACAAGATCATCAGCAACGGGCAGGAGAAGGACTCCGTGGTTGACCTCGCTGAGACCATCATCGACCCCTGATACGCCAACATGAAATAAGACGACCTGAATACGTGGGAGGTACCTCTGAATCTAGCCTACATAACCTACGCAGCCAAGGGCACATACGCATGCTACGACATGTACATGCAGATCTTGGACATGAGGGCGTGTCTGCTTCCCGTAATCGACGAGTACACGGACAACCGCAGCGTCATGATCAAGTGTGCCAGGAAGGTCTAGATGTTGTACTTTATCTGTTTACAAGCACCTTTATCATGTGAGTGTTTCATGCATTAGCCTATGTGTCGTAATTAATTATCTGTTTTATCCGAAATATTTCTTTTAAGAACCCATTAACCTGATTGCTTTTTTAGTGGCAATTTGCTTATGTATGTAAACCAGTTCACTTGTCCGTAAAAAAACCTAGTTCACTTGTCCGTAAAAAAAAACTAGTTCACTCGGCTGCCGTGCTTTGAATCTCCTTCCTCCCAACATATTCCCCTCCTTAGGTGGACCTAGCAGGTCTCTGAATTTTCTCCCACTTTCTTTTTTGATGTAAACTGAGTTTTCTCCCAGTACTTTCCCCTAGAACCAACTCAACTGTCCCACGTCTAGCCTAAAAAATAATAATATCCCACGTACTATTAACTCATCAAATTAAAATGATATTTTATTTCGTAAGTTGAAAGTTCTTACAAAATAATAATAATAATTGTTTATATATAACTTGGCAAGTTAACTCCTAGTGATTGCGTACATAAGCTTGCAAAGATTTTACTGACGTGCAATCATGTGTTTATGTTTTTATAACATTTCTCCGTCTAGCCCAACATGATATTTTCACCCAGCCCAGCAAGTCCGCGACTTTCGAGAAAAATGCAAATGAGATTTAAATGGGCTGCATAGATGCTACATCATTGTTTCACCCAGCCCACCAAATGGACTAAAAACAAATGGACTGACAGCTGGGTCCACGGCCACAACCCAATTTTTTTGTGATTTGTCAAATAAGTCGCTTTGTCAGGCCTGTTGGGCTGCGAATCTTTCAAGACGAGGAGAGCTTTCATTCGGCTGGCCGAGAAAATGGCTCATCAGTAAGGAGAAATGGGTTGTACATTTTTAAAACACATCAAACCGACAATTAGTTTCAAATATCTTTTTTCATTTCGAGATTTTAAATTACATTAATTTTTATGCGTGGAGAATTTGTTGGATTTTATACTGATATACATTTATTTTTAAAATCAGTTTGAATGTGAGTCGAAATTTCGGGATTAAAAACAGTTCGGACCGCACCGAAATATGCAAAATTTCATATAATTTTTTAACCGTGGCCACAATATGGGTTGTAATGCTAACGAAAATAATATGGGCTCCAAAAAACCCTTAAGAATTAGCAAATGGGTTGTATGTTGTTTTCCACAGATTTGAGGCTTTTCTAAAAAAGGTTGACGCACAAGCAGTGACTGTTGAATGTCCATCCAACGGCCGTCGTGCTTCTTCAATCTCTGCTCTTCCTGCTCCAGCCGCTCAAACAGGCGCCAGCGGGACTGCCTACTCCCTCCTCCCCGCGGCCGGCTCTGCTGCCGCGCAGGCCTCACCGCCCCACCGTACTCCCATCGATGGCCTAGCCATCCCTCTACTCACCCACACTTGTTGTTATTCTCCAGCGACGGCAGACGAACCAGTAAACCCTCGTACAGTCGTACTCCCCTCCGCGTGGGAAACAATTGCCGAGTCTTCCCTGCCTCTGTGTCGTTCCCTTCCTAGGCCTCGCCGTCGTCCACCGCCCTGGTGCTCTCGGCGCGGCCCGGTCAACGTGGTCAATGACCGACATGCATCTGAAGTGGACTTTACGTGGAGAGGCCGACAGCTGGGTCCACGGCCGCATGCAAGGAAATGCCTCCTTATTACACGCAAAATAATGATTCCTCCACCTGACATCAGGGACCCACCGAAAGGGCCTCTGTATTTCACGAAAAAACATTACCGCCGCTGACAGCTCGGACCCACCAGCTATATCTTCGCACGCAAGGAAGTGCCTCCTTATTACGCAAAAAAAATGAATACTCCCCCTGTTAGCTGGTACCCAATATAGTGGCAGGCTGACTTGTGGGCCTACTAAGTTGATGGGGACGGAGGGCTTTGTAAACTTAGTCAATATGCATGATTCTAGCTCCAGTGACCGTACGATGTCCATCCAACGGCCGTAGTGCTTCTTCAACCTCTGGTCTTCTTGCTCTAGCCGCCCAAACCAGCGCCGGTCGTGCCTCGTGCTCCTGCCTCCCGTGGCCGGCTGCGATGCGGCGGAGGCCTCACCGCCCCCTACTACTCCCACTGCTGGCCAGGTCATCCCTCTACTCACCCACACCCCCTGTTATTCTGCGACGACGACAGCCTCACACCACAGCGAACCAGTGAACCCTCGTACTCCTCTACACGTGGGCATCCACTGCCGCGTCTTCCCCGGCTCCGTGTCGTCCCCTTCCTAGGCCTCGCCGTCGTCCATCGTCCTCGTGCTCTCGGCGCGGCGTGGTCATCCAGCCCTCCACCACACCACGTGGTCCTATTCATCCAGAGGCAACGCCACCGCTCACTGTTCATCCAACCCCCCCGGAACGCTCACTGTTCATCCCATCGATCGGCTTCAGTTAGCAGCAGTAGCGAAGGAATCGCTCGATCGAGTTCAGTTAATAGCCATCGATCGATCGCTCGGGTTCAGTAACGCGTAGCCTGCAGTGCAATCGCTCGGGTTCAGTTAGAGCCCAACGCCTCACTCGGGTTCAGTTAGAGCCAATGCCTCGCACACACGCGCGTACGTGTACGAGAGAAACGTGCATCACTCGGCCCCCGACCTCCCACCGTAACCGGGAACTCCCCGAAATTTTCCTCCCCCTCACTTCTACCACGGTTTTTTCCGTCATGGACGGCCCAAAGAATGTCATGAAGCTGCATCTCCGGCCCGCCCAGGACGAAAAGCCCATTTTCTGTCATGATTTTTTGTCATAGAAGTAGGAGCCCACCACAACTATGATGATACCGGGTTTTGTCACAATTATCGTCATATAAGTGTCATATGTATGACAGAAAAAAATTTGTTCGGCCCAAAATGTCACGGATGTGTCTTTTTTTTGTAGTGTCTACAGGTATCTATGAAGGTGTTTGTTGAGTCGGCATAGATCGAGATTAGGATTTGTCACTCTGAGTATCAGAGAGGTATCTCTAGGCCCTCTCGGTAATACACATCATAAACTTGCAAGCAAATGACTAAGGAGTTAGTCATGAGGTGATGTATTACAGAATGAGTAAAGAGACTTGTCGGTAACGAGATTGAACTAGGTATAGAGATACCGACAATCGAATCTCGGGCAAGTGACATACAGACAGACAAAGGGAACAACGTATGTTGTCATAACGGTTCAACCGATAAAGATCTTCGTAGAATATGTAGGAGCCAATATGAGCATCCAGGTTCTGCTATTGGTTATTGACCAAGAGGTGTTTGGGTCATGTCCACATAGTTCTCGAACCCGTAGGGTCCGCACGCTTAACGTTCGATAATGATTTAGTATTATATGAGTTATGTGATTTGGTGATCGAATGTTGTTCGGAGTCCTGGATGAGATCACGGACATGAATAGGAGTCTCAAAATGGTCGGGAGGTAAAGATTGATATATAGGACGATGGTATTCGGACACCAAAAGTGTTCCGGGGGGTATCAGGTCATCGCAAGGTGTTTCGGGTACCCCGGGCAATCCTATGGGCCATATGGGCATTGTGAAGGAACACAACAGCCCACAAGGGTCTAGTGTGCCTTATAAGGCTATAGGAGGAGGAGAAGGAAAGGGGGGATGGGAAAGGGAAGTGTGGATTGGATTCCCACTTCCTTCCCTCACCCCCTCTTTCCTTCCCCTTCACGAGCAAATGCGCACGTGCAACGCACGTTATTATTTAGGCAATATATTAATTTCACGTGGATATTAGGTATGCAATTATTTGTGTGTTAATTGTGCAATTAATGGGTATGATATTAATTGCACGTTAAACACGTTGAACGCTCGCCATTGGAGTAGTCTAGGTCCTTGGATTGACTTAGTTTGGTGGCCGAGATCAGTTGGATCTGCCCCTTTGGGTCTTTTTATATTGGTATAGATGCATATATGGAAAGGGGGGCGCAGGGTAAGGCAGGGCTCCGAGGGGGTGGCGGCCAACCCTAGGGCACCCCTAGCTGCCTCTCCTCCCCCTCCCACCTATATATATGTGGCGAGAGGGCGCCTAGAATACACAACAACAATCGTTAGCCGTGTGCGGCGCCCCCCTCCACGGTTTACACCCCGGTCATAGTTTTGCGGTGCTTAGGTGAAGCCTGCGAGAATCACTTCACCATCACCGTCACCACGCCGTCGTGCTGACGGAATTCATCTACTTCCTCGACACCTTGCTGGATCAAGAAGGCGAGGGACCTCATCGCATTGAACATGTGCAAAACTCGAAGGTGTCGTACGTTCGGTGCTTGATCGGTCGGATCTAGAAGAAGTTCAACTACATCAACCGCGTTGTCAAACGCTTCCGCTTTCGGTCTACGAGGGTACGTGGACACACTCCCCCCACTCGTTGCTATGTGTAACACCCACAATGCGGCTATATCTCCCATGTGTCGGGGCACGACTTAGAGGCATAGCCGCATGGTAGGTTTGTCGCAAGAGGGGTAATCTTCACACAATCCCATGTACTGAATAAGAAAGGGATAAAGAGTTGGCTTACAATCGCCACTTCATACAATACAAGTTAAACATACATCATCCAGAATACAATCAAGGTTCGACTACGGAACCAAAATAAAAGAAGACAACCCCAAATGCTAGATCCCCGATCGTCCTAACTGGGCAGCACTACTGATCAACAGGAAACGAAACAAAACAATGATCAAGATCTTCATCGAGCTCCCACTTGAGCTTGGTTGCGTCACCTGCACTGGTATCATCGACACCTGCAACTGTTTGGAAGTATCTATGAGTCACGAGGACTCAGCAATCTCACACCCGTGAGATCAAGACTATTTAAGCTTATGGGTAGGAAAGGGTAGTGAGGTGGAGCTGCAGCAAGCACTAAGCATATATGGTGGCTAACTTATGCAAATAAGAGCGAGAAGAGAAGCAACGCAACGGTCGAGAAACTAGAAGTGATCAAGAAGTGATCCTGAAGCTACTTACATTCAAGCATAACACAAGAACCGTGTTCACTTCCCGGACTCCGCCGAGAAGAGACCATCACGGCTACACACACGGTTGATTCATTTTAATTAAGTTAAGTGTCAAGTTTTCTACAACCGAATATTAACAAATTCCCATCTGCCCATAACCGCGGGCACGACTTTCGAAAGTTCAAACCCTGCAGGGGTGTCCCAACTTAGCCCATCACAAGCTCTCACGGTCAACGAAGGATATTCCTTCTCCCGGGAAGACCCGATCAGTCTCGGAATCCCGGTTACAAGACATTTCAACAATGGTAAAACAATACCAGCAAAGCCGCCTGAATGTGCCGACAAATCCCGATAGGAGCTGCACATATCTCATTCTCAGGGCACACCGGATGGGCAAGTTGTCGAGTTGGCATAGATCCTGGTTGCCCAGGGGGCGTTGGACATCGCCCAGGTTGGACCAACACTTAGAGAAGCACTGGCCCGGGGGGGATAAAATAAAGGTGACCCTCAGGAGCGCGACTCTCAAGGGAAAAGTAGGTGGTGGTGAGGCAAATGGTAAAACCAAGGTTGGGCCTTGCTGGAGGAGTTTTATTCAAAGTGAACTATCAAGGGGTTCCCATAACATCCAACCGCGTAAGGAACGCAAAATCAAGGAACATAACACCGGTACGACGGAAACTAGGGCGGCAAGAGTGGAACAAAACACCAGACATAAGGCCGAGCCTTCCATCCTTTACCAAGTATATAGATGTATTAAAGTAAATAAGATATAATAATGATATCCCAACATATCCATGTTCCAAACATGGAACAAACTTCATCTTCACTTGCAACTAGCAATGCTATAAGAGGGGCTGAGCAAAGCGGTAACTTGGCCAAACAACGGTTTGCTGGGAAGGTGGGTTAGAGGCTTGACATGGCAATATGGGAGGCATGATAAAGCAAGTAGTGGGTAGCGTGGCATAGCAATAGAGTGAACAACTAGCAAGCAAAGATAGAAGTGATTTCGAGGGTATGGTCATCTTGCCCGAGATCCCGCAAGGAAGAAGAACGAGTCCATGAAGAACACAAACGGACATAGTCGAACGAATCCTCACAACTCCGGAACAAAACCGAAGCTAACGAGAGAAGCAACCCGGAAAGAAGCAAGCAACATAGTAAACAACCATCACATAAACATGGCATGATGCACAACCAAGTATGATGCATGTCCGGTTTAACGAGGCATGGCATGTCAATATGCACAAACAATACTACAAATTAAGTGGGGCTCAATATGCAACGAGTTGCATATTGACGAAACACCACATTCAAACATTTAGTTCACTCTCGTTTATGTACCCAACAATATTAAATGTTATTAGACATGGCACGGGGTGAAGCATATGAAAGTTACCTATCTAGGCAAGTTTAAATGAGGCCGGAACAACAAACAACAAGTCCGGAAAATCCTCATGTGCATATTTTAGATCTGGTACTATTCTGCCCTATACACAATTTAGAGTTATTAAACATGCAAAGTAAAACCACCATGGTAAACTAGGCATTTTTCTACCCCATTTACATATAAAGTTTATTAAAATCGGAGCTACGATTAATTAGTTATGAATTAAATCAAAATCATTTTAACAAGTTATTTAAGCAAATTTAAACAAACATCATTTTAAACATTTTTAACATGCATGGAAGTTGCATATAATGAAACTAGATGGAATTCTAGTCATTTTACATATACAAGTTATTTACAAATGATGCATGGTTGGTGAGTTATGACATGCATGAAGTTCAAGGGGTATTCTATAAAACTGGCAATGCATTAGTTAATTAGCAAAAACGTTCTGCGAAAAAAAACATGTCTCGGGCCAAATCTGAAACAACCCACTTGGCGGTTGGCTGCTCACCTAGCTGGGCTCAGCCTAGGTCGGTGGAGGCGGCCCAGGGGCGTGGTCGAGCAGGCCGCCTCGGCAGGAGGCTCAAGCGGGGCGCTGGAGCGGGCCGAACGACAAGCGGAGAGGGGTGGCGCTGGGCCTGGTGCGAGACGTGGCCCAGGGCGCGGTCAACGATCGCTGGATCGAAGTGGTTGCGTGCGCAAGTGGATGAAGCAGGCAGCAGCGGGCTGAAGCAGGGGTTCTCCGGCGAGGGCACCGGTGACCGGGGACGGGGCCTAGCCGGCGGGATC
Organism: Triticum dicoccoides; assembly: GCF_002162155.2. NCBI lineage: Eukaryota > Viridiplantae > Streptophyta > Magnoliopsida > Poales > Poaceae > Triticum > Triticum dicoccoides. Next base: position 137,955,138 of record NC_041380.1, read on the forward strand.
CGACCGGAATGGGCAAGGGCGGCGGAGGCCAGTCGGATCTGGTGGTGGACGCCGACAGTGGCTGGCGCGACCGCATGCGAGGAGGTCAACGCGAGGCCGGTGGGGACTTGGGCGCTTGCAGGCAGGGAGGTCGGGGATCTCGATGGAGATGGTCAAACAACAGCGGCAGCGACACATCCGAGCATGAGGAAGGCATGTCCGTCCGTTCTCGTTGGTCTTGGCGGCGGGGCAGAGTCTCAGGTGACGGACGGGCGACGAGGAGGTCGTCCATGGCGTCGGCCTCCCGCGAAGGTGAGCGAGAGAGAGAGAGAGATCGTGAGACGAGAGGGAGATGGAGAGGAAAAAGGGAAGGGTAGGGGGACGGCCTGGTAGTGGTGCTTCCGGTAGAGCTCCGACGAGGTCGGGCACCGGTCGTCTAGCACGGGAGGTCTCTGGTCTCCAGCGACGGCGAGCTGCTAGGCGAGGAGGTGCTCGGGACTCGGGCGATGGGTGGAACTGTGGGGCTGCAGGAGGCTCTCTGGGCTGTCGGATTTGAGATCTGACGATCCAGATCGAGTGGGGGTTGGCTCGTGGATCTGGCCAAGTGGAGGCAGGGGACTGGGTGCATGCGGATTGTGAGGAGAGAGCGGCGGCGGCTGCGAGATAGGGTTAGTAGCTAGGCTAGGGTTTGGTCTAAAAATGGACAAGAAGGTCTATATATATAGGAAAAGGTGGAGTTTGGATCATCCGATCGAAATCAGACGGTCGAGACAAAATAGGCTTGGGAAGTTCAAATAAGAAAACAAAGACATTTTAGGGATGTTTGGAGATGATCCGGACCCATCGGTAACGACAGCCCGATTCGAGTTCGGGAAAGTTTCGGACGCGCACGTGAGGGGTCTGAGAGAGGTTAGGTTGGCCTGGCGGTAGGTAGTGGACCGTGTAGACGGTCTAGGGAGGAAAGAGGGGGAAAACCCGGCAACAGTTTTCGGAGACCGAAAACGTCCAACGTTTAGACCGACTATATTGTCGCTATAGTTAACCGTTGGGGCATCAAACGGACCCCAAATGCGATGAAACTTGGCAGGCGGTCTACTTACACTAAAACAAGACTGCATGCCAACTTTCAACCCATTCCGAAAACATTTTCTGGCCACTTATAAAATACTATTTCGAACGTGCCGCGGGCGCGTGCAAGTGTGCCTGGGCTCGGAACGGACAACAGACGGAGCTGGGGGAACCCGGACGGATGCAAATTTTGAAAACATGATGATGCAATGCACATGATGACATGATAAAATGCAACACGCAAGCAAATGACATGGCAACGTCGGCGAATACTGGAAGACACCTTGCGCATCGGTCTCGGGGTGTCACACTATGCATCTCCTAGATAGATCTTGCGTGAGCGTAGGATTTTTTTGAAATTGCATGCTATGTTTTCTAACAGAACCCCCACCACGTCGCTGCCCAGGTGCATGACAATGCCGATCACAGGGTGACCGTAGACCGCTGGGTCCACCTGCGCAGGCCCAGCCACACGACAGTCGGATGGCACCCTGCTCTTCCCCACACGACCGCCCGCAGGATCTCTAGTGCTTCTTATAGCACGACCGTTGCCGGACCTCCATAGGTCCTCATCATGCGGCCGCACACGAAACCTCTGATGCTCCTACTCACGCGACGAAGGAAAGGGCGGGGCCGCGTGAGCGGCGAAGAAAGTGCGCGTTGGATCCCCATGATCACCAACGATGAAAGGGATGGAGCCACAAGCAAATGCAAAGCTGCGCGACAGAGGTGGAGACGCATGCTACCTCTTGAGCATGTGTTGGTTTTCCCTTGATGAGGAAATGATGATGCAACAAAGTAGCGTAAGTATTTCCCTTAGTTTTTGAGAACCAATGTATCAATCCAGTAGGAGACAACGCACAAGTCATCTAGTACCTGCACAAAAAATCAAGAACCTCGTAACCAACGCGATAAAGAGGTTGTCAATCCCTTCACAGTCACTTGCGAAAGTGAGATCTGATAGAGATAATAAGATAATTATATTTTTGGTAGTTTGTTGTATAGATTGGAAAGTAAAGATTGCAAAAAAATAAACGAGGTGCAATAATAAAAGAGATGTAATATAATAAGAAAGAGACCCAGGGGCATAGGTTTCACTAGTAGCTTCTCTCATGATAGCATGTATTACGGTGAGTGAACAAATTACTGCCGAACAATTGATAGAAAAGTGTATAGTTATGAAGATATCTAAGGCAATGATCATGAATATAGGCATCACGTCCGTGTCAAGTAGATCGAAACGATTCTGCATCTACTGCTATTACTCCACACATCGACCGCTATCCAGCATGCATCTAGAGTATTAAGTTCATAAGAACAGAGTAACGCATTAAGCAAGATGGCATGATGTAGAGGGATAAACTCAAGCAATATGATATAAACCCCATCTTTTTATCCTCGATGGCATCAATACAATACGTGCCTTGCTGCCCCTACTGTCACTGAAAAAGGACACCACAAGATTGAACCCAAAACTAAGCACTTCTCCCATTGCAAGAAAGATCAATCTAGTAGGCCAAACTAAACCGGTAATTCGAAGAGACTTGCAAAGATATCAAATCATGCATATAAGAATTCAGAGAAAAATCAAATAATATTCATAGATAATCAAGTTCATAAACCCACAATTCATCGGATCTCGGCAAACACACCGCAAAAAAGTATTACATCGAATAGATCTCCAAGAACATCGACGAGAACTTTGTATTGAAGATCAAAGAGAGAGAATAAGTCATCTAGCTAATAACTATGGACCCGAAGGTCTGTGGTAAACTACTCACGCTTCACCCAAGAGGCTATGGTATTGATGTAGAAGCCCTCCGTGATCGATTCCCCCTCCGATAGATCACCGGAAAATGCCCCAAGATGGGATCTCACGGGTACAGAAGGTTAAGGCGGTGGAAAAGGGGTTTCGTGGCTCCCCTGATGTTTTTAGGGTATAAGAGTATATATAGGCGAAAGAAGTACGTCGGTGGAGCTCCGTGGGGCCCACGAGGGTGAGGGGCGCGCCTACCCTCTGGGTGGGCCCTCCTATCTCGTGGCCGCCTCACAGAGTTCCAGACTTCCACTCCAAATCTTCTGGTTTGCTTTCGGTCCAAGAAAGATCATCGCGAAAGTTTCATTCCGTTTGGATTCCGTTTGGTTTTCCTTTTCTGCGAAGCACTGAAATAGGCAAAAAAAACAGAAGCTGGTACTGGGCCTCGGGTTAATAGGTTTGTCCCAAAAATATATATAAAAAAGCATATTAAAGCCCATTAAACATCCAAAATAGACAATATAATAACATGGAACAATTAAAAATTATAGATACATTGGAGACGTATTAACGCATGAATGCCACGAGGACAGAGGTGCGCGAGCTCGGCGACAGGGAGTGGAGAGAAGTGTCAGCGAGGGACATCAAGAACAGAGTGGACATGATAAAGTAGGGAAGAAAGATAAGATCACTGTGGAGAGTCGCTCGTACGAGAGCATTCACACGTGAACGGCAACGAGCGAATGCAACATTTGTCTGACCTGGAACACTAGGAAGCCTCAAGATCCGTGGGCCTCATCCAACGGCAGCCAAAGCGTTCGTTGGGAAAGCTTATAAATCCCATATCAATTATAACATTTATTTATTTATACCGACTATTAAATGTATATATTTTCCCTCTAGAAGATAATAAATTTATCTGAAAATTACTTTTTCTATGGACATCTGAAATTTTTAAAAACTTTGAGGGAAATCTGAAAATTATTATTATTTTGAATAAAATCTGAAAATTAAATACTTTCCACAATAAAACATGATATGAAATTATATACTTCTATCCAATCGGGCCCGCCGTGGGCCCACCAACTACTAGTGCAAGAAGGACAGGTGCCAACCGTATATTAACCTGCTCACCCCGGTCACCCGAGCTCGCAGCAAAATAGATCATGGCGACCCCTCAGATCTACCGCAAAACCCTCCTCCCCGTCCTCCTCCTGCTCGCCGCCGCGGCGCTCTACCCAGCCGCCGCCGACGGCGACGAGGTGCTCGCCCTCACGGAGTCCACCTTCGAGAAGGAGGTCGGCCAGGATCGTGGCGCGCTCGTCGAGTTCTACGCTCCCTGGTCCGTGGCCCGCCACATCCCTCCTCCGCTCTTCCTATCTCCTCGTGTCACGACGTGCTTGTGTAGTTTGACCTGCGTGCGCGCCGCTTGGATCTGGATCCGTGGTTGCTTTGCTTACTCCACTGGTCGCCGAGCTCGGATCTCTGATGGGATCGTGCCCGGGTTGCCGCTGGGAACGGATCGTAGCGAAATTGTAGCTCGGTGTAGAGCAGTCTAGATGCTATTGGACCGAACTCCAGTTGAGGTGGGAAAATATCGGGATCTTTAGCTAAAACAAACGATCTGCCTTGTTCACGCTGGCAGACGGAACTGTTTTGATCTCCTTTTGACGTGCACCAGAATTGGAATTGGTATTAGCCTGTCAGAATTTTGCTGCAATTCTGATCCCAGTCTTTGGATCTCAGATTTGTTTGAAAAAAATCTGGGCACGAGAGTAGAAATGGTCTACCGGCAGGAGGTTCCGATCAAATCTTATTTTGTGGTGAATTTAATGTATCTTTGGCTTACATGTGCATAGTCATAGCGAGTAAAGCGTCCACTTTAAGGGTCATCTTTGATGTTGTTAGATATCTGGTGGGTTTTTCTGGATCATATTCAATGGTAGAATGCTTATTGGCTTTGTGTGTCAGGATGTACTTCAGTGTTTTACTACTTGGGTTGTTCCAGTAAGTGTTGAACTATATTTTCTACCTTATACCATAGGCTTGTCGGTGAATCAGTTGGTGCATCGAACTGAATAAATTATCAAAACCAGGAGCTGTTGGGCTCAAAACCCACCTTTCAATACCAGCTCAGGCTTATGGGTGACTTGTTTGGTACATCAAAATCAACAGGAATAATTCATTGCAAGTATGAAAACAATAATCTATTGTAACGAGGAAAAGCTTTCACCAAGCTATTAACCGATTGATGTTGCAAAACATACCAAGTGATCCATGTAAATTATTCATAGTTGTGGTAGGTAATATTATCAATATACGAACCAATCCTAATTGATCGGAGGCAATTGCATTTAAAATCATGTCAACTATTTCTGTTAGTCTCATATTTATTATCTTGTTTGTAAAAACTATTTCTTCCTTAGATGACTGTACTTTTCTACTATTTGGTTAATTATTTGATGATTGTTTTCTGTTTTATAGGTGTGGCCACTGCAAGAAGCTTGCTCCAGAATATGAGAAGCTTGCTGCAAGTTTTAAAAAGGCTAAATCAGTCTTGATTGCCAAGGTAAATCTCGTGCTTTTGAAAGTGTTTTGTAAATTAATGCTATAACATTTTTTTTGCCAACAGCTGTATAACATATACTGTTATTGGCATCTAAATTGCATAGTATTTGTTATGGCATATTTACTAAGTTTCCCTCTATCCAGGTTGACTGCGATGAGCACAAGAGTGTGTGCAGCAAGTATGGAGTTTCTGGCTACCCCACAATCCAGTGGTTTCCCAAAGGTTCCTTGGAGCCCAAGAAGTGAGAATGCACACTTTGTTTTTGATCAATTTACTTCTTGTTATGAAATAAAATCTGAAAAGTTAATGTTGAACTCATTGTTTAGGTATGAGGGTCAACGCACTGCTGAAGCCCTTACAGAATATGTTAACTCTGAAGCAGGTAAACTCCAACTTGTGGTGTAGTACATTTTCCAGCCATGCTGTCTTGGTGGGTTTCAAGTCAGTCGGGTTCTCTATGACCATTTAAATGGATTATGTAGAACATTTAAGTTCAAACCACAGGAAAACTAAGTTGGAAGATAAGCATCACACTGAAGTAGAAATTAGACAATTATTAGCACTTAAGCAATGTGGTGGCACTTCCTTTGACCCCCTTGTCACTTGTGCATGTGCTATTGGTATCATTCATCTTCAGTTATACACTTAACAGTTAATACTGGAAAGGCTGCTGGAGTTACTTGTGTAGCATCATTATATTTATATATGTATATGTTGGTGTCTCTCATTTTTGTTCTAGTCCTGTTGATTGTTACTAGCCTTATAACTTCATGGTGGTCCTTTAATCTCTTACATCTGTCTTTCAGCAACCAATGTGAAGATAGCAGCAGTTCCTTCAAGTGTTGTGGTTCTGACCGAGGAAACCTTTGACTCAGTTGTCCTTGATGAAACCAAAGATGTCCTTGTTGAGTTCTATGCCCCATGGTAAGTTATTATGATTATTATGATCAGCTTGACATGCACCAAAATCTACTTCATTGCACCGCTTTAATGGACATAATTTCATCAAGTGCCATTTTTGCTTGACAGGTGTGGTCACTGCAAGAGTCTTGCTCCGGTTAGTTGTAGATCTCACTAACTTGGCAATTTCCTTAATAACATAGTTTTCTCATACAAGAACTGTCATGCATCTTCATTTTTCAGCTTTCTAACTCAAGTCTGTAATTTCTTAGATATATGAGAAGGTGGCCTCTGTTTTCAAGCAAGATGAGGGTGTCGTGATTGCTAATCTTGATGCTGACAAATACACAAGCTTGGCTGAGAAGTATGCACTCTGAATTCTCTGTTCTAGTGACTTTTATAGACTGCTCTCCCTTTTTTTAAATGTAATTTTGTGAAGTTTTCCTGAATGAACCCAAATGGAAGACCTGTTAAATCTAACACATTTATTATCTGACTTGCCTACCAGTTTTGGTTATGCATGATATTTAACCACATAATGAAAGAGGAATTTTAATTGTGTATATTACTTTCAGGTATGGAGTTTCTGGTTTTCCCACATTGAAGTTCTTCCCGAAGGGTAACAAAGCTGGTGAAGAGTATGAGAGCGGTCGGGAGTTGGATGACTTTGTTAAGTTCATTAATGAGAAAAGTGGAACTAGCCGTGATTCGAAGGGTCAGCTTACTTCAGAGGTTGGTCACACATGAGAGCACACTATGGAAGTAAGCTGGGTGAAAATGTAATAATCTGATAAAGCCTATCCGTTGCAATTTCTGTAGGCTGGGCTTGTGGCAAGTTTGGATGCTCTTGTCAAGGAATTCCACAGTGCTGCTGATGACAAGCGGAAGGAAATCCTCTCTAAAATTGAAGAGGAGGCTGCGAAGCTCAGTGGTCCTGCTGTCAAGTACTAACTTCTACCTCTCCTCCACTGTGTTTGCAAGTTATCAAATTGTTCCCAGATTTTATTTTAATGTTAGTAGCAGCAATGCCATTGATGGCCTCTACATTTTTCTTCTGTAAACCAGGCACGGAAAGATCTATGTGAATGTTGCAAAGAAGATATTGCAGAAGGGCTCTGACTATACCAAGAAGGAAACTGAGAGGCTTCATCGCTTGTTGGAGAAGGTGGGCAACAAGAAAGTTGATTCTTATCACATTATTATTACTTAATCTCCATATTTATGACCTAATTTCCTGTTTCATAACATGACAGTCGATCAGTCCTTCCAAAGCCGATGAATTCGCCATCAAGAAGAACATTCTTTCAGCCTTCTCCTCTTAGTGGTGGTGACCCACGTGCCATAGTCAGTAGTGCAACAGTACCACCTGCCACAAGAGAGAAGTGAAGAAAGACAAAGAGAGATAGAGATCAGAGAGATGGCAGTGAAAGTTTAGCGGCGATAGATTTATCTTATTTTGGTTCAATGTTGAACAACATCTGATATCTGTTTTCTCTGCCGTTTACCTTTATGGTTACAGGGATTTACTTTAGCAGTAAAAGGGTTTACTCAAGAACAAACAGTACCAACTGGTAATGACATTAATAAATTTGCCATTTGTGTTTTATAGCTTATTTTGCTTTGATGGACGTGAAAGTTTGCTGTCTATTGGGTTCGCAACAACACAGTAATAGGTTTCAGTCCGAGGAGAGAGTTGTCACTTGGAATGTTCCAATTTCAACAGACTGCAAACTGTTTAGTACGTACTTAGCAAAAATTCAATATGGGTCATACTACCATATGGTATCATCATCAGACCCGCTGCTTTTCGTGCCGAATTTTCCATTAATCAGTTGGACACCTCAAGGTTTATGACTCATGTTCATGTAATTGCATCAGAAAAACAACTTCACAGACAACTCTAGTGATGATCGATGGACACATCTTTAGCTGGTTCCATGGAAATACATCAAATCTTGGGAACATCACAAGCATTTCATAGTCCAAAATCACATAAACTGTACAGAAGGGCCTCTGCTTCTTATTCCCCTTCAACAGGAAGACTCTGCTTCTTATTCCCCTCCAACAGGAAGACGTTTCGTTCACCACCGCTTCCGCACCTGCCATCGACGCCTCGACATCGGCCACTGCAAGATCGACTGCCGAAATCTATTTAGGTGTCGGGTGTGCAAGCAGCATGGTCACCGCACCCGTGACTGCAGCGCCTCGTCTGTCTCCTCGCCCTAGGTCTCGTGCGGCGCCTCGCCCTCATCAGCTGCGTCGCCCGCTTCAACGACCCAAGCCTCGCCGCCTGTTGTGATGCCGCTTGTTGGAGACCCATCGCTGCGGCCTGAGGAGGGCCATGTGGTCATCACCTCCACCCCGGCCATGGAGGACAGCGCCGCCACCCTCTCCACCATGGGCGCGCTGGCTTGGCTTGGAGGGAACCACCCACACATCAACGCCGCGGAGGTTAGGAACGCCATCGCCACCAACTTCGTCATCGACCGCAACTACATCAAGGTGGTGCCTCACTACTCGGAGGATTTCTTCATCCTCTTCTACCAGCACCACCGCGACCTGGTCCCCGCGTCGGGCCGCTTCAGCCACGGTGGGCTGGACTTCCACACCGCCAAATGGAGGCCGGAGGCACACACTGATCTGGTGGAGGCGTACTACCACGTTCACGTGTGCATCGAGAATCTGCCGCTCAACACGCGGTACGACGAGGTGGCAACGCAAGTGCTGGGCCCCGACACTTTCCTACACCACTTCGACGTCACCACTGTCAAGAGAGAAGACTCCTCCTTCCTCGACCTCTGGGCATGGTCAGCCAACCCCTCCGCCATTCCCAAGGTTCTCCGGCTGACGGTCGCCGGCAACCAGCCGGCGGGCTACAACAACGGCCCAAGAGCTTTTGTTGGCCGGCGTGGACTCAAGGGGCGTGTCCTGGTTCACCTCAACCTGGTTGAGGATTTCACCCTCGACGCCAACGGCAACATCCCTTGACGGCCTCGCTCCTTGCATCCGTTCACCTTCCGCTACGGGGTCATCGACGGCGAGTCCAGGATGCGGGACAGAGCGGAGGTGGCTAGGAGGCGCCACAACGACCACGACCGCGACCAGGACAAGGATCGCACCACAATCGGGACAAACGGGACGACGACCGCGGCCGTGGCTGCCGTGGACGCGACGAGCGACCTTCCTCTTGGAAGGAGCACTTTTTCCGGAGCAGGTCTCGCTCCCCAAAGCACCGTGATGATGAGGGGCGCCGAGACGGCAGAGAAGACCGCCGAGACGACCGTGGCCGCGATGGTCGCCGCCGCCATGATGCCCCTGACGCACGCTCCATCGACAGCAAGCTGGTCCATCGCCTCCCGAAATGTGCTGTCATCCCAGCCTCTGGTACCGTCGCTGCCCTGCTGACTGCCCGGCACGCTCTGGGCGCTTTGGAGGTGCTGCTAGCCCGGTCAGCGAAGTCACTCCTGGCCGCTTGCCTCCTTCCTCGCTGTGATCGACCTCCTGTGATGTGATTCAGCTCACCTCCGTGCCTGGCGAGGGCTCTTGGTTGTGATGGATCGCTCCCTGCTTTGGGGCCAAGCAACGACAGGCAGCCGTGTGCCCTGCTTTGGCTCCACAAGCATCAACACCTCCCCATACCACGACCCTAGAAGTCATCGAGATCATCCCGTCCTCTCCTGCAATGCAAGACAACATAGCTGTTGCTCCATCTCCTTCCTCTAAAGCTGAGACAGTCACCCCAGTCTTTGTCCCTGCGGCCAGCCCGGTTGCTGGAAGTTTGGGGACCCGCCTCACTCTCCCCTATTTGTGGCCTGCCAGCCACCCTTGCTCGCCGCACCAAGCTTACCCTCCCCAAGGCCAAGACCACCAACTAGAAGAAGAAAGACGCCGGCTGGGGTGGTTGGCTTCAACCTTGCCTGCTCTAGCCCGTGTCTCCAAGCCATGAGGAGAAAGATGATGGTTCCGAAGATGGCAGAGAGACTATTATGCCAGTGCATGGGCGTTGTGGATGAAGGCTAGCAAGTCACAGAGGAAGCCATTGACAAATTTGTGGCTATGTTCCAAGGGCATCTCCCTGACATCACTATGGCGGCTCTCCGGGCGCTGTTCAATCTCGACTACGACTTGGTGCAAGCCTTTGAGGATGCCCTGGTGGCACAGGTGGTGAGGCGGGACCAGAGCTGCAGGCAGCGGCGGGGGACGCGTTCGACGCGGCGGAGTGACTGGAGTGTTTGTAGCTCCTGTAGAAGATGTGCTTTAGTTTACATGATAGCTTCAACCCCTCTGCTTATGTGTGTGCGCGCCTGTTTGCAATCGTCGACATCGGCGTCTGCTATCTGCTGCCCTGGCGAGGCTTTTGTGCTAGCTCTGTTAGGTTCATCTCGCTCCACCATGTGTGAGATGAATGTTAAATGTCAGGTTGATGTTTTCTTTGTTGCTATCAACTGCTACTTAACTTCTGCTATACCCAAAGTTTCCCATGATGGATCAAAATCTTAGTACCCTAAGATGGAATGTCCGAGGCTTAAATTGTCTTGATCGTCGAGCAATAATCCAATAAACAATCATCACCACTCCATGTCGCTTGGTCTGCCTGCAGGAGACCAAGCTTGAGCTCATCGACCCTTTCATCGCTTCGTACCTGGGAGGTCAAAGATTGAAGAGTTTTGCACATCGCCCTGCTAATGGGACACGGGGTGGCATCTTGCTTCTCTGGGATGATGATACTGTGGACGCGAAGGATGCTTGCATCGGAGCCTTCTTCCTCTCCTGCAATGTCATGATCAATGCATCCAATTGAACCTTTAAGCTAACAACGGTTTATGGACCAACGAGAAGCAACCTGAAGGATGCTTTCTTCCAGGAGTTGGTTGGCGAGAAACCTCCCCATGGCACAAAGTGGCTAGTCACTAGTGACTTTAATCAAATATACCATGCCAGAGACAAGAATAGAGCAAACATCGACCGGAGCCGACTTGTCCACTTCCGTAATGCACTGAATACTTGTGAACTCAAAGAGATTCATTTGCAAAACAGAAAATTCACTTGGAGTAATGAGCGGACCGACCCAACCTTAAAGCAAGCTCGACTCTTTCATTTGCATTGAAGATTGGGACCTCGATTTTGGCACTCACCTTCTCCTCGCGCTCTCATCATCACTGTCCGATCACTACCCCTCGTAAATGACAACGACCCGAAGAGGTCAAAGTCCTTCTGCTTTGAAAACTTTTGGATCAAAATGCCTGGGCTCAAAGAGGTTGTCCAAGAAGCTTGGAATAAGGATATTAATCACACTGATCCTTACCACATCCTTTTTCACAAGTTAAAAGAAACTAGTCAAAAATTGAGGAGATGGAGCAAGACGATCTTCGCGCACGCTAAGGTGCAAATCCACATGGCTCTGGAAGTCATTCTTCGTTTGGATGTGGCTCAAGAGCTTTGGCCCCTCAGCACTGATGAGTGAGATCTACGGAAACACCTCAAACGGGAAGTGGTGGCCCTGGCCATTATGGAGTGTGCATGGAAGCGACAAAGCTCATGAATTACCAACCTAAAAGATGGAGGCGCCATCACTCGTTTTTTCCACCTTTGGGTCAATCACAGAAGAAGGAAGAACTTCATCCACCACCTCAAACACAACAATAGATGGGTTACCGTCTGCCGTGTCACACCGACTTCAATTGGGGCAATATCCCAGTCTCTGAGTGCGACCTCAGGGACCTTGGAGCAGCCTTCACGGAGGACGAGGTGGAAAAGGCAATTTTTGATCTCTCCGGTGATAAAGCTCCTGGGCCCGATAGCTTTTCTAGGGCCTTCTTCAAGGAATGTTGGGAAATCATAAAAGGTGACATCATGCTCATGGTCAACCACTTCTCCAACTTACACTCTGAGAATTTACACTAGCTCAACTCGGCAAAAATTGCTCTCATTCCAAAGAAGGATGGGACTGAATCCATCTCGGACTTTCGCTCCATTAGCCTCATCCATGCTATTGCGAAGATAATTGCCAAGATGATGGCTACCTGGATGGCACCCCATATGCACAATCTTGTCTCAAATGCCCAGAGCGCCTTCATCAAAAAGAGAAGTATCCATGACAACTTCATGTATCTCAGAAACTTGGCGAGAAAATTGCATCGAAAAAACAACCCGACTCTTCTATTCAAGCTTGATATCAAGAAGGCGTTTGACTCTGTGCACTGGGACTTTCTCATGGGTCTTCTCCAACATCTTCGCTTCCCAGTCAGATTCCTGGATTGGGTTGCGGCTTTGCTGTCCACCGCCACCTCGAGAGTGTTGATCAATGGGGTGTTGAGAGATCCATTGAAGCATGGACGTGGCCTTTGACAGAGCGACCCGCTGTCCCCCTTCTTTTCATCCTCGCCATTGATCCACTCCATCATCTCCTCAGCAAGGCCACTACCCAAGGGCATCTCCACCCTCTGTGTGGTACAACTCCAACCGTTCGAGCTTCGCTTTATGCCGATGATGCTGCCATCTTTGTCAAACCAATTAAGGAGGATGTACAATTCCTGGCTGCCACACTGGCTTCATTTACAGATGGGCCGGTCTTGTCAACAACTGTGCTAAAAGTCTTGTTGCTCCTATTTGATGTGATGGTATCAATCTGGACAACGTTCTTCATGCTTTTTTGGCAGTCTGTTCATCGTTTTTGATGCGTTATATTAGCCCTCCTCTGTCTGTTAAGCGTCTCAAGAGAATCCATTTCTAGCATCTTGAGGATAAGATGGCAGGCAAGCTACCCCCTTGGCAAGGAAGGCATGTGGCTGCTGTAGGCCGAATGATTCTTGTCAAGGCTGTCCTAACGGCCATCGCAATATATCATCTCACTCCTCTTGACATCCCGGTGGAGGTCCTTCAGAAAATTGATAGCATCCGCTGTGCATATCTTTGGGCGGGCACGGACTAGGTTTCTGGTGGGAAATGCAAGGTAAACTGGGACCTCATTTGCAAACCCAAGAACAAGGGTGGCTTGGGGGTGCGAACAAATTTTCTAAGGCCCTAAGACTTTGATGATTATGGTTTGAGTGGAAAGATAAGAGCAAACCATGGATTGGCATGGGAGTGCTGTGCACGGAAGACGACCGCCATTTCTTTGCGGGAGCCACCATGGTCACCGTGGGAAATGGAAGGATAACGGGGTTCTGGACTTCATCTTGGCTAGGAGTATTGTGCCCTTGTGACATCACAGATGCGGCTTGAACTACATCGGTATTTCCCAAAGAGGAAGGGATGATGCAACACAGCTATGGTAGGTATTTCCCTCAGTGATGAGACCAAGGTTATCAAACTAGTAGGAGAACCACGCAACATACATAAACGGTACCTACACACAAAGAACAAATACTTGCAACCCGACGTAAAAGAGGGGTTGTCAATCCCTCCCGGGTAAAAAGATAGATAAAATTATAGTAGATTGGATAAATAGATCTCGCGGGAACGTGAGATAAAATAAATAACAATAAATTGAAGCAAGGTATTTTTGGGTTTTTGGATTAATAGATATGAAAATAAAAGCAAATAAAAATAGATCTCGAAGGCAAATATGATAAACAAGAGATCTGGGGGCCGTAGATTTCACTAGTGGCTTCTCTCAAGAGAAATAGCATACGGCAGGTAAACAAATTACTGTTGGGAAATTGATAGAACTTCAAATAATTATGACGATATCCAAGCAATGATCATTACATAGGCATCACGTCCAAGATTAGTAGACTGACTCCTACCTGCATCTACTACTATTACTCCACATATCGACCGCTATCCAGCATGCATCTAGTGTATTAAGTTCATGGAGAAATGAAGTAATGCAATAAGAACGATGACATGATGTAGACAAGATCTATTCATGTAGGAATATACCCCATCTTTTTATCCTTAATAGCATCGATGCATACATGTCATTTCCCCTTCTGCCACTGGGATTGAGCACCGTAAGATCGAACCCGTCACAAAGCACCTCTTCCCATGGCAGGAAAAACCGATCTAGTCGGCCTAACTAAACCAAAGATTCAAAGAAGAAATACAAGGCTATAAGCAATCATGCATATAAGAGATCAAAACTCAAATAACTTTCATGGATAAAATAGATCTGATCATAAACTCAAAGTTCATCGGATCTCAACAAACACACCGCAAAAAAGTACATCAAATGGATCTCCAAGAGACCATTGTATTGAGAATCAAAAGAGATAGAGAGAGAGAGAGATGAAGCCATCTAGCTACTAACTACAGACCCGTAGGTCTACAATGAACTACTCACGCATTATCGAAGAGGCACCAATGAGGATGATGAACCCCTCCGTGATGGTGTCTAGATTGGATCTGTGGTTTCTATAACTTGCGACGGCTGGAATTGTGTTTCCTCGACTCCCTTAGGGTTTTTGGAATATTGGGGTGAGCAAAGATGCGGTGCGTGAGGCGGTCGAGGTGGGAACAACCCACCAGGGCGTGCCTGGGCCCCCAGGTGCACCCAGGTGGGTTGTCCGCCCCTTGGAGCCCCCCTCTGGTGCTTCCTTGGCCCAACGTGTGTCTTCTGGTCTAGAAAAAATCACCAAAAAGTTTTGCCGCATTTGGACTCCGTTTGGTATTGATTTTCCGCGAAGTAAAAAAAACAAGCAAAAAATAGCAACTGGCACTGGGCACTATGTCAATAGGTTAGTCCCAAAAGATGATATAAAGTTGCTATAAAATGATTGTAAAACATCCAAGAATGATAATATAATAGCATGGAACAATAAAAAATTATAGATATGTTGGAGACGTATTAGCATCCCCAAGCTTAATTCCTGCTCGTCCTCGAGTAGGTAAATGATAAAAACAGAATTTTTGATGTGAAATGTTGCCTATCATGTTCATCACATATTATTTTCTTTTGTATCATGGAAATTTGGACTTCTAGATGATTCAAAGCAATAGTCTAGTTTTGACATGAAGATTTCAATACTCAAGCATATCAACAAGCAACCATGTCTTTCAAAATATCAACACTAAAGCAAGTTATCCCTAGTCCATTATGCTCAATCATTGATCCATTCATGAAACACACTCGTATATTAGCTACACCAATACTCAAGTACGATCATAGTGCCCCTTAGTTGGTGCTTTATAAGAGAAGATGGAGACTCAAATAAAAATTTGCATAAAGTAAATAGAAAGGCCCTTCACAGAGGTAAGTAGGGATTTGTAGAGGTGCCAGAGCTCAAAGCGAAAAAGATAGAGATAAAACATTTTGGGTGGCATGCTTTTCTTGTCAACGAAAACGATCGAGTAGTTCCCAATACTTTCCATGCTAGATATATCATAGGCGGTTCCCAAACAAAAAATAAAGTTTAATCATTTTTCCACCATACTTTCACATTCCACGGCTAACCGAATCCACGGGTGCCGTCCATACCAACACTTTCCAAGGAATTTATTATTTCACAACATAAAGTAAATTCATTTTTCATTCCGGGACTGTGCATCCCTAATACCTTTGTCGTACTCTCGTGCAATGACAAGTGAATAAAAACTCATCTTGAGAATAACACATCTAGCATGGAAAATCAGCCACCCCCTACCGTTTCATGAGCGGTACGAGCACACAAAAGAGAAATTTATTTTGAAGATTAGAGGTGGCACATACAAATTTGCTTAGAATGGCAAAAGAATACCACATATAGGTAGGTATAGTGGACTCATATGGCAAATTTGGTTTAAGGATTTTGGATGCACAAGTAGTAATCATACTTAGTACAAGTGAAGGCTAGCAAAAGATTGAGAAGCATCCAACCAAGAAACAAAAAATCTCATAAGCGAGCATTAATCATAACTAACACCGAATAGGGAATCACAAACCTTAACACCAATATTCTTACTAAAGCATAATTACTCATCAACATGACTCACATATTATATCATCATACCGCAAAACTATTACAAATAACCAAGTTTATTTATCCAACGATCTTCATGAAAGTTTTTATTATACCCCTCTTGAATATCTATCACTTCGGGACTAATTTCATATGTTGCTTTTGATAGCTCAAACAAATCTAAGTGAAGAACATGAGCATAAAAAGTTTCTTCTCTCAAAATAATATAAGTGAAGAAAGAGAGGATTTCTTAAAACATTTACTAACTCTCAAATAAATCTAAGTGAAGCATGAGAGCATTTCTGCAAAAATACTAAAGCACACCATGCTAAAAAATATAAGTGAAGCGCTAGAGCAATTCCATAGCTCATAAAGATTTAAGTGAAGCATACAGAGCAATTCTAACAATTCGTAGCATGATTTTGGCTCTCTCAAATAGGTGTGTCCAGCAAGGGTAGATGACACAAAATAAAAATCAAAACAAGCAAAGACTCATATCATACAAGACGCTCCAAGAAAAACTCATGATATGTGACGAATAAAAATATAGTTCCAAGTAAAGTACAGATGGTCATTAGAAGAAAGAGGGGATGCCACTCGGGCATCCCCAAGCTTAGTTGCTTGCTTCTTTTTTAGACAATGGATTGGGATACCATGGTAATCCCCAAGAGTAGGCTCTTTTTACTCCTTATTCCTTCATCCATCGTGATCTCACCCAAAACGTGAATCTTCAATCACACAAAACTCAAGAAAACCTTTTGTGAGATCCGTTAGTATAACAAAGCAAATGATTACTCTAAGTACTGTTGCAAACTCATTCATATTTTGTTGTTGAATTATATCTACTATATTACAACTTTTCTATAGCTCATACTCCCCGATAGAGTCCAAAGATTCATCAAAATAAGCACACAACGCAAAGAAAACAGAATCTGTGAAAAACAGAACAGTCTGTAGCAATCTGAAAACTTTGTATACTTCTGTAACTTGAAAAATTCTGAAAAATTAGGGCGATGTAGGAAATTTGTATATCAATATTGTGTAAATAACTCAGGATTTTATCGCGCTTCTGTGAATTTTCAAAATTATTTTATCGGCACACAAAGTTTCTATTTTTTAACAAGATCAAATCAACTATCACCCAACATGACCCCAAAGGCTTTACTTGACACAAACACTAATTAAAATATAAAAAACACAATCATAATAGTAGCATAGTTGTGCAAACACTTAAGAATGGAAAGAAAAAGGAAAAAAATAAAATTTATTCATTGGGTTGCCTCCCAACAAGCACTATCGTTTTATGCCCCTAGCTAGGCATAATATTTTATTGATGTTGACATGAAAGATAAGATTTGAAGCACAAAGGGAGCATCATAAAACTTGTGAAAAACACATTTAAGTCTAACATACTTCCTATGCATCGGCATTTTATAAGCAAGCAAATTAGCAAGACAAGAAATATCTAGCATATGCAAAGGAGAGAAACAAAGCATTGACAATCTCAACATAATGAGACGTAATTTAGTAACATGAAAATTTCTACAACCATATTTTTCTCTCTCATAATAATTACATGTAGGATCATAATCAAATTCAACAATATAGCTATGATATAAAATTTTCTCTTCATGATCCACATGCATGCAAAGTTGACACTCTTCCAATATTGTGAGATTATCATCAAATAAAGTCATGACCTCTCTAAGCCCACCTTTATCAAAAATTTCATAAGATTGAACACTCTCCAAATATGTGGGATTATTTTTACCTAGAGTTGACACTCTTTCGAACCCACTTTTAATATTATTGCAAACATATTCATCATGAGGCTTAAATAAACTATCAAGATTATAAGAATCATCATAACCCCAATCATGATCATTGCAATAAGTAGCGGACATAACAAAACAAGCATCCCCAAGTTGGGGTTTTGCATATCACTAACACAATTGACTTTATAGAATTTATAATAATATCATTGCAATCATGCTTTTCATTCAAGGAGCTATCAAGTGTGGGTGCAATAGCAATAATTTCATGTTTAACATAAGGAACTATAGCAAGTTCATATCCATAAGCATCATTAATATTGGCATCATGCCCACAAGAATTGCAAGCACCATGTTCATTAAGAGGGGATAATTCAATCAAATAAACGGAATCATAATTATCCAAAGCTTCATGCATATCATTATTTTCTTCCAAAGCAGCGGACATTCTCTCAATAAATTCTTTAACATAGGCATTATGAGCATAGTTTTCATAGCAATATTTAAGTATGTCAAAATTTTCAGATTTGTAGAGAGTAATATCATACTTGTCAATCAAATAAGCAACTTCATAAGCACCCTTAAAAGCAACAAATTCTTCAGTTTGTTCGATATCATAGTAACTATAAATATCCTTGGCATAAGAAGATAAGATTTCATTGTCATTAAACTCACATAGATAGGGGAGGTGTTTTTTAGGGTTCTTACAGCAACAAGTAAAATCACAAATTTCACAAAGATTCCAAGCATGGCATAGCAAACGATTTATTTGATTCCATAAGAGCTTCCCCTTTTCGGACAGACGATGTCGTGCAAAATGAGCATGCTCATCTAATGATTTTCCCTCAACTAAACTAGTTGGGGTTTCAGCACGAGCACATATGGATCGAAGATGATCCAGATAGAAAACTTTGAGTGTATCCATAACAATAGATTTTTAGCAAGCAAAGATGCAAGCAAAATAGAAGGCACATGGAAACACAAGCAAACATAAGATCGAACGAGAAAAAGGCAAACGAAAAAGATGGAGAATAAAACGGCAAATTTTTGTGAAGTGGGGGAGATGAAAATGAGAGGAAAATGGAAAATAATGTAAATTGCAAGGAGATGAGATTTGTGATTAGGGACCTAATAGATGTTGATGATGTCTCCCCGGCAACCCGGTATTTCCCCAAAGAGGAAGGGATGATGCAGCACAGCTATGGTAGGTATTTAAAGGAAATATGCCCTAGAGGCAATAATAAAGTTGTTATTTTATATTTCCTTATTCATGATAAAGATTTATTATTCATGCTATAATTGTATTGATCGGAAACCTTAATACATGTGTGAATACATAAACAAACACCATATCCCTAGTGAGCCTCTACTAGACTAGTTCATTGATCAAAGATGGTTAAAGTTTCCTAACCATTGACATGAGTTTTCATTTGATAATGGGATCACATCATTAGGAGAATGATGTGATAGATAAGAGCCATCCGTTAGCTTAGCATAATGATCGTTCAGTTTTATTGCTATTGCTTTCTTCATGTCAAATACATATTCCTTCGACTATGAGATTATGCAACTCTCGGATACCGGAGGAATGCCTTGTGTCCTATAAAGTGTCACAACGTAACTGGGTGATTATAAAGATGCTCTACAGGTATCTCCGAAGGTGTTTGTTGAGTTGTCATAGATCGAGATTAGGATTTGTCGCTCCGAGTATCGGAGAGGTATCTCCGGGCCCTCTCGGTAATACACATCATAAGCTTGCAAGCAAACAACCAAGGAGTTAGTCATGAGGTGATGTATTACAGAATGAGTAAAGAAATTTGCCAGTAACGAGATTGAACTAGGTATGAAGATACCAATGATCGAATCTCGGGCAAGTAATATACCGATGACAAAGGGAATAACGTATGTTGTCATTACGGTTCGAACGATAAAGATCTTTGTAGAATATGTAGGAGCCAATATGAGCACCCAGGTTCCGCTATTGGTTATTGACCGGAGAGGTGTCTCGGTCATGTCTACATAGTTCTCGAACCCGTAGGGTCCGCACGCTTAACGTTCGATGACGACTTAGTATTATATGAGTTATGTGATTTGGTGACCGAATCTTGTTCGGAGTTCCGGATGAGACCACATACATGATGAGGAGTCTCGAACTGGTCGAGAGGTAAAGATTGATATATAGGATGATAGTATTCGGACACCAGAACTGTTCCGGATAGTATCATGTATTTAT
>NC_041380.1:137975433-137980623 GCF_002162155.2 Triticum dicoccoides
GGGGGGGGGTTCGGCCCCCCTTTCCTTCCTCCCTTGCCTCTTCCCTTTTACCCTCCGGTGAAATAAGGAAGGGGGCGAGTTGGGATAGGACCCCAAGTAGGATTCCTCCTACTTGGGGCGCCCCATGGCTGCTCCCCTCCCCTCCCACCTATATATACGTGGGGAGGGGGCACCTAGAACAACAATCGTTAGCGCTTGTTATTATGAGGGAGGAATATATGCTTGTAGGAATTGCAATAATATCAAGTTCCCTCTCTATGTGCTTAAAATCTTAAAGTTATGCTTGTTTTGCTTTCCTATGCTAGTTGATTCTTGTTCCCATAAATTGTTTGCTCACAAAATCCCTATGCATAGGAAGTGGGTTAGACTTAAATGTGCTAGTCATATTCTTCAAGATGCTCTCTTTATGTTTTAATTCTTATCTTTTATGTGAGCATCATTGAAATCATCATGCCTATCTAGGGGCGTTAAACGATAGCGCTTGTTGGGAGGCAACCCAATTTTTTTGCTCTTTGCTTTTTGTTCCTGTTTAGTAATAAATAATTCATCTAGCTTCTGTTATGATTGTGTTTTTCATGTTTTAATTAGTGTTTGTGCCAAGTAAAGCCTTTAGGATCTTCTTGGATGATTGTTGTTTGATCTTGCTGATAAAAACAGAAAGTATGCGCTCACGAAAATAATTATAATTTTTACCAGAGAGCGATAAAATACCAATTCCAACTGCAGTATATCAATATACTTTTTTATCCTGGTTGTCCTAATTTTTCAGATTTTTTGGAGTTACAGAAGTATTTGAAACATCCAGATTGCTACAGACTATTATGTTTTTGATAGATTCTGTTTTCTATGTGTTGTTTGCTTATTTTGATGAACCTATGAGTAGTATCGGAGGGTATGAACCATAGAGAAGTTGGAATACAGTAGATATTACACCAATATGAATTTAGAATGAGTTCACAACAGTACCTAAGTGGTGATTTATTTTCTTATACTAACGGAGCTTATGAGTTTTCTGTTAAGTTTTGTGTTGTGAATTTTTCAAGTTTTGGGTAAAGATTCGATGGACTATGGAATAAGGAGTGGAAAGAGCCTAAGCTTGGGGATGCCCAAGGCACCCCAAGGTAATATTCAAGGACAACCAAGAGCCTAAGCTTGGGGATGCCCCGGATGGCATCCCCTCTTTCGTCTTCGTTCATCGGTAACTTTACTTGAGGCTATATTTTTGTTCACCACATGATATGTGTTTTGCTTGGAGCATCATTTTTTTTGATTGCTGTTTGAATAAAATACCAAGATCTTAAATTCTTAAATGTTAGGGAGTCTTCACATAGTTGCCTAATTATTCGACTACTCATTGATCTTCACTTATATCTTTCAGAGTAGTTTGTCATTTGCTCTAGTGCTTCACTTATATCCTTTTAGAGCACGGCGGTGGTTTTATTTTGAAGAAATTATTGATCTCTCATGCTTCACTTATATTATTTTGAGAGTCTTTTAGAACAGCATGGTAATTTGCTTTGGTTATGAAATTAGTCCTAATATGACAGGCATCCAAGATGGGTATAATAAAAACTTTCATATAAAGTGCATTGAATACTATGAGAAGTTTGATACTTGATGATTGTTTTGAGATATGAAGATGGTGATATTAGAGTCATGCTAGTTGAGTAGTTGTGAATCTGAGAGATACTTGTGTTAAAGTTTGTGATTCCCGTAGCATGCACGTATGGTGAACCGTTATGTGATGAAGTCGGAGCATGATTTATTTTTTGATTGTCTTCCTTATGAGTGGCGGTCGGGGACGAGCGATGGTGTTTTCCTACCAATCTATCCCCCTAGGAGCATGCGCTTAGTACTTCGTTTCAATAACTAATAGATTTTTGTAATAAGTATGTGAGTTCTTTATGACTAATGTTGAGTCCATGGATTATACGCACTATCACCCTTCCACCATTGCTAGCCTCTCTAGTACCGCGCAACTTTCATCGGTACCATAGACCCACCATTTACCTTCCTCAAAACAGCCACCATACCTACCTATTATGGCATTTCCATAGCCATTCCGATATATATTGCCATGCAACTTTCCACCGTTTCGTTTATTATGACATGCTCCCTCATTGTCATATTGCTTTGCATGATCATGTAGTTGACATCGTATTTGTGGCAAAGCCACCATTCATAATTTTTCATAGTTGTCACTCTTGATTCATTGCACATCCCGATACACCACCAAAGGCATTCATATAGAGTCATATTTTGTTCTAAGTATTGAGTTGTAATTCTTGAGTTGTAAGTAAATAAAAGTGTGATGATCATCATTATTAGAGCATTGTCCCAGTGAGGAAAGGATGATGGAGACTATGATTCCCCCACAAGTCGGGATGAGACTCCGGACAAAAAAAAGAGGCCATAGAAAAGGGAAAAGGCCCAAATAAAAAAAATAAAAAAAGAGAGAGAAAAAGAGAGAAGGGGCAATGCTACTATCCTTTTACCACACTTGTGATTCAAAGTAGCACCATGATCTTCATGATAGAGAGTCTCCTATGTTGTCACTTCCATATACTAGTGGGAATTTTTCATCATAGAACTTGGCTTGTATATTCCAATGATGGGCTTCCTCAAAATGCCCTAGGTCTTCATGAGCAAGCAAGTTGGATGCACACCCACTTAGTTTCTTTTTTGAGCTTTCATACACTTATAGCTCTAGTGCATCCGTTGCATGGAAATTCCTACTCACTCACATTGATATCTATTGATGGGCATCTCCATAGCCCATTGATACGCCTAGTTGATGTGAGACTGTCTTCTCCTTTTTGTCTTCTCCACAACCACCATTCTATTCCACCTATAGTGCTATGTCCATGGCTCACGCTCATGTATTGCGTGAAGATTGAAAAAGTTCAAGAACATCAAAAGTATGAAACAATTGCTTGGCTTGTCATCGGGGTTGTGCATGATTTAAATATTTTGTGTGATGAAGATAGAGCATAGCCGGACTATATGAGCTTTCTTTGGCCATGTTATTTTGAGAAGACATGATTACGTTGTTAGTATGCTTGAAGTATTATTATTTTTATGTCAATATTAAAATTTTGTCTTGAATCTTTCGGATCTGAATATTCTTGCCACAATAAAGAGAATTACATGGATAAATATGTTAGGTAGCAATCCACATCAAAAATTCTGTTTTTATCATTTACCTACTCGAGGACGAGCAGGAATTAAGCTTGGGGATGCTTGATACGTCTCCAACGTATCTATAATTTTTGATTGTTCCATGCTATTATATTATCCATCTTGGATGTTTTATATGCATTTATATGCCATTTTATATGATTTTTGGGACTAACCTATTAACCTAGAGCCCAGTGCCAGTTTATGTTTTTCCTTGTTTTTGAGTATCGCAGAAAAGGAATATCAAACGGAGCCCAATTGACCTGAAAACTTACGGAGATTATTTTTGGACCAGAAGAAGCCCACAGAGTATTGGAGATGGGCCAGAGGAGTCCCGAGGCACCCACGCCCCCTACCTCGTGGCTGCCTTGTGGACCCCCCTGACTTGTTCCCGACGCCAACGCCTCTTATATAACCCCAAACTTACAGAAAGAAACCTAGATCGGGAGTTCCGCTGCCACAAGCCTCTGTAGCCACCAAATACCAATCGGGACCCTATTCCGGCACCTTGCCGGAGGGGGGATCCATCACCGGTGGCCATCTTCATTATCCCGACGCTCTCCATGACGAGGAGGGAGTAGTTCACCCTTGGGGCTGAGTGTATGTACCAGTAGCTATGTGTTTGATCTCTCTCTCTCTCTCTCTCATGTTCTTGATTCAGCACGATCTTGATGTATCGCGAGCTTTGCTATTATAGTTGGATCTTATGATGTTTATCCCCCTCTACTCTCTTGTAATGGATCGAGTTTTCCCTTTGAAGTTATCTTATCGGACTGAGTCTTTAAGGATTTGAGAACACTTGATGTATGTCTTGCATGTGTTTATCTGAGGTGACAATGGGATATTCATTTGATCCACTTGATGTATGTTTTGGTGATCAACTTGCGAGTTCCGTGACCTCGTGAACTTATGCATAGGGGTTGGCACACATTTTTGTCTTGACTCTCTGGTAGGAACTTTGGGGCACTCTTTGAAGTTCTTTGTGTTGGTTGAATAGATGAATCTGAGATTGTGTGATGCATATCGTATAATCATACCCACGGATACTTGAGGTGACATTGGAGTATCTAGGTGACATTAGGGTTTTGGTTGATTTGTGTCTTAAGGTGTTATTCTAGTATGAACTCTAGGATAGATCGAACAGAAAGAATAGCTTCGTGTTATTTTACTACAGACTCTTGAATAGATCGATCAGAAAGAATAACTTTGAGGTGGTTTCGTACCCTACAATAATCTCTTAGTTTGTTCTCCGCTATTAGTGACTTTTGGAGTGACTCTTTGTTGCATGTTGAGGGATAGTTATATGATCCAATTATGTTATTATTGTTGAGAGAACTTGCACTAGTGAAAGTATGAACCCTATGCCTTGTTTCAACGCATTACAATACCGTTTGTGCTCACTTTTATCATTAGTTACACTACTGGAATCTGGCATTTTGCTGTATGCTTCCTCTTTGCCGTCGGCTAGCTGACAGCAAAGAGCCTCTTTGTCGTCCGCTTCTACAAAGCGAACGATAAAGAAATGGTTGATGGCAAAAATGCTATTTGCCGTCAGCCAACTCTTTGCCGTCCGCCAGCTGACGACATAGAATCTTTGCCGCCCGCTAGCGGACGACAAAGAATGACGGTGGCCCACTACTGAGAACCACCTAACAGACACTTTCTTTGCCATCCGCTAGAAGACGACAAAGAAAGTGGCCAAGCTAACGTCCGTTAGCTAGGATCTTTCCCGTCTGTTGGCGGACGACAAAGAACCGTGCCCTAACTAAAATCCATCGACGCCCGCCCACGCCCCATCTCTCTGTCCCCTCTCTCTATCCGCTCGCGCCCGAGCCGCCATTGCCCCGCGCCACCCCGCCCCCGTGCCGCCGCCGCCCCAGCAGCCCCGGTGACCCCCTTCCCTGCCCCGTGCCATCCCCGTCATCGCGCCGCGCCGCCTTGTGCCCGAGCCGCCGCCGCCCCACGCCACCCACGTCGCCGCGGCACCCCTTCCTCCACCCGGCGGCCCCAACG
>NC_041380.1:137981045-138017629 GCF_002162155.2 Triticum dicoccoides
CGCCCCTCTCCTCCACCACCGCGGCCGCCCCACCCTCCGGCACCCCCTCCTCCACCCGGTGAGACCTCTTGTATTTTTTATGTTTTTGTTTCTGTATTTTAAGTTTAGTTTAGGTTTACTTTAGGTTTGTTTAGGTTTACTTTTGTTTAGGTTTAGAGTTGAGAGCCTTATATTGCAGTGCAAGAATTGATTATGATAGCTCATCCAGACTTGGAAGTTCTTAGGGTCCGTGTGAATAGAACCTGATAGCTTGCTAATACACACCAGTACCTCAAGATGTGTAGCCTGCTACTGAAATGCGGTGCTGGTGCACTGATGTGAAGCATGGTGTATAATCCAGCTGCTGATCACACCTGAGTATGCAGTGTTACTTTTTTCAGGAGATAGCATCTCAGCGATATTAATATAACTAGATAAGTTCCCTATAATATGATAATTCTGCCCCCTACAAGAACAACACATAATAAATCATTTTTAAAAATATTGAAATAATTAAGCATGAACCTGTTGAAGTAATCAGCAACACTCGAATTAGTTTAATTTGAGAAAACAACAAGGCATGCATATTGCTTATGGAATCTGTCATAAGAGGCAAACTATACCCTTCTTTTTATTTTCTTTTTTGCAGAAAGGGAAACTATACATTCAGCAAGCCGAAGGAAAGTCTAGCGTGTCTTTCTCACTAGCATAGGCATGAAAGCATAATCTCAATCTAAACAGGAGTCCATGTTGATCGGAGTGACTGCGACGGTCACAGTCCTGGCAAGTGGCAACATCATTGTTGAGGTGTGTGTGCCTCGAACTCGTATGTTAGTTGCGTCTCATGTGATCATAGTTGAGCAAGTATAAGATTGCAGTATGGTTATAATGTCTTACGCCAGCTTGCATTTACATACCTTTTTTGTAATAGGATCCTATGGTAATGTGATGTGGTACTTGTTCTGATTTGCATACAAAGTAAATTGATTTTAGGACACTACCCTTAGTTTCTGATTTGAGGTATGTTTGTTTGCTTGGTGTGTGGCACCTAGAGCCACCTAAAATATGGTGCAACTATGATTGTTGCCACAAGTATTCCAATGTGATCACACCACAAGGAACTTTAGTTTTAGTTTTGGTTAAGAAGAAAGATGAAAAAAATAAGAAGAAGAAGATAAAGAGGAGGAAGAAGAAGTGTATTTTTTTCCCTATTTTTAGATTACTATGCTCTTTTTTCAACATTTTCACTTTTCTTTCACGTCTAAAGAAATTCCTAGTTTTGAAGGGTGCCAATTGCCATTGCCAACTAACCTACCAAATTAATTAATTGTTGTTGATGTTGTTGAGCACAAGTGCATTGCTTTTTTTTCTCAGTTTTCTTTCATGTCTAGAAACTTGTCTCTATGTTTATAGATATGCTTCTAGCTAGATACTAATTGGTCTCTTCTGCTGCTTATTAGAGATGGGGGGAGGCCGTCACTGAAGGAAATATGCCCTAGAGGCAATAATAAAGTTATTATTTATTTCCTTATAATCATGATAAATGTTTATTATTCATGCTAGAATTGTATTAACCGGAAACATAATACATGTGTGAATACATAGACAAACAGAGTGTCACTAGTATGCCTCTACTTGACTAGCTCGTTAATCAAAGATGGTTATGTTTCCTGACCATGAACAATGAGATGTTATTTGATTAACGAGGTCACATCATTAGTAGAATGATCTGATTGACATGACCCATTCCATTAGCTTAGCACCCGATCGTTTAGTATGTTGCTATTGCTTTCTTCATGACTTATACATGTTCCTATGACTATGAGATTATGCAACTCCCGTTTACCGGAGGAACACTTTGGGTACTACCAAACGTCACAACGTAACTGGGTGATTATAAAGGAGTACTACAGGTGTCTCCAATGGTCGATGTTGGGTTGGCGTATTTCAAGATTAGGATTTGTCACTCCGATTGTCGGAGAGGTATCTCTGGGCCCTCTCGGTAATACACATCACATAAGCCTTGCAAGCATTACAACTAATATGTTAGTTGTGAGATGATGTATTACGGAACGAGTAAAGAGACTTGCCGGTAACGAGATTGAACTAGGTATTGGATACCGACGATCGAATCTCGGGCAAGTAACATATCGATGACAAAGGGAACAACGTATGTTGTTATGCGGTCTGACCGATAAAGATCTTCGTAGAATATGTAGGAGCCAATATGGGCATCCAGGTCCCGCTATTGGTTATTGACCAGAGACGTGTCTCGGTCATGTCTACATTGTTCTCGAACCCGTAGGGTCCGCACGCTTAAGGTTACGATGACAGTTATATTATGAGTTTATGCATTTTGATGTACCGAAGGTTGTTCGGAGTCCCGGATGTGATCACGGACATGACGAGGAGTCTCGAAATGGTCGAGACGTAAAGATTGATATATTGGAAGCCTATATTTGGATATCGGAAGTGTTCCGGGTGAAATCGGGATTTTACCGGAATACCGAGAGGGTTACCGGAACCCCCCGGGAGCTATTTGGGCCATAGTGGGCCTTAGTGGAAAAGAGAAGGGGCTGCCCTAGATGGGCTGCGCGCCCCCCCCCCTTCCCCTAGTCCTATTAGGACTAGGAGAGGTGGCCGGCCCCCTCCTCCTCTTTTCCCCTCCGAGGAATCCTAGTTGGACTAGGATTGGAGGGGGAATCCTACTCCCAGAGGGAGTAGGACTCTCCTGCGCCTCCCCCCCTTGGCCGGCCAGCCTCCCCTCCTCTCCTCCTTTATATACGGAGGCAGGGGCACCTCTAAACACACAAGTTGACACAAGTTGATCCACGTGATCTATTTCTTAGCCGTGTGCGGTGCCCCCTGCCACCATATTCCTCGATAATACTGTAGCGGAGTTTAGGCGAAGCCCTGCTGCTGTAGTTCATCAAGATCGTCACCACGCCGTCGTGCTGACGAAACTCTTCCCCGACACTTTGCTGGATCGGAGTCCGGGGATCGTCATCGAGCTGAACGTGTGCTCGAACTCGGAGGTGCCGTAGTTTCGGTGCTTGATCGGTTGGATCGAGAAGACGTACGACTACTTCCTCTACGTCGTGTCATCGCTTCCGCAGTCGGTCTGCGTTGGGTACGTAGACAATACTCTCCCCTCGTTGCTATGCATCACATGATCTTGCGTGTGCGTAGGAAATTTTTTGAAATTACTACGAAACCCAACAGTGGCATCCGAGCCTAGGTTTTTGATGTTGATGTTATATGCACGAGTAGAACACAAGTGAGTTGTGGACGATACAAGTCATACTGCCTACCAGCATGTCATATTTTGGTTCGGCGGTATTGTTGGATGAGACGACCCAGACCAACCTTACGCGTACGCTTACGCGAGACCGGTTCCCTCGACGTGCTTTGCACAGAGATGGCTTGCGGGCGACTGTCTCTCCAACTTTAGTTGAACCAAGTATGGCTACGCCCGGTCCTTGCGAAGGTTAAAACGGAGTCTATTTGACAAACTATCGTTGTGGTTTTGATGCGTAGGTGAGATTGGTTCTTACTTAAGCCCGTAGCAGCCACGTAAAACAAGCAACAACAAAGTAGAGGACGTCTAACTTGTTTTTGCAGGGCATGTTGTGATGTGATATGGTCAAAGCATGATGCTGAATTTTATTGTATGAGATGATCATGTTTTGTAACCGAGTTATAGGCAACTGGCAGGAGCCATATGGTTGTCGCTTTATTGTATGCAATGCAATCGCGATGTAATGCTTTACTTTATTACTAAACGGTAGTGATAGTCGTGGAAGCATAAGATTTGCGAGACGACAACGATGCTATGATGGAGATCAAGGTGTCGCGCCGGTGACGATGGTGATCATGAAGGTGCTTCAGAGATGGAGATCACAAGCACAAGATGATGATGACCATATCATATCACTTATATTGATTGCATGTGATGTTTATCTTTTTATGCATCTTATCTTGCTTTGATTGACGGTAGCATTATAAGATGATCTCTCACTAAATTATCAAGAAGTGTTCTCCCTGAGTATGCACCGTTGCCAAAGTTCGTCGTGCCCAGACACCACGTGATGATCGGGTGTGATAAGCTCTACGTCCATCTACAACGGGTGCAAGCCAGTTTTGCACACGCAGAATACTCAGGTTAAACTTGACGAGCCTAGCATATGCAGATATGGCCTCGGAACACGGAGACCGAAAGGTCGAGCGTGAATCATATAGTAGATATGATCAACATAACGATGTTCACCATTGAAAACTACTCCATCTCACGTGATGATCGGTCATGGTTTAGTTGATTTGGATCACGTAATCACTTAGAGGATTAGAGGGATGTCTATCTAAGTGGGAGTTCTTAAATAATATGATTAATTGAACTTAAATTTATCATGAACTTAGTCCTGGTAGTATTTTGCAAATTATGTTGTAGATCAATAGCTTGCGTTGTTGCTTTCATATGTTTATTTTGATATGTTCCTAGAGAATATTGTGTTGAAAAATGTTAGTAGCAATGATGCGGATTCGATCCGTGATCTGAGGTTTATCCTCATTGCTGCACAGAAGAATTATGTCCTTAATGCACCGCTAGGTGACAGACCTATTGCAGGAGCAGATGCAGAAGTTATGAACGTCTGGCTAGCTCAATATGATGACTACTTGATAGTTTAGTGCACCATGCTTAACGGCTTAGAATCGGGACTTCAAAGACGTTTTGAACGTCATGGACCATATGAGATGTTCCAGGAATTGAAGTTAATATTTCAAGCAAATACCCGAGTTGAGAGACATGAAGTCTCCAACAAGTTCTATAGCTAAAAGATGGAGGAGAATCGCTCAACTAGTGAGCATGTGCTCAGATTGTCTGGGTACTTCAATCGCTTGAATCAAGTGGGAGTTAATCTTCCAGATAAGATAGTGATTGACAGAATTCTCTAGTCACCATCACCAAGTTAGTAGAACTTCGTGATGAACTATAGTATGCAAGGGATGATGAAAATGATTCCCGAGCTCTTCGTGATGTTGAAATCAACGAAGGTAGAAATCAAGAAAGAGCATCAAGTGTTGATGGTTGACAAGATCACTAGTTTCAAGAAAAGGGCAAAGGGAAAGAAAGGGGAACTTCAAGTAGATTGACAAGCAAGTTGTCACTCCCACGAAGAAGCCCAAAGCTGAACCAAAGCCTGAAACTGAGTGCTTACACTGCAAAGGAAATGGTCACTGGAAGCGGAACTACCCTAAATATTTGGTGGATAAGAAGGATGGCAAAGTGAAAAGGGGTATATTTGATATACAGGTGTTTGATGTGTGCTTTACTAGTGTTTATAGCAACCCCTCGGTATTTGGTACTGGTTCAGTTGCTAAGAGTAGTAACTCGAAACGGGAGTTGCAGAATAAACAGAAACTAGTTAAGGGTGAAGTGATGATGTGTGTTGAAAGTAGTTTCAAGATTGATATGATCATCATCGCACACTCCCTATTCTTTCGGGATTAGTGTTGAACCTAAATAAATGTTATTTGGTGTTTGCGTTGAGCATGAATATGATTTGATCGTGTTTATTGCAATACGGTTATTCATTTAAGTAAGAGAATAAACTGTTGTTCTGTTTACATGAATAAAACCTTATATGGTTACACACCCAATGAAAATGGTTCATTGGATCTCGATCGTAGTGATACACATATTCATAATATTGAAGCCAAAAGATGCAAAGTTGATAATGAAAGTGCAACTTATTTGTGGCACTGTCGTTTAGGTCATATCGGTATAAAGCGCATGAAGAAACTCCATACTGATGGACTTTTGGAACCACTTGATTATGAATCACTTGGTACTTGCGAACCGTGCCTCATGGGCAAGATGACTAAAACACCGTTCTCCGGTACTATGGAGAGAGCAACAAATTTGTTGGAAATCATACATACCGATGTATGTGGCCCGATGAATATTGAGGCTCGTGGCGGATATCGTTATTTTCTCACCTTCACAGATGATTTAAGCAGATATGGGTATATCTACTTAATGAAACATAAGTCTGAAACATTTGAAAAGTTCAAAGAATTTCAGAGTGAAGTTGAAAATCATCGTAACAAGAAAATAAAGTTTCTACGATCTGATCGTGGAGGAGAATATTTGAGTTACGAGTTTGGTGTACATTTGAAAAACTGTGGAATAGTTTCGCAACTCACGCCACCCGGAACACCACAGCGTAAAGGTGTGTCCGAACGTCGTAATCGTACTTTACTAGATATGGTGCGATCTATGATGTCTCTTACTGATTTACCGCT
Source organism: Triticum dicoccoides (assembly GCF_002162155.2). Taxonomy (NCBI): domain Eukaryota; kingdom Viridiplantae; phylum Streptophyta; class Magnoliopsida; order Poales; family Poaceae; genus Triticum; species Triticum dicoccoides. Next base: position 137,987,328 of record NC_041380.1, read on the forward strand.
ATCTTTTTGGGGATATGCTTTAGAGACGGCCGCATTCACGTTAAATAGGGCACCATCAAAATCCGTTGAGACGACGCCTTATGAACTGTGGTTTGGCAAGAAACCAAAGTTGTCGTTTCTTAAAGTTTGGGGCTGCGATGCTTATGTGAAAAAGCTTCAACCTGATAAGCTCGAACCCAAATCGGAGAAATGTGTCTTCATAGGATACCCAAAGGAAACTGTTGGGTATACCTTCTATCACAGATCCGAAGGCAAGACATTCGTTGCTAAGAATGGATCATTTCTAGAGAAGGAGTTTCTCTCGAAAGAAGTGAGTGGGAGGAAAGTAGAACTTGACGAGGTAACTGTACCCGCTCCCTTACTGGAAAGTAGTTCATCACAGAAAACTGTTTCAGTGACACCTACACCAGTTAGTGAGGAAGCCAATGATAATGATCATGAAACTTCAGATCAAGATACTGCTGAACCTCGTAGATCAACCAGAGTAAGATCCGCACCAGAGTGGTACGGTAATCCTGTTCTGGAGGTCATGCTACTAGATCATGATGAACCTACGAACTATGAAGAAGCGATGGTGAGCCCAGATTCCGCAAAGTGGCTTGAAGCCATGAAATCTGAGATGGGATCCATGTATGAGAACAAAGTATGGACTTTGGTTGACTTGCCCGATGATCGGCAAGCAATTGAGAACAAATGGATCTTTAAGAAGAAGACTGACGCTGATGGTAATGTTACTATCTACAAAGCTAGACTTGTCGAAAAAGGTTTTTGACAAAATTCAAGATGTTGAATACAATGAGATTTTCTCACTCGTATTGATGCTTAAGTCCGTCCAAATCATGTTAGCAATTGCCGCATTTTATGATTATGAAATTTGGCAGATGGATGTCAAAACTGCATTCCTGAATGGATTTCTGGAAGAAGAGTTGTATATGATGCAACCGGAAGGTTTTGTCAATCCTAAAGGTGCTAACAAAATGTGCAAGTTCCAGTGATCCATCTATGGACTGGTACAAGCATCTCGGAGTTGGAATATACGCTTTGATAAGTTGGTCAAAGCATATAGTTTTATATGGACTTACGATGAAGCCTGTATTTACAATAAAGTGAGTGGGAGCACTACAGCCTTTCTGATTAGTATATGTGAGTGACATATTGTTGATCAGAAATGATGTAGAATTTTTCTGCAAAGCATAAAGGAGTGTTTTAAAGGAGTTCTTTAAAAGGAAAAGACCTCAGTAAAAGCTACTTACATATTGAGCATCAAGATCTATTGAGATAGATCAAGACGCTTGATAAGATTTTCAATGAGTACATACCTTGGCAAGATTTTGAAATAGTTCAAAATGGAACAGTCAAAGAAAGAGTTCTTGCCTGTGTTGCAAAGGTATGAAATTGAGTAAGACTCAAATCCCGACCACAGCAGAAAATAGAAAGAGAATGAAAAGTCATTCCCCGTGCCTTAGTCATAGGTTCTATAAAGTATGCTATGCTATGTACCAGACCTATTGTATACCTTGCTCTGAATTTGGCAAGAGAGTACAATAGTGATCTAGGAGTAGATCACTGGACATTGGTCAAGAATATCCTTAGTAAGGACTAAGGAGATGTTTCTCGATTATGGAGGTGATAAAAGAGTTTGTTGTAAAAGTTACATCAGTGCAAACTTTTACACTGATCCAGATGACACTAAGTCTCAACCTGGATACATATTGAAAGTGGGAGCAATTAGCTAGAGTAGCTTCGTGCAGAGCATTGTTGACATAAATATTTGCAAAATACTTACGGATCTGAATGTGACAGACCCGTTGACTAAGATTCTCTCACAAGCAAAACATGATCGCACCTTAGTACTCCTTGGGTGTTAATCACATAGCGATGTGAACTAGATGACTGAATCTAGTAAAACCCTTTGGGTGTTGATCACATATCGATGTGAACTATGGGTGTTAATCACATGGTGATGTGAACTATTGCTGTTAAATCACATGGCGATGTGAACTAGATTATTGACTCTAGTGCAAGTGGGAGACTGAAGGAAATATGCCCTAGAGGCAATAATAAAGTTATTATTTATTTCCTTATAATCATGATAAATGTTTATTATTCATGCTAGAATTGTATTAACCGGAAACATAATACATGTGTGAATACATAGACAAACAGAGTGTCACTAGTATGCCTCTACTTGACTAGCTCGTTAATCAAAGATGGTTATGTTTCCTGACCATGAACAATGAGATGTTATTTGATTAACGAGGTCACATCATTAGTAGAATGATCTGATTGACATGACCCATTCCATTAGCTTAGCACCCGATCGTTTCGTATGTTGCTATTGCTTTCTTCATGACTTATACATGTTCCTATGACTATGAGATTATGCAACTCCCGTTTACCGGAGGAACACTTTGGGTACTACCAAACGTCACAACGTAACTGGGTGATTATAAAGGAGTACTACAGGTGTCTCCAATGGTCGATGTTGGGTTGGCGTATTTCAAGATTAGGATTTGTCACTCCGATTGTCGGAGAGGTATCTATGGGCCCTCTCGGTAATACACATCACATAAGCCTTGCAAGCATTACAACTAATATGTTAGTTGTGAGATGATGTATTACGGAACGAGTAAAGAGACTTGCCAGTAACGAGATTGAACTAGGTATTGGATACCGACGATCGAATCTCGGGCAAGTAACATACCGATGACAAAGGGAACAACGTATGTTGTTATGCGGTCTGACCGATAAAGATCTTCGTAGAATATGTAGGAGCCAATATGGGCATCCAGGTCCCGCTATTGGTTATTGACCGGAGACGTGTCTTGGTCATGTCTACATTGTTCTCGAACCCGTAGGGTCCGCACGCTTAAGGTTACGATGACAGTTATATTATGAGTTTATGCATTTTGATGTACCGAAGGTTGTTCGGAGTCCCGGATGTGATCACGGACATGACGAGGAGTCTCGAAATGGTCGAGACGTAAAGATTTATATATTGGAAGCCTATATTTGGATATCGGAAGTGTTCCGGGTGAAATCGGGATTTTACCGGAATACCGGGAGGGTTACCGGAACCCCCCGGGAGCTATTTGGGCCATAGTGGGCCTTAGTGGAAAAGAGAAGGGGCTGCCCTAGTTGGGCTGCGCCCCCCCCTTCCCCTAGTCCTATTAGGACTAGGAGAGGTGGCCGGCCCCCTCCTCCTCTTTTCCCCTCCGAGGAATCCTAGTTGGACTAGGATTGGAGGGGAATCCTACTCCCAGAGGGAGTAGGACTCTCCTGCGCCTCCCCCCCTTGGCCGGCCAGCCTCCCCTCCTCTCCTCCTTTATATACGGAGGCAGGGGCACCTCTAAACACACAAGTTGACACAAGTTGATCCACGTGATCGATTCCTTAGCCGTGTGCGGTGCCTCCTGCCACCATATTCCTCGATAATACTGTAGCGGAGTTTAGGCGAAGCCCTGCTGCTGTAGTTCATCAAGATCGTCACCACGCTGTCGTGCTGACGAAACTCTTCCCCGACACTTTGCTGGATCGGAGTCCGGGGATCGTCATCGAGCTGAACGTGTGCTCGAACTCGGAGGTGCCGTAGTTTCGGTGCTTGATCGGTTGGATCGAGAAGACGTACGACTACTTCCTCTACGTCGTGTCATCGCTTCCGCAGTCGGTCTGCGTTGGGTACGTAGACAATACTCTCCCCTCGTTGCTATGCATCACATGATCTTGCGTGTGCGTAGGAAATTTTTTGAAATTACTACGAAACCCAACAGTCACTGCAGGCTCCGCTCTACCTCACCGGAATACGAGTTGGATGCTTTCGAGTTCTTCAGTATCATACTTGGGACTTCCTCCAAGAGGTAGGTATATAAAAGGAGAGATCTCCCTTTCACCCATCTCATTATGATAACTGTATTGTTTGCTACATCACTCCTTGTCCCAAACTGCAGAGGCTGCCTGACACTTTTATGACGATGCTGGACGGCCATCGGCCAAAGAATGTGAAGCTACGATAGGCCGGCAGCGGGCTTCGCAGGCTTTGGGATGTGGAGTTGGTGATCAGGTACAACCACATGTACCCGTGTTGTGGCTGGGAGCAGTTCTACCGTGCCTACGACCTGCGGCACGAGTACTTCCTTCTCTTCAGGTACGACGGCGAGGCCATGCTCACCGTGAAGGTGTTCAACACGACTATGTGTCGCATGCGCTACCAGGACGACGATGATGCCAGTATGTTCTGCCTCTTCTTCCTCTACATTTTGCTTTGTCTCACATCGATTGTTAACAGTCATTGTTGCATTTGGTCAGGCAATGGGAGCAGCAGTGACTCTGGCTACAGCCAAAGTAGCAGCGACTCTGGCTGCAGCAAAAGCAGCAGCAAGGATGATCCGGAATGGAGTGGGGAAGAAGAGGAGAAGAGTGGGGATGAGGAGGTGCAGGCTGACAATGGCAACAGATGGTGGTGGCTGAGGATGACGTATCGATGGTGGTGGCTGATGATGGGCAAGAGATGGTGGTGGCTGAGGATGACCTAGCGATGGTGCTGCCTGAAGATGGCCTCGTGATGGTGGTGGTGCCTGACAATGAACTCACGATGGTGGTGGCGCCGGCGATCCCACAGCCGGGCAACATGACCATGCCAATTCTGGTAGAAGACTACATCCCACTGCCTCCACCACCTCGCCGCTCTTGGCACATCAGGATGAGGAAGGAGAAGGAGAAGAAGAATGAGGAGTGAACTATGTCAAGTATGTCAGATCTCCAGAATGATCTATATATACTTAGCTTTGTTTCCTCCAAATGACATAAGTTAGCTCTAATATGCTAAGTTATCTCTAATATGCTTAGTTTCCCAGGTTTGCTCAATAATGACATACACTTGGCTTACTTGTGTAAAAAAATGGCATAATTATGCTTAGTTAACTCAAAAATGGCATAATTAGTTAAGTTAGCTCCAAAATGACCCATTTAACCTAGGTTAGCTCCAATATGATCCATTTTACCTAGGTTAGCTCCAAAAATGACCAAGTTTACCTAGGTTAGCTCCAATATGATCCATTTTAGCTAGGTTAGCTCCAAAATGACCAAGTTTACCTAGGTTAGCTCCAATATGATCCATTTTAGCTAGGTTAGCTCCAAAATGACCTAGTTTACCTAGGTTAGCTCCAAAATGACCAAGTTTACCTAGGTTAGCTCCAAAATGACCTAGTTTACCTAGGTTAGCTCCAAAACGACCAAGTTTACCTAGGTTAGCTCCAAAATGATCTAGTTTACCTAGGTTAGCTCCAAAATGACCAAGTTTACCTAGGTTAGCTCCAAAATGACCTAGTTTACCTAGGTTAGCTCCAATATGACCAGGATGGCATAATATGCTTAGTTCACTCAAAAATGGCATAATTAGCTAGGTTAGCTCCATTTTACCTAAGTATGCTTACTTCTTATTCCAGTCTTCTTCTTCTTCATTTCCTTCTTCTTCATTTTCTTCTTCTTCTTCTAACTTTCTTGTTTCCCATTTTGTAGATCTTATTTAATTCACGGAAGCTTGCATGGATGGAGTGCTTCTTTTCCCTTTTTGCTTTCATTTTGTATCGATGAACTTGCATGGATGGAACTTGTTATATGGATGGATAACGGTGTTGGATGAACAATGTGAAACTTTTGTAATATGTATGGATGGAACCATGTGTTGGTTATGTATGTATATACGATGAAACTTGTGTGTTGGATATGTCTTTTGTGAAATTTGTGTGTTGAAATTTGTGCGTTGAAACTTGTGTGTTCAAATTGAATGAATTTAAGAAAAAACAGAAAAAACAGGGGCTATACAGGATCTTTGCCGTACGCCAGCGGACGGCAAAGATGCCACGTGGTAGCTCCATGTACAACCTGGGGGCTGTCCTATTTGGTTACTTTGTCGTCCGCTGGCTGACGACAAAGGTGCAATGGTCTTTGCCGTCCGCCAGCTGACGACAAAGCTCACCATTAGCCCCCTAACGGCTAGACGTTGTCACGTGTGCCATCCAGGACCTTTGCCATCAGCCAGCTGATGGCAAAGACCGTTTCATATTTGCCGTCCGCCAGCTGACGGCAAAGAAACCTTTGCCGTAGCCTATTCAGTCGGACCTGTTGCCGTCAGTTGGCTGACGGCAAAGAACTTTGTCGTCCGGGATCTATGTCTTTGCCGTCTACCATGGCGGACGGCAAAGAAGCTGATTCCAGTAGTGTTACCTTGCTGTTTTTATATTTTTAGATTACAAAAACCTATATCTACCATCCATATTGCACTTGCATCACCATCTCTTCGCCGAACTAGTGCACCTATACAATTTACCATTGTATTGGGTGTGTTGGGGACATAAGGACTCTATGTTATTTGGTTGCAGGGTTGTTTGACAGAGACCATCTTCATCCTACGCCTCCCATGGATTGATAAACCTTAGGTCATCCACTTGAGGGAAAATTGCTACTGTCCTACAAACTTCTGCACTTGGAGGCCCAACAACATCTACAAGAAGAAGGTTGTGTAGTAGACATCAGAACACTAGAGACCAAAAGGTCGAACGTGAATCATATAGTAGATATGATCAACATAGAGATGTTCACCATTGATGACTACCCCATCTCACGCGATGATCGGACATGGGTTAGTTGATTTGGATCACGTATCACTTAGATGACTTGAGGGGTGTCTATTTAAGTGGGAGTTCTTAAGTAATATGATTAATTGAACTTAATTTATCATGAACTTAGTCCTAATAGTATTTGCATATCTATGTTGAAGATCAATAGCTCATGATATAGCTCCTATATTTTTTGATATGTTCCTAGAGAAAAGTTGAAAGTTGATAGTAGCAATGATGCGGACTGGGTCCGTGATCTAGGGATTATCCTCATTGCTGCACAGAAGAATTATGTTCTTGATGCACCGATAGGTGACAGACCTATTGCAGGAGCAGATGCAGACGTTATGAATGTTTGACAAGCTCGGTATGATGACTACTTGATAGTTTAGTGCGCCGTGCTTTACGGCTTAGAACCAGGACTTTAAAAACGTTTTGAATGCCATAGAACATATGTGATGTTCCAAGAGTTGAAATTGGTATTTTAGACTCATGCCCATGTCGAGAGGCATGAGACCTCTGACAAGTACTTTGCCTACAAGATGGAGGAGAATAGCTTAGCTAGTGAGCATGTACTCAAAATGTTTGGGTACTACAATCAGTTGAATCAAGTGGGAGTTAATCTTCCAGATAAGACATTGATTGATACAGTTCTCTAGTCACTATCACCAAGTTACTAGAACTTCGTGATGAACTATAATATGCAAGGGATGACGAAAACAATTCCCAAGCTCTTCGTGATACTGAAATTGATGAAGGTAGAAATCAATAAAGAGCATCAAGTGTTGATGGTTAACAAAACCACTAGTTTCAAGAAAAAGTGCAAGGGACAGAAAAGGAACTTCAAGAAGAACAGCAAACAAGTTGCCGCTCCCACGAAGAAGCCCAAAGCTAGACCCAAGCCTGAAACTGAGTGCTTCTACTGCAAAGGAAATGGTCACTGGAAGCAGAACTGCCCCAAATACTTGGCGGTTAAGAAGGATGGCAAAGTGAACAAAGGTATATTTGATATACATATTATTGATGTGTACTTTACTAGTGTTCATAGTAGCCCCTGGGTATTTGATACTGGTTCAGTTGCTAAGATTAGTAACTCGAAATAGGAGTTACAAAATGAAAAGAGACTAGTTGAGGGCGAGGTGACGATGTGTGTTGGAAGTGATTCCAAGGTTGATAAGATCACCATCGCATACGACCTCTACTTTCGGGATTAGTGTTGAACCTAAATAAATGTTATTTGGTGTCTGCGTTGAGCATGGATATGATTGGATCATGTTTATTGCAATACGGTTATTCATTTAATTCAGAGAATAATTGCTGTTCTGTTTACATGAATAAAACCTTCTATGGTCATACACCCAATATAAATGGTTTATTGAATCTCGATCATAGTAATACACATATTCATAATATTGATGCCAAAAGATGCAAAGTTGATAATGATAGTGCAACATACTTGTGGCACTACCGTTTAGGTCATATTGGTGTAAATCGCATGAAGAAACTCCATGCAGATGGCCTTTCGGAATCATTTGATACTTGCGAACCATGCCTCATGGGCAAGATGACTAAAATTCTGTTCTCCGGAACAATGGAGCGAGCTAATGACTTATTGGAAATAATTCATACCGACATATGCAGTCCGATGAGTGTTGAGGCTCGTGGTGGGTATCGTTATTTCTGACCTTCATAGATGATTTAAGCAGATATGGGTATATCTACTTAATGAAACACAAGTCTGAAACATTTGAAAAGTTCAAAGAATTTCAGAGTGAAGTGGAGAATCATCGTAACAAGAAAATGAAGTTTCTATGATCTAATCGCGGAGGCGAATATTTGAGTTACGAGTTTGGCCTTCATTTAAAAAAATATGGAATAGTTTCACAACTCATGCCCTGGAACACCACAGCGTAATGGTGTGTCCAAACGTCGTAACCGTACTTTGTTAGATATGGTGCGATCTATGATGTCTCTTACCGATTTACCACTATCGTTTTGGGGTTATGCATTAGATACAATTGCATTCATGTTAAATAGGGCACCGTCTAAATCCGTTGAGATGACACTATATGAACTATGGTTTGGTAAGAAACCTAAGTTGTCGTTTCTTAAAGTTTGGGAATGCGACACTTGTCGTTTCTTAAAGTTTGGGAATGTGACACTTATGTACAAAGGCTTCAGCCTGATAAGCTCGAACCAAAATCGGAGAAGTGCGTCTTCATAGGATACCCTAAGGAAACAATTGGGTACACCTTCTACCACAGATCCGAAGGCAAGATCTTTGTTGCCAAGAATGGAACCTTTCTAGAGAAGGAGTTTCTCTCGAAAGAAGTGAGTGGGAGGAAAGTAGAACTTGATGAGGTAATCGCAACTTCTCTCGAATTGGAAAGTAGCACATCAGAGAAATCCATTCCCGTGATGCCTACACCAACTATTGAGGAAGCAAATGATAATGATCATGAAACTTCAGATCAAGTTGCTACTGAACTTCGTAGGTCAACCAAAGCATGATCTGCACCAGAGTGGTACGGTAATCCTGTTCTGGAAGTCATGTTATTAGACCAAGGTGAACTTACTAACTATGAAGAAGCTATGATGAGCCCAGATTCCTACAGATGGCTTGAGGCCATGAAATCTGAGATAGGATCCATGTATGAGGACAAAGTGTGGACCCTGGTGGACTTTCCCGATGATTGGCAAGCCATAGAGAATAAATGGATCTTTAAGAAGAATACTGACGCTGATGGTAATGTTACTGTCTACAAAGCTCGACTTGTCACAAAAGGTTTTCAAAAAGTTCAAGGGGTTGCCTACAATGAGGCTTTCTCACCCGTAGCGATGCTTAAGTCCATCCAAATCATGTTAGCAATTGCCGCATTTTATGATTATGAAATCTGGCAAATGGATGTCAAAACTGCATTTCTTAATGGATTTCTTAAAGAAGAGTTGTATATGATGCAACCAGAAGGTTTTGTCGATCCTAAAGGTGCTAACAAAGTGTGCAAGCTCCAGCGATCCATCTATGGACTGGTGTAAGCATCTTGGAGTTGGAATATACACTTTGATGAGGTGATCAAAGCATATGGTTTTATACAGACTTTTGGTGTAGCCTGTATTTACAAGAAAGTGAGTGGGAGCTCTGTAACATTTGTAATATTATATGTAGATGACATATTGTTGATTGGAAATGATATAGAATTTATGGATAGCATAAAAGGATACTTGAATAAGAGTTTTTCAATGAAATACCTCGGTGAAGCTGCTTATATATTGGGCATCAAGATCTATAGAGATAGATCAAGACGCTTAATAGGACTTTCACAAAGCACATACCTTGACAAAGTTTTGAAGAAGTTCAAAATGGATCATTCAAAGAAAGGTTTCTTGCCTGTGTTACAAGGTGTGAAGTTGAGTAAGACTCAAAAAACCTGACCACAACAGAAGATAGAGAGAGAATGAAAGTCATTCCCTATGCCTCAGCCATAGGTTCTATAAAGTATGCTATGTTGTGTACCAGACCTATTGTGTACCTTGCCATGAGTTTGGCAAGGGGGTACAATAGTGACCCAGGAGTAGATCACTGGACATCGGTCAAAATTATCCTTAGGTACCTAAAGAGGACTAAGGAAATGTTTCTCGGTTATGGAGGTGACAAAGAGTTCGTCGTAAAGGGTTACGTCGATGCAGGCTTTGACACTGATCCGGATGACTCTGAGTCTCAATCTAGATAAATATTAAAAGTGGGAGCAATTAGCTAGAGTAGCTCAGTGCAGAGCATTGTAGACATAGAAATTTGCAAAATACATACAGATCTGAATATGGCAGACCCGTTGACTAAATCTCTCTCACAAGCAAAACAAGATCACACCTTAGTACTCTTTGGGTGTTAATCACATGGCGATGTGAACTAGATTATTGACTCTAGTAAACCCTTTGGGTGTTGATCACATGGCGATGTGAACTATGGGTGTTAATCACATGGCAATGTGAACTATTGGTGTTAATCACATGTCGATGTGAACTAGATTATTGATTCTAGTGCAAGTGAGAGACTGAAGGAAATATGCCATAGAGGCAATAATAAAGTTGTTACTTTATATTTCCTTATTCATGATAAAGGTTTATTATTCATGCTAGAATTGTATTGACCGGAAACCTTAATACATGTGTGAATACATAAACAAACATTGTGTCCCTAGTGAGCCTCTACTAGACTAGTTCGTTGATCAAAGATGGTTAAGGTTTCCTAAACATTGACATGAGTTGTCATTTGATAATGAGATCACATCATTAGGAGAATGATGTGATGGACAAGACCCATCTGTTAGCTTAGCATATGATCGTTCAGTTTTATTGCTATTGCTTTCTTCATGTCAAAAACATGTTCCTTCGACTATGATATTATGCAACTCCCGGATACCGGAGGAATGCCTTGTGTCCTATCAAACGACACAACGTAACTGTGTGATTATAAAGATGCTCTACAGGTATCTCCGAAGGTGTTTGTTGAGTTGGCATAGATCGAGATTATGATTTGTCGCTCCGAGTATCGGAGAGGTATCTTTGGGCCCTCTCGGTAATACACAAGGTGATCCCACCGGTCCTATTTGTTAAGTTGCAATGACGAGTATCTTTGGACCCCAAAGAGTTGTATAAGTTGGAAAATGGAGATTTTCATGTGGCATGGGCCGTTGGGTAGCTAGCTATTGAATTTGAAGGCTCCACAGAAAGAACCCACAAGTACTATTACGTCATAAGCTTGCAAGCAAATGACTAAGGAGTTAGTCACGAGGTGATGTATTATGGAACGAGTAAAGATACTTGCGAGTAACGAGATTGAACTAGGTATGAAGATACCAACGATTGAATATCGGGTAAGTAACATACCAACGACAAAGGAATAACGTATGTTGTCTTTACGGTTCGACTGATAATGATCTTCGTAGAATATGTAGGAGTCAATATGAACATCCAGGTTCCGCTATTGGTTATTGACTAGAGAGGTGTCTCGGTCATGTCTACATAGTTCTCGAACCCGTAGGGTCCGCACACTTAATGTTCGATGATGATTTAATATTATATGAGTTATGTGATTTGGTGACCGAATGTTGTTCGGAGTTCCGGATGAGATCATAGACATGACGAGGAGAGGTAAAGATTGATATATAGGATGATAGTATCTGGACACCGGAAGTGTTCCGGATAGTATCGGGTATTTATCGGAGTACTGATACGTCTCCAACGTATCTATAATTTTTGATTGTTCCATGCTGTTTTATTATCAATCTTGGATGTTTTATAATCATTTTATATCATTTTTTGGTACTAACCTATTGACATAGTACCAAGTGCGAGTTGCTGTTTTTTAATGTTTTTTACATCGCAGAAAATCAATATCAAACGGAGTCCAAATGCAACGAAACTTTACGGAGATTTTTGAAGGACCAGATGGAAGGTATTGGGCCCTGGTTGCACCTGGGGGGAGTCCCGAGGAGGGGACAACCCACCAGGGCGTGGCAGAAGGCCCAGACGCGCCCTGGTGGGTTGTGCCCACCTCGGGTGCCCCCCGGACCGCCTCTTTGCTCCATAAATACCCCAATATTCCCAAAACCCTAGGGGAGTCGACGAAATATTCATCCAGCCGCAGTAGAGTCTAGAACCACCAAATCCAATCTAGACACCATCATGGAGGGGTTCACCACTTCCATTGGTGCCTCTCCGATGATGCGTGAGTAGTTCTTTGTAGACCTTCGGGTCCGTAGTTAGTAGCTAGATGGCTTCATCTCTCTCTTGATTCTCAATACAATGGTCTCTTGGAGATCCATATGATGTAACTCTTTTGCGGTGTGTTTGTTGGGATCGATGAATGTCGGATTCTGGGTTCTGGCAAACCCTTGAGGTTCGAACACTGGGGTGCGCACGGAGATCTCTCTCTCTCTCTAGCTTGCCCTCGCAACTATCTCAAAGCCTAACTCGCCGAACCCGGGGAACAAGAGACATGAGGGTTTATACTGGTTCGGGCCACCGTTGTGGTGTAATACCCTACTATAGTGTGGTGTGGTGGATTGTCTTGTAGGCTGATGATGAACAGTACAAGGGAAGAACAACCTCCTAAGGAGAGGTGTTCTTGATCTTGGTGAGCTTGTATGTGCGAGGGTGGTCTCAATCTCCCCCCTCTTGCTAAGGTGTGGCTAGTCCTATTTATATAGGCCCTTGTCCTCTTCCCAAATATTAGGCGGGAAGGGATCCCACAACAGCCAGTTTGAAGGGGGACAACTAGTACGAGTTATCCTAACAAAAGGTGGTCTTCGCCTGGCAAAGACTCTGGCGGTGACACCGTCGTGGGCTCCACGGTGAGCTCCGTCCTGCCGTCCTGCTGGCCTTGGTCTCGTTGCAGCAATATGGAAACCTTTGCCTGATGCCTCGGGAGTCCTTGCCTGTGCTTGCCCCTTTAGCACCAAAGAGGCAACGAGTACTCTGCACCCGCTGGCGCCCGCCTGGCCTTGGTCGTCATGGCTCATGTCACGCTCTCCTTGCGAGGGGCCCCTTGCATAGATATCTCCGCCCCTCGAGAGCCAGCCTAGGGAGGCTGCCCATGAGGAGGTCTTGCGTCGTCCACGTTGCGAGGCTTGGCCCCTCGCGAGGGTCTTGAATGGTTGCTGATGAAGATGGGCCATACCAGGCCGCTGGTGGAGCTATGCCCTGGGCCACAGGCAGGCAAGTTTGGGTACCCCCATTCCCAGGACACCGAGAGTAGCCCCTGGGCCCAAGGCACGCTCGTACTTGGCTTCGCGGCAAAGCCAAGGGTCAAGTGCGGAGCGCCGCGGGCCCCAATAGCCTGCGACCTTGATTGACGCGTGGCGATTGATGGGTCGTGGGCATCTCTGCTTCCGCATGCTGCCTCGGCAACTACCTGACTTGACAAGTCACTGCTTCATGCAGAAAAACCATCATTCATGGAGGCCAGTGGTTGGCCTCCCTCTGGCTATAAATGAGGAGAGGGGCAGAGCCCCCATCACTCATTTCTTCCTCCATCCCGCCCGCTTCTTATTCCTCCTCCTTGCCACGACACTCATGGCACCCGTGAAGAGGTTCTCGGCCGCCGAGAAGGGGAAGGCTCGCCAGGAGGGGCCTAGCTTGCCACCGCCTAAGAGGGGGCATGGTCGCCCTCGCAAGCATGCCGCGACCCCCACTATGGCCCCTCATGGGCGTGGGCGAACTTCCTCGGGGTTCGGTACCGTCTTCGGCGGTGGGAGCCGCTTAGGTCGTGGCAGCCCCGTCGATGAGGGGAGGCGCGCCATGGTCGCTCGGCCTCCCCGGCCGCGCTTCCACTCGGCGGAGGTGCTGCCGGAGTTCATCGTGTGGTCGGAGAACCCGGCCAACACCTGGCTTCAGCTTTCGTGCTCCTTTGCTGGCGAGCTGCCGACCCCCAGTCCCGGTGGCCTCTGGCTGCAGGCCGACGGCTGCTGCAGCAAGGCTTCGTGGGTCACGGTGGAGGTCTTCATTGCGGGCAACGTAGCCCTGGCCCGCGGCTGGTAGACGTTCGCCCCCGCGCGCGGTCTGAATAGGCTGTGCACCCTCCACTTCAAGTATGATGGTGCAGCGATCCTCTTCGTGAGGGTGTTCGGGGAAGACGGTTGCCGCGCCGGATGCTGCCCTGAAGACAACGATGGAGACGAAGTGCTCGGCCTCGGCGACGGCCGTGGCAAGGATGAGGGTGAACTCGCCCTCGGCGATGGTGGTGGCTCGTTCGGCGACGACAACTCCTCCTCCGGCGGAAGCTCTAGAAGTGGCGGCTACGACAAGCCGCCACGTCGTCGGGCTCACTTCGAGGATGGTGGCAGATCATCCCGTCACAGCGCCCTAGTGAAGCGCGAGGAGGTCTCCGTCTGAGTATGAGGGGCTGATACTCGCGGGCAGCCACATCGTGAGAGCCTCTTTTGCTTGTCCTCTCCTTCCCTTTCCTCGTGCATTGTCAGAAACGAGTATGGGGCCCTGCGGGGGCGTGTAATGAACCATGGTGCTTATGTTGCTTTTGTGGTGTGTTTATTGTTTCCGGGTTGTGTCATGAGATCCGTGCCTTATACGGTGTAGAGGGGTAACTTAGCTTGATGCATGTGAGGTAGCTTTGACCTTGTGAGGGCGTGCGCCTCTAGTTACCTGGTGGGGTTTCCTTGCCGCTGATTCAGGCGATATCACAAAGTTGCAAAAAAATCGTTAAGAAGTCCTTAACCCCTTTCGCGCGAGGCTCTGGCATGGGTTGGTCATGTCCAACGCTCCACGTCACGGTACCCATGGGGCACAGACTAGAAAAGGGATGCGCCGATCACCAGCTCAAACGAGGGCGCCTCACGGAGACCAGGGGAGTGCGCACGTACGCGTGCCTGTCCAGCCCCCTTGCGAGGCGCACGAGGGAGAGCCTCGGGCAACTGCCGCCCTCCCAGGTGCAAAAACAAAGAATCGAGGGAAGAATCAGAGAGAAGAGGGCGCAAAACCAAGCCATCGGGAAACGCTAGAACTCCAAATTTCATTGGAAGAAAAAAGGGGCGAGCCAACTATAGAAAGCAAATGAATAGCCGCGTCCGGCACCTAGTCTAGTCTTCTCACTAGCGCGGAGCTAAGGGCTGCCACTAGGACGTGGGAGGGAGCCCCCAAGGCTCGAGGGCGGCACTCCGGAGACTCCGAGGTGTGTACAGCCCCACTCATTATTACGTGAGAGTGTCATGAGCGGAGACCTTCATAGGCACTGGGCCTTGCTTCATGGGTAGAACTTCCGGAGGTGCTGGATGTTCCAGGCGTTCTGGATGGGGATCCCGTCCTGCGTCTCCAGGTGCGCAACGCCAGGCCTGGAGACGCGGGCGATCCTAAATGGGCCCTCCCACATGGGCGAGAGCTTGTGCAGCCCTTCCCTGGAGAGCACCCCCTCAGGACGAGATCGCCCGCTGATACGTCTCCGTCGTATCTACTTTTCCAAACACTTTTGCCCTTGTTTTGGACTCTAACTTGCATGATTTGAATGGAACTAACCCAGACTAATGTTGTTTTCAGCAGAATTGCCATGGTGTTATTTTTGTGCAGAAATAAAAGTTCTCGGAATGACCTGAAAATCAACGGAGCTCACCACCTACGGTGGAATTTTATTTATATGATGAGCATAAGGAGATGTCACTTCATGATTTTTGTCAGGTTTGTTTGATCCCTTTCGAGGGCAGCATAGAGGAACCACATCGTGACGATGTGGATGGGTTTATTGATACCATTACTGTAGGGGAAACGAGGAAGATTTCCAACGCACGGATTACTAGCATACACTTCCCTGTTCTATGTTACTTTGCTATATTTTCTAGTAGATGCTTAATTGGGCGCGGAAACTGTGGAAACCTGAGTGCCCCTGATATTGTTATTTTGTGCCATGCCTTATTTCGTGATGACACATTCAGTATGGGCGCTATTATTGCAAAGCGGTTAAATCTTAACCATACTAAGGGCCACGTCCTTGGAGGCATCTTCGCCTTGCGCCTCGCTGCACATTTTGGCATACCTATTAGGCATTATGAGAAGGAAGAAAAATTGATGCCTCCTGCTTATTTAGATTATAAGAGTATGGTAGCACATGATTTTATTGTTAAGAATAGGGAAAAGGAGCTTAAGTACAAATTAATATTTGGTAAAAATCATCCTGAGACTATTACCTTGCCTGCTCCTTTCTTGTTTGATTTATCTGCAGGCAAGTACCTTGTTCCGTTGGAGGCCATTCACGCCTACCGGAACCCTACATCAGCTACAGAGCTAGATTCGGAACCACAATTTGATCCTTCATGATAGTCTGATTACCAGTGGGACCTGGAGGTGATTGCCAACAAGTGGCAATCCGAGGCTTCTTCACAGTACGACCCCAACTATTACTTTGGATATCCGCCAGGCCAGCCGTGGCCATAAACCAACTTAGGTCAAAAGCCTAAGCTTGGGGGAGTATGTATTCTCACCGACATTACATTCACGTTCACACACTCATGCTAGGTGTCGGTGCTCATACTTTTTCATTGTATCATCCATGCTAGTTTATTTTCCTTTTTATGCTTTCTTCTTGTGTGTTTAATAAACCTTAAGAAAAACAAAAAAAATAGTTGTAGCTTTTAGTTAGTTTACTTTTCATTTTGTAGTAGTAATAATTAAAAAGAAAACCCAAAAATATTTCTCGTTCTTCTTTTGCTTGTTGGGAGCTTTCCTGTGTAAATAGTTTTATTTCTTTTCTTGTTCTTTGGGGGTCGAGAGGAGAAGACCATAATTAAAATGTTAAAGTGGCTCTCATATGAATTATCGTTGATCTGAGAAAGAGCCCATATTACCTTGTCTTCTCTCTTGAATTGAATGCTTGCAGACTCCAGCTTAGTCCAATGCACGTGCACTATTATTATTATCCACACTATTCGGTCGTGCAAGTGAAAGGCAATAATGATGTTTATATGATGAACTTATTGAGATGAGAAAAGCTGGTATGAACTCGACCTCTCTTGTTTTTGTAAATATGATTAGTTCATCGTTCCTGATTCAGCCTATTATGAATAAACATGTTTGCAATGACAATTAGAGATTATATTTGCTTATGCCATGCTTAATTAGCTAGGAGATTATAATGGTTCACCTTGCGTGCCAACATGCTATTAAAATGGTTGTGATGTGGTATGATAGGCTGGTATCCTCTTTTGAACGATTCGAGTGGCTTGACTTGGCACATGTTCACGCATGTAGTTGAAACAAAATCAACATAGCCTCTACGATATTTATGTTCATGGTGCATTATATCCTACTCATGCTTGCATTCGGTGTTCATTAATTTTAATGCATGTTCATGACTGTTGTCGCTCTCTAGCTGGTCGCTTCCCAGTCTTTTGCTAGCCTTCACCTGTACTAAGCGAGAATACCGCTTGTGCATCCAATTCCATAAACCCCAAAGTTGTTCCACTTGAGTCCACCATACCTACCTATATACGGTATCTACCTGCCGTTCCAAGTAAATTTGTATGTGCCAAACTCTAAACCTTCAAATAAATATCCTGCTTTGTATGCTCGAATAGCTCATGTATCAACTAGGGTTGTCCGTATCTTCCATGTTAGGCGGGTTATTCTCAAGAGGAGTGGACTCCGCTCCTCACTCACGAGAAAATGGCTGGTCACCGGGATGCCTAGTCCCATGCTTTATGCAAATAAATCAAAATAACTGCAGACAAAACTCCCCCGGGACTCTTGTTAGTTGGAGGCACTCGTTGTTTCGAGCAAGCCATGGATTGATGCTTGTTGGTGGAGGGGGAGTATAAACTTTACCATTATGTTTGGGAACCGCCTATAATGTGTGTAGCATGGAAGATATCGCCATCTCTTGGTTGTTATGTTGACAATGAAAGTATACCGCTGAAAATATTATGCATATCTATTTCAAAACCGAGCCCTGGCACCTCTAAAAGTCCTTGCTTCCCTCTGCGAAGGGCCTATCCATTTACTTTTATGTTGAGTCATCATCCTCTTATTAAAAAACACCAGTTGGAGAGCACCGCTGTCATTTGCATCCATTACTGTTAGTTTACATTGAGTATGACTTGACTGAATCTCTTTTACCATGAATTACAATGTCTAGTCAGTCCTTGATCTTTAAAGGTGCTCTGCATTTATGTTTTGCGGTCTTAGAAAGGGCTAGCGAGATACCATCTTGTTATATCATATCATGATTGTTTTGAGAAAGTGTTGTCATCCGAGATTTATTATTATTGCTCGCTAGTTGATTATGTCATTGATATGAGTAAACATGACACCTAAATTTTCTTGTGAATATGGTTAGTTCATAATCTTTGCTGAAAACTTGAATGCCGGCTTTACATATTTACAACAACAAGAGCAAACAGAGTTTGTAAAAGTTTTTCTTTATCACTTTCAGTTTATCAACTGAATTGCTTGAGGACAAGCAAAGGTTTAAGCTTGGGGGAGTTGATACGTCTCCATCGTATCTACTTTTCCAAACACTTTTGCCCTTGTTTTGGACTCTAACTTGCATGATTTGAATGGAACTAACCCAGACTGACGTTGTTTTCAGCATAATTGCCATGGTGTTATTTTTGTGCAGAAATAAAAGTTCTCGGAATGACCTGAAAATCAACGGAGCATTATTTTGGAATATATAATAAATATTGGAAGGAAGATCCACATCAAGGCCCCCCACCTGTCCACGAGGGTGGGGGCGCCCCTGCCCCCCTAGGCGCGCCCCCTGCCTCGTTGGCCCCCTGACGCTCCATCGACCTCAACCTGGACTCCATATATTCACTTTCAGGGAGAAAAAACCAAGGAGAAGGATTCATCGCGTTTTATGAAACAGAGCTACCGCCAAGCGCTAAACTCTCCCAGGAGGGCTGATCTGGAGTCCGTTCGGGGCTCCGGAGAGGGGAATCCGTCTCCATCGTCATCATCAACCATCCTCCATCACCAATTTCATGATGCTCACCGCCGTGCGTGAGTAATTCCATCGTAGGCTTTCTGGACGGTGATGGGTTGGATGAGATTTATCATGTAATCGAGTTAGTTTTGTTAGGGTTTGATCCCTAGTATCCACTATGTTCTGAGATTGATGTTGCTATGACTTTGCTATGCTTAATGCTTGTCACTAGGGCCCGAGTGCCATGATTTCAGATCTGAACCTATTATGTTTTCATCAATATATGAGAGTTCTTGATCCTATCTTGCAAGTCTATAGTCACCTATTATGTGTTATGATCTGTTAACCCCGAAGTGACAATAATCGGAATACTTACCGGTGATGACCGTAGTTTGAGGAGTTCATGTATTCACTATGTGTTAATGCTTTGTTCTGGTACTCTATTAAAAGGAGGCCTTAATATCCCTTAGTTTCCAATAGGACCCAGCTGCCACGGGAGGGTAGGATAAAAGATGTCATGCAAGTTCTTTTCCATAAGCACGTATGACTATATTCGGAATACATGCCTACATTACATTGATGAACTGGAGCTAGTTCTGTGTTACCCTAGGTTATGACTGTTACAGGATGAACCGCATCCGGCATAATTCTCCATCACCGATTCATTACCTATGAGCTTTCCATATATTGTTCTCCGCTTATTTACTTTTCCGTTGCTATTGTTATCATCACTATAAAACACCAAAAATATTACTTTTTCTATTGTTACCTTTTACCGCCATTACCACTACTATCATATTACTTTGCTACTAAACACTTTGCTGCATATATTAAGTTTCCAGACGTGGTTGAATTGACAACTCAGCTGCTAATACTTGAGAATATTCTTTGGCTCCCCTTGTGTCGAATCAATAAATTTGGGTTGAATACTCTACCCTCAAAAACTGTTGCGATCCCCTATACTTGTGGCTTATCACCCATCTCCAGCGTCCTGGAGCGGACGCTGCGACCGTGGTACCATCGTAGTGCCTGCTGGTATCTTGCCGCTCGGAGCGAGGCTTCACGGTGGCGTTCCTCCCCCAGCACGAGGTCCATCCCCCGCATGGCGTCCTGCCGCGTTTCATCAAATGCCAGGATCCACGCAGAGTGATGCCTAACCTCGTGAGGGAGAACCTCTTCTACTCTACAGACAAGGAAGAACGGGGTCTCACCTGTAGGCTTGGTGGCGGTGGTGTGGATGGACCACAACACGGACTGGAGCTCGTCGTGCCAGCCCCTGCTGCAGGCTTTGAGCTTCTCCTTGAAGGTCCTAGTCTTGAGGCCTCTCAAGACCTCGGTGTTAGCGCACTCGGCTTGGCCATTGCTCCTAGGGTGTGCCACCGAAGCGTAGAAAATCTGCGTTCCAAGGTTAGCACAATAGGTGTAACGCCCATGATGCGGCTATATCTCCCACGTGTCGAAGCACGACTTAGAGGCATAACCGCATGGTGGTTTTGTCGCAAGAGGGGTAATCTTCACACAATTCCATGTACTTAATAAGAAAGGGATAAAGAGTTGGCTTACAATCGCCACTTCACACAAATAACAAGTTAAACATACATCATCAAGAATATAATCAAGGTCCGACTACGGAACCAAAATAAAAGAAGACAACCCCAAATGCTAGATCCCCGATCGTCCCAACTGGGCACCGCTACTGATCATCCGAAAAAGACACATAGTAACGACCAAGGTCTTCATCGAGCTCTCACTTGAGATCGGTTGCATCACCTGCACTAGTCTCATCGACACCTGCAACTGTTTGGAAGTATCCATGAGTCACGAGGACTCAACAATCTCACACCCGCGAGATCAAGACTATTTAAGCTTATGGGTAGGATAAGGTAGTGAGGTGGAGCTGCAACAAGTGATAAGAAATATGGTGGCTAACATACACAAATAAGAGTAAGATGAGAAGCTACGCAACGGTCATGAAGCTAGAAGTGATCAGGAAGTGATCCTGAAACTACTTACTTTCAAGCATAACACAAGACTGTGTTCACTTACCAGACTCTGCCGAAAGGAGACCATCACGGCTACACACGTGGTTGATTCATTTTAATTAAGTCAAGTGTCAAGTTCTCTACAACGGATATTAACAAATTCCCATCTGCCTCATAACCGCGGGCATGGCTTTCGAAAGTTTATACCCTGCAGGGGTGTCCCAACTTAGCCTATCACGAGCTCTCACGGTCAATGAAGGATATTCCTTCTCCTAGGAAGACCCGATCAGGCTCGGAATCCTAGTTATAAGACTTTTCGACAATGGTAAAACAAGACCAGCAAGACCACCCGACTGTGCTGACAAATCCTGATAGGAGCTGCACATATCTCGTTCTCAGGGCACACCGGATGAGACATGCTACGAGTAAAACCAGCCCTCGAGTTTCCCCGAGGTGGCCCTGCAGGCGGCTCGGTTCGGACCAACACTTAGAGGAGCACTGGCCCGGGGGGGAGGGGGTTAAAATAAATATGACCCTTGAGTTTGCAGAACCCAAAGGAAAGGTATAGGTGGTAGGTAGGCAAATGGTAATACCAAGGTTGGCCTTGCTGGAGGAGTTTTATTCAAAGCGAACTGTCAAGGGGGTCCCATAAATCCCCAATCATGCAAGGAACGCAAAATCAAGGAACATAACACCAGTATGATGGAAACTAGGGCGGCAAGAGTGGAACAAAACACCAGGCAAAAGGCCGAGCCTTCCACCCTTTACCAAGTATATAGATGCATTAAAGTAAATAAGAGATAATAATGATATCCCAACAATATCTATGTTCCAACATGGAACAAACTTCATCTTCACCTGCAACTAACAACGCTATAAGAGGGGCTAAGCAAAAGCGGTAACATAGCCAAACAACAGCTCGCTAGGAAGGTGAGTTAGAGGCTTGACATGTCAATATGGGAGGCATGATAAACAAGTGATAGGTAGCACAACATAGGGATAGAGAAAACAACTAGCAAGCAAAGATAGAAGTGATATCGAGGGTATGGTCATCTTGCCTGAAATCCTGCAAGGAAGAAGAACGAGTCCATGAAGAAGACAAACAGACGTAGTCGAACGGATCCTCACAAACGCAACGTAACTGAAACTATCAAGAAAAAAGCAACACCAGAAAGAAGAGAACATGGTAAACAACCATCACATAAACATGGCATAATGCATGTCTGGTTTAATGAGGCATGGCATGGCAAAGTGCACAAACAATACTACAAATTAAGTGGAGCTCAATATGCAACGAGTTGCATATTGAGGAAACACCACATGACCTATTTAGTTCTCTCCCGTTTATGTACCCAACAATACTAAATGTTATTAAACATGGAAAGGGGTGAAGCATATGAAAACTACCTATCTAGGCAAGTTTAAATGAGGCCGGAACAACAAACAACAATTCCAGAAAATCCCCATATGCATATTACGAATTTGGTATTGTTCTGCCCTAAACCATATTTTAGAGTTGTAAAACATGCAAGATAATGCCACCATGTTAAACTAGGCATTTTCTACCCCATTTACATATAAGGTTTATTTAAAATGGAGCTACGATTATTTAGTTAGGACATAAAGCATTTTAGCATGGCATTCAAGCAAATTAATGCAAACAGCAATTTAAACATTTTAACCATGGATGAAAGTTGCGGAATATGAAAGTACATGAAAAACTGAGCATTTTACATATATAATTTGTTTTAATCTGATGCATGGTTAATTAGTTATTAAATGCATGAACATTAGGTTTTTTTTTTTGCAAAACTGCCAAACTCCTCGATAAATAGCTACAATCATCCACGGAAAAAACACATCATGGGCCGAAACTTGAATTGGCCCAGCAGAAGGAAACAAATGAGGTCCTGGGGATGGCCTCACCATGGGCCAAGCCCAGATCGGTGGAGAGGTAGCAGGCATGGTGGAGATCGAGGCTGCTGGGACTTGAGTGATGTGTGGCATGCGGCTGCTGGCGAATGGGACCCCCACAGACGGAGTCAACGCGGGCTCGCGCGTGGCTTCCAGCGGGGCTTGGCGAGTGATGCAGAAGCAAGGCAGTGGCGTGCGATTGCTCCTGCGGCTTGGTGGGCAGCCTGCGGTGGAGGTCTACTCCAACGGGGACGGGCACCGGAGAAGGAACGGTGATGGCTTGGCGGGACCCACGCCGGCGACCTTGAGGATGAGCAGCAAGTCAACGCGGGGCAGCGGCTCGCTGTGAAGCAGGGGCGAGGCGGCGCTGGCGAGACTTGGGGACGAGCTTGCTCCGGCGAGGGTGCAGAGGTCCATGGTGCGACTCCCGGCGACGTGGAGGAGGCGAGAATGAGCGGATCCGGGCGTGGGGAGCTCGTTCCCGGCGGCAGAGAGGAAGATCCGGCCGGAGAGCTCGAATGGCAGCGGCGGGGTTCAGCTCATGCGGGAGAGACAGGGAAAAAGGTGAGGAAGAGGAAGGAAGGAGGAAGGAGAGAGAGAGAGGGCGGGCGGAGCAGCGCCTGGTCGACGGGGGTCGGCAAGGGCGGCATCGTGCTCGAGGACGAGCTCGGGCGTGGAGCGGAGCCATGGAAGGAGGGGGCTTGCAGAAGCTGCAGGGGCGCCTTCTCGACGTTGGATCTCCATCCAAGGGTCCAGATGGATGGATCTGGAGGTTGGGTGGATATGAAAACAAGGAAGGAAGGTGGTTGGTGCGGTGCTGGATCCGAGAAGGGTGGCGGCGCACTCGGGATTGGAGGGAATTTGTCTGGCTAGGGTCTAGGGTTGACCTGGTTATATAGAAGTGGGTTAGGTTAGGTCTAATTTGGGTCCTCCGATCGAAATCGAGCGGTTCAGAATAAAATGCTAGGGGAGTTCAAACAAAGAACCGAAGATATTTTAGGGATGTTTTGGGTGATCTGGACCCATCGGTCACGACCGTGCGGTTCTGGTACGGAGAGGTTTCAGACGCGCATGCGAGGGGTCGGTTGGAACTTGTGGGCTGTGTAGAAGCCCTCGGGCTGAGAGGAGAGGAAAGAAGGAAGCCCGACAACCGTTTTCGGAGACCAAAAACGTCCGATGCATGACCGACTATAATGCCAGTATATGTTTAACGGTTGGGCTATCAAACGGACTCCGAATGTGATGAAACTTGGCAGGCAGTCTACCTACACTATAATAAGGTTGCACGCCAACTTTCAACCCATTCCGAGAACATTTTCCGGCCACTTATAAAATAATATTTTGGACATGTCGCGAGTCCGTGCGAGTGTGTCTGGGCTCAGAACGGACAACGGAGATAACTGGGGAAACCCAGACGGATGCAAGTTTCAAAAACATGCAGATGCAATGCAGATGATGACATGGCAAGATGCAACACGCAAGCGAATGACAAGGCAACAACAACGAATAACTGGAAGACACCTGGTGCATCAGTCTCGGGTGTAACAATAGGTCCTGAAGAGATTGCTAGTGAACTGCGAGCCGTTGTCAGTGATGATGCAGTTAGGAACCCCGAACCGGCTCACAAGGCCCTTGATGAATTTAACCGCCGACCCGGCTGGGATGGTGCGGACGACTTCCACCTCTGCCCATTTGGTGAACTTGTCGATGGCGACGTAGAGGTAGCAATAGCCCCCAGGCGCTCGCGGAAACGGATCCAGGATATCCAGCCCCTAGACCGCGAATGGCCATGAAAGTGGGATAGTCTGGAGGCCCTGGGCCGGCTGGTGGATTTTCTTGACATGGAATTGGCAGGCCTCGCAGGACTTCACCAGCTCAGTTGCGTCATTGAGTGCTGTGGGCCAGTAGAACCCGCTGCGGAACGCCTTGCCGACCAGGGTCCGTGACGATGAGTGATGCCTGCAGTCCCCGCCGTGTATGTCAGCTAGCAATTCGTTCCCCCGCTCCCTGGAGATGCATCGCAAGGAAACATCATTAGGTCGCCTTCTGTATAGCTCACCATCTTGTATGCAATATGTCGTAGCCTGCCGCACCACGCGCTCCGCATCCTCCTCTTTCTCCGGCAGTGTCCCTCGCATCAGGTACGTATTGAACTCCTCAGTCTAGCACCCCTCCCGAGGTTCGAGCGCCAGGAGCAGGCATGCTCCCATGGTCGGGCCACAGGCTGGGGCTCCTGAGGCTGGTGGTTAGGGGAGCTCCTCCCGAGGTGATGCCAGCCCCGCGGAGGGGGTTGCTGCTGAAGGCTTGAAACTTCGCTCCTCGAAGACGCCGGGCTCCTGGGGCAGGCGCTTGGATGCCCTTCTAGCGATGTCATCGGCTTCCTTGTTTGTGCCGCGAGGCACGTGTTGTAGCTCCAGGCCCAAGAATTGCTTCTCCATCCTATGCACCTCCGCGAGGTATGCCCCATGTGCTCATCCATCGGCTTGTACACCTTGTTGGAGAAGTTGACGAAGAGCTGCGAGTCGCCCTTGATGGTCAGACGTTTCACCCCTAAGGCCGCGGTGGCCTTGAGGCCAGAGATCAACCCCTCGTATTCTATGATCTTGTTTGAGACCTTCTCGCCCCGCTGGAAGCAGAGCTGCACTGCGTATTATAGCTTATCTTGGGTGGGGGAGATGAGCACAGCGCCGGCCCCCGCACCTTGGCGTGCGAAAGCGCCATTGAAGTACATGACCCAGCCATCCGGTGCTTTGCTTCCTGGCAAGAGGGATCGGCTCTCACCTGCTTCAGGCTCCGGAGCGTCGGTCCATTCTGCCATGAAATCGGCGAGGGCAGCTCCCTTGATGACCCTGGTTGTGCTGAACTCCAGCTGAAACGCTTGCAATTCGGTGTTCCACTCGGCGACTCTTCCCGCAACGTTGGGGCTCCGGAGCACCCTCTCCAGTGGGTAGGCTGAGACGACCTTAATTGGGTGGCCTTGAAAGTAATGACGCAGCTTGTGCGAGGCCACCAGGAGTGCGAGCAAAAGCTTTTGTGGCATGGGGTATCGCGCCCTTGCGTCCCGCAACACCATGCCGACGAAGTACACCGGGTGTTCGACGAGGGCGGGAGCGCCGATGGGGCCAGTGGTGTCTGGGAGTTGCGGTGCCTCCCGAGGTAAGGTATTCTCAGGAGCTTGATCACGTGTCGGGGCCTCCGCAGGCCCAGGAATGCCGTCTTGTAGGGTCTGGTCATGGGGCGTCGTCGTGGCTTTAGCAGCGTCGCCTTGGTGCCGCGTCGTCTCGGCCAGGGGTGTGGTATTATGCGGCGTGCTCTTGGCCTGGCGCTCCTCCCGGACAGCCACCAGCACCGCGCTGGCTGAGTGAGGCGTGGCAGCCAGATACAGCACCAGGGGCTCAAGGGGACAAGGCGCCACCATCACCGGTAGGCTGGTCAAGTATCTCTTGAGGCCTTGAAACGCCAGGTCGGCCTCTGGGGTCCACTTGAATGGGACATTCTTCTTCACCAGCATGAAGAACGGCAAGGCGCGCTCCCCCAACTTGGAGATGAAACGCCCCAACGAGGTCACGCAACCCTCGAGCTTCTGCATTTCCTTCAGGGTTTGCGGCGGGCTCATGTCTTCTATTGCTTTGACCTTCTCTGAATTGGCCTCGATCCCCCGATGCGATACGAGGAAGCTCAGCAGCTTGCCGGAAGGGAAACCAAACACACACTTCTCCGGGTTGAGCCGCAGGTCCACCTGGCGCAGGCTGGTGAAGGTCTCCAGGTCCAGAATGAGGGTTCTTGCTTCCCGAGATTTTACCACGATGTCATCGACATAGGCTTCTGCGTTCCTCCCTAGCTGCTAGCCCAGGGCGATGTGCATCAACCGCTGGAAGGTCGCCCATGTGTTGCGTAGTCCGAACGGCATGGAGGTGCAGTAGTATACCCCTCACGGGATCAAGAAGGCCATCTTCTCCATGTACTCCACTGCCATCTTGATCTGGTGGTAGCCTGAGAACGCGTCTAGGAAGCATAGCAGGTCGCACTCGGCGGTGGAGTCGACGATCTGGTCGATGCGCGGGAGCAGGAACGGGTCTTGGGGGCAGGCTTTGTTGAGGTTGGTGAAGTTGACACACATGTGTTCCTTTATGCCCTTCTTAGGGACGACGACGAGGTTTGCCAGCCATTCTGGGTATCGTACCTCGCGAATGTCACCCGCTGCTTCTAGCTTGCGAGTTTCTTGGACGATGAAGGCCTGCTTCTCCGTGGATTGCCACCGCGCCTTCTGCTTCACGGCGCGCACATTGGGGCACACCCTTAAATGATGCTCGATTACCCCCCTGGGGACTCCCACCAGCTGCTTGGGCTCCCAGGCGAATACCTCCTTGTTCGCGCAGAAGAACTTTACCAATGCCTCCTCTTTGCCCGGGTCGAGGTTGGCGCCTATGGTGAAGGTGGCTCCCAAGCACCCATCTTCCTCGACCGGGACTTGCTTCATTTTGGCCCGATCTTGAGTAAACAACTGCTTCTTCTTCGCCGGTGCGGCCTCCTTAACCCCAGGGGCGGCTTCGTCCGCCGGGCGCCCTGCCACTGCGACCCTGAAGGCGAGCTTGAGGGCCGCCAGTGCCTCCTTGGTGTCTCCAGCCACAGTGAGGATGCCGCTGCTACCCGACATCTTCATGAGGTTGTAGGCCGGATGGGTCGCTACCATGAACTGAGCTAATGCAGGGTACCCGAGGATGGCATTGTACGGTAGGTCAATGCGGGAGATGTCAAAGTCGATCAGCTCGGTGCGGTAGTTGTCCCGGGTACCGAAGGTGACCGAAAGGCGTATTTGCCCCAGGGGGCTGGTGGACCCGGGGCCGACCCCGGAGAAAGGCTTGGTGGGGCGGAGCTGGCCATACGGTACGTGAAGCAAGCCGAAAGCTTCCACGGAGAGCATGTTGAGACCTGCTCCACCGTCGATGAGTGTCTTGGTCATGGCGACGTGACAGATGGTGGGCGTGTAGAGCATTGGAGCGCTCCTGAGCCGGCAGTGGTAGCGGGGTGATCCCCTAAGTCGAAGGTGAGGTCGGCCTTGGACGCCGCCCATCCTGGAGGGGCTCCCTGCCGTACAGATGTGGTGCCGATCTGGCGGAAGAACTGCTTGACGTGGCGGTCCGTGGGTGGCGCTTGGAGCCGCCGAGGAGGGCCGCGACGGCGACAGGCGCCGGTGTCGCCTAGCACACGACGAAAAGGCCGCACAGCTCTTCCCAAGAAGCCATGGCGGATCCTGGCAGGTTGAGCAACCAAGCGCGTGGCGCGCCAGTGAGGGCCATGGGGAACCAACTAGCCATGACCTTGTTGTTGCCTCTCGCATCCAGGACGGCCTCCTCGTAAGCCAGCATGAAGGTCGACGGATCCGCCGCGCCATCAAAGGAGGCAGCATCTCCGGCCTGAACTTGGCGGCCACCGCACCTGTCGTAAGGCGGGGGTGAAGGCCCTGAGCCCCCCTGGCGCCGTCATGGTCGCCCATCGATCCAGTCGGTGGAGCAGTGCTGACCATGGGGACCGAACGGGGAAGTGGAGCCGGCGGAGGAGTGGAACTTCGGCACACCCCTACTAGGCGTGCCAAATGTCAGATTCTGGGTTCCGGCAAACCCTTGAGGTTCGAACACTGGGGTGCACACGAAGATCTCTCTCTCTCTAGCTCGCCCTCGCAACGATCTCAAAGCCTAACTCGCCGAACCCGGGGAACAAGAGACATGAGGGTTTATACTGGTTCGGGCCACCGTTGTGGTGTAATACCCTACTCCAGTGTGGTGTGGTGGATTGCCTTGTAGGTTGATGATGAACAGTACAAGGGAAGAACAGCCTCCTGAGGAGAGGTGTTCTTGAGCTTGGTGAGCTTGTATGTGCAAGGGTGGTCTCGATCTCCCCCCTCTTGCTAAGGTGCTGGCTAGTCCTATTTATATAGGCCCTGGTCCTCTTCCCAAATATTAGGCGGGAAGGGATCCCACAATGGCCAGTTTGAAGGGGGACAGCTAGTACAAGTTATCCTGACAAAAGCCGGTCTTCGCCTAGCAAAGACTCTGGCGGTGACGCCGTTGTGGGCTTCGCGGTGACCTCCGTCATGCCGTCCTGCTGGGCTTGGTCTCGTTGCACCAATATGGAAACCTTTGCCTGATGCCTCAAGACTCCTCGCCTGGGCTTGCCCCTTTAGCACAAAGAGGCAACGAGTACTCTGTGCCCACTAGCGCCCGCCTGGCCTTGGTCATCATGGCTCACGTCACACGCTCCTCGCGAGGTGCCCCTTGCATAGATATCTCCACCCCTCGGGAGCCAGCCTAGGGAGGATGCCCCTGAGGAGGTCTTGCATCGTCCGCCTCACGAGGCTTGGCCCCTCACGATGGTCTTGAATGGTTGCTGATGAAGATGGGCCGTACCGGGCCACTGGTGGAGCCACGCTCTGGGCCGCATGTAGGCAAGTCTGGGTACCCCCGTTCCTAGGACGCCGACAATGAACTTTGAGTTTATGATCAGATCTATCTTTTTATATCCATGAAAGTATTTGAGTTTCTTTGATCTCTTTTATGCATGATCTCTTGTAGCCTCGTATTTCTTCTCCGATATTTGGGTTTTGTTTGGCCAACTTGATCTATTTATCTTGCAATGGGAAGAAGTGCCCGGTAGTGGGTTCGATCTTACGGTGCTTGATCCCAGTGACGGAAAGGGAACCGACACGTATGTATCATTGCTACTAAGGATAAAAAAGATGGGATGTATATCTACCGCCATAGATAAACTAATCTCGTCTACATCATGTCATCGTTCTTATTGCATTACTCCGTTTTCCATGAACTTAATACCCTAGATGCATGTTGGATAGCGGTCGATATGTGGAGTAATAGTAGTAGATGCAGGCAGGAGTCGGTCTACTAATCTTGGACGTGATGACTATGTAATGATCATTGCCTGGATATCGTCACAAGTATTTGGGGTTCTATCAATTGCCCAATAGTAATTTGTTTACCCACCGTTTGCTATTTTTCTCGAGAGAAGCCACTAGTGAAACCTACGGCCCCCGGGTCTTCTTTCTCATATTTTTGCCTTTGCGATCTACTTTTTATTTGCTTTTATCTTCAAATCTATTAAACCAAAACCCCAAAAATACTTTGCTGCACTTTATTTTATTTGCGATGTATTATCTATCACAAATTTATCTCCCGTCCAGGCACCGTTTCTAGCGCCGTTACCTGAAAGGGATTGATAACCCCTTTAACATGTCGGGTTGCGAGGTGTTGTTATTTGTGTGCAGGGGCTATTTACGTTGTATTGCTTGGTTCTCCTATTGGTTTGATAACCTTGGTTTCATATCTGAGGGAAATACCTATCGCCGTTGTG
>NC_041380.1:138017830-138039437 GCF_002162155.2 Triticum dicoccoides
ATGGGCTATAAGAGGGGAGCACACCAGCCCACAAGGGGTTGCGTGCCCCCCTTTAGGCAGGAGGCCGAATTGGAGAAGGAAGAGGGGGTTTGCCCCCCATTTCCTTCCTCCCTTCCCTCTTCCCTTTTCCTCTCTAGTGAAATAAGGAAGGGGGCGAACTGGGATAGGACCCCAAGTAGGATTCCTCCTACTTGGGGCACCCCATGGCTGCTCCCCTCCCCCTCCCACCTATATATACGTAGGGAGGGGGTGCCTAGAACAACAATCATTAGCCGTGTGCGGTGCACCCCTCCATAGTTTACGCCGCCGGTCATATCTTCGTAGTGCTTAGGCAAAGCCCTGCGTGGATCACTTCACCATCACTATCACCACGCCGTCGTGCTGACGGAACTCATCTTCTTCCTCAACACCTTTGCTGGATCAAGAGGATGAGGGATGTCATCAAGCTGAACGTATGCAGAACTCGGAGGTGCCGTACGTTCGGTGCTTGATCGGTCGGATCTAGAGTTCGACTACATCAACCGCGTTGTAAAACACTTCCGCTTTCTGTCTACGAGGGTACATGCACTACAAAAAAAAGACACATCCGTGACATTTTGGGCCAAACGAAATTGTTCTCTGTCATACTTATGACATTTCTGTGACAATAATTCTGACAAAACCCGGTATCATCATAGATGTGGTGGGGTCCTACTTGTATGACAAAAAATCATGACAGAAAATGGGCTTTTCGTCCTGGGCGGGCCGGAGATGCAGCTGCATGACATTCTTTGGGCCGTCCATGACGGAAAAAACCATGGTAGAAGCGAGGGCAAGGAAAATATCGGGGAGCTCCCAGTTACGGTGGCTGGTCGGGGGCCGAGCGATGCGCATTTCTCTCATATGTACACGCGTGTGTGCGAGGCATTGCGCTCTAACTGAACCCGAGCAAGGCATTGGGCTCTAACTGAACCCGAGCGATTGCACTGCAGGCTATGTGTTACTAAACCCGAGCAATCGATCGATGGCTGTTAACTGAACCCGATCGAGCGATTCCTTCACTACTGCTGCTAACTGAAGCCGATCGATGTTGCCTCTGGATGAATAGTGAGCGTTGTTGGGGGGTTTGGATGAACAGTTCCCCGTGGGGGTTGGATGAACAGGAACCCGTGGTAGTAGAGGCGGTTGCCGTTGGATGAACATTACCCCGATCGATCGAGCCGGTGGATGAACAGGAGCCCGTGGAGGGATGGATGAACAGGAGCCCGTGGAGGGCTGGTTGAACAGTAGCCCGTGGAGGGCTGGTTGAACAGTAGCCGGTGGTGGGCTGGATGAACAGTAGCCCGTGGGGGGATGATTGAACAGGACCCCGTGGAGAGGGCTGGTTGAACAGTAGCCGGTGGAGGCTGGATGAACATGAGCCCGTGGATGAACAGTCGTAGGTGGAGGCTGGAGGAGGTCGACGGTGGATGAACAGTAGCCCGTGGAGGCTGGAGGAGGTCGACGGTGGAGATGAACAATATCCCGTGGAGTCCCGTTTTGCGGTACGCCACACCCATCCGATGAACAGGACCCCCATTTCTACCGTAGCGCTCCAACACAAGTCTGTTTCCTCCGTTTTACGGTACGCCACACCCCTCCCGATCAACAGGACCCCGTATCCACTGTAGGAGGTCCGTTTCCTCCGTTTTGTGGTACGCCAGACCCCTCCCGATGAACAGGATCCTGTTTCGACCGTGGCCGGTCGAACACAAGGCCGTTTCCTCCGTTCTACGGTACGCCAGGCCTCGTTTCCATCCCCTGTTCCATCCAAGCCGGTTGGCTCCCGATGAACACGATGACGACGCAGTTTCTCCATTCTGACCCAGCCATGTACACGAGCCCTGGCCGTACGTATGCACGAGTAGGCATTCGAGACCCCGCCCGTATGTACATACGTGTCCGTATTTACTTTCTTGCACCTTGGCCGATGTACGTACGTGTGCATGCTACGTGCGCGCCTCTACTACCACACGTGCCCTTCCTTGCACGGCCACGGTTCATCGCTGCAGCCTACTGACAGACCGGTTGACCAGTATGTACGTACACGTTCGCGACCAGAATGACAATGCTACGTACGCTTTGACCAGGTGGGTCCCGACTGTCAGGCACTTCCTTGCGTGTGAAGATGTAGCTGTGGGTCCCAGCAGTCAGGGGGCGAATCATTTTTTTGCCCGTATTATGGACACACTTCCTTGTGTGTGAAGATGTAGCTGGTGGGTCCCAGTAGTCAAGGGCGAATCATTTTTTTGCCCATAATATGGACGCACTACTTGCGTGCGAAGATGTAGCTGGTGGGTCCCAGCAGTCAGGGGAAGCCTTTTTTTTCACGAAATACGGTGGGCCGTCCGGTGGGTCCCTACTGTCAAGTGGATGAATAATTATTTTCCATGTAATAAGGAGGCACTTCCTTGCTGCGGCCGTGGACCCAGCTGTCAGCCTCTCCACGTACAGTACTCTTCCGATGGAAGTCGGCGTTGACCACATTGACCACGCCGTGCCGAGAGCACCAAGGCGGTGGACGAGGCGAGGCCTAGGAAGGGGATGACGCATAACCGGGGAAGACGTGGCAGTGGATGTCCACGCGGAGAGGAGTACGAGGGTTCACTGGTTTGGCTGCGGTGTGGGGATGCCATCGCCGCAGGGCCTGGCCAGCAGTGTGAGTAGTAGGGGGCTGTGAGGCCTCCACGGCAGCACAGCCGGCCACGGGAGGCAGGAGCAGGCGGCATGACCAGCACTGCTTTGGGAGGCTGGAGCAAGAATACCAAAGGTTGAAGAAGCACGGCGGTCGTTGGATGGACATCGTACTGTCACTGCAGCTAGAATCATTTATATTGACTAAGTTGACAAAGCCCTCGGTACGCGTCAACTTAGTAGGCCCACAGGTCAGCCTCCGAAACGGTGCGCCCCAGATGTCAGGGGGAGGAATCATTTTTTGGGCGGGTGAAGCTAGAATATCCGAGATTGAAGAAGAAGCACGACATCCGTTGGATGGACATCCAACGGCCACTGTTGCTAGAACCGTGTGTTGACTATAAGTTGATAAAGCCTTGCATACGCGTCAACTTTTTTTGAGGGGACATGTCAACTTAGCAGGCCCACAAGTGTGTGGCAGAGAACTTATAGCCCATTTGAGATTTGTAAGAATGTACAACCCATTTTTGAATTCTAATAAAATTTACTACAACCCATTTACAGTTTGTTAAAAGTACAACCCATTTTCTAGCTAGGACAATGATTGATAATTTCAACGAAATGTTAAAAACAGAATTCAATAAAATTTCCCACATTTTGATGGGATCCCGAAATTTCTAGTCAGATTAAATACAATTTCAATATAACGAAACATTGCGCACGCAACAATTAATGAAATTAAAATTTTCAAAATCCAAAAATAATATTTTATAAACTAATTATGTGTTTGGTGCATTTTTTTGTAGTTACAGCCCAGTTTTTATAATTACATCCCGTTTATTATTTCTTAAAGGCCATTTTCTTGTTAAGCCTAATGCATCCCTCCTAGGAAAGATTTGTAGCCCAGCGGGGCGGAGAATAACAAGTTGACCTTGCCTGGGTATTCCTAAAAAAAGTATAGCTGGGCTAGCCATTTTCAGCTTGAAAAAAATTAATATCTGGGCTGGATATCTAGCCTGGGCTAGACGGGCCGCAGCCTGCCCAGTTAATACCCTGCTCTCCACTGAACATCAACGAAAACATCACTCAAGAAAAAGTATGCAGTGCTCACACCCCAAAAACACAAATACTGCTCGAGCTGCTTGGTCCCAGCTATCGGCCGCTCCTTGTGCAATTCTCTTGTTTATTGTCTATATAGGTTGAGAATGGTGTGGGACCGTGATGTCAGGAAACCAGGAGGAAGCAAAAAATATAGCTGTACATAATAAGGAGGCACTTGCGTATGTACGACTATGACCCTAGTGGGTCCCTACTGTCATCCAGGCAAAATAAAGTCATATCCTGAATCCTCATGTTCGTTGACCATGTTGACAATGCTCGACACCACGGCGAGAGCAACAACTCGAAGGACGACGGAGAGGGCCTCGCGGGCCCTACGGATAGTCTGATACAGCGCCCGCTGCTTATTCAGGAAGACAGGATCATCGTACACCTATGAGCACGTTCGAGAGACTGAGATGGCATGAAACGGTAAGGCCGCGCTTGGGAGCTCTGGTTTATTTCACACCTGTATTAAGATACAAGTGTAATTTACTCTTCATTTGAAACAACACGTAAAATACAAGCATAATGAAACCGAGGGCCTGAGGTCTGTAACGAAAACCGGCGAGTTACACGTGTAATTTGAGAGACCAGTGTATATTTTACTAGTCAAAATCGACCAACCAAACACTTCGCCGAGACCATCTGCTTTTATTTACAAGCGTCAGTTTTACAAGCGGTTTTGGTTGGAAAACGACGATCCAATCACGACCTAAGATGATGAGTTGGTTGGAAGATCATATGGTTTCACCTCTAACCTACCCGAGTTGTCGTATAGGCTATGAATGAAACATAAGACAATGACCTTCTTAAGCACAGAAACAACAGAAGAGTATGATCTTCTTAATATGCAAATCACATGCATTAGCTCAACATGCAAAACAATACCAAGCATTATTCTCAGGAGGCATGGTGAACAGCTTGTGATGCCGAATGCCACAACATTCCAAGCTCAACTTTGCAATCAAACTCACAAGGCCTGGCATTACATAGACAACATTCAGAAAAAACTCTTAAAATACCTTACATAAGTCAACATTCATGTGACTATGCATCTTAGCAGAGTAAATATTTACTTATGAACTGAAGACAGGAATAGGAAAAAACGATCGACGTTGCTCACAGCAATGGGTGTCCCACTCAAAAATATCAAATGCATGTCTTCTGGCTAACATCAATGAGCAAAATTTGACAAGGTTTTCCAATTCAAATATATTAAACTAATGTCTTCTTGCTAACATCAATGATTAAACTTTGACAAGCTTTTCCCATTCAAAATATGTAATGCCTATGATTGTGGAACGGGCAGGGTTTGTCATCAGTTTGTCATCTGATAGTCTGGTGGCTTAAGGTGACGACGAATGATTAGAGAACCATTCGATGTATTGTGCATTATGAAGTATTATGGAGGACACGAACCATATGAACGTTTTGTGCAGTTCCACTAAAATCAAGCTGACATCCTTGTGGATTTCTTATTTATATGCTACAAGAAAACAAAGACACATCAGCACACACATGAATATAGGCCCCAGTGTCAACCAACCAATTGGTGGACTAACAAACTGAAAGTACGCTAAACAGATTACCATACCCAGATGCCCCATCATTGTTGCTTGGAATGACATCGACAGACTTGGAGTCCTGTCATGGCTTCTTGTACTTGTTTCGGCACTTTTTGCCCATGCACTCCACGTGTTGTAGAGTTGCCTATGCTCTCTGCAGACCAGTCATGTCACCGGCATCTACTAATACTCTGTAAAGCTTCTCGATCATTCCTTCTATAATGTAGCGCAAACTGTGACTGCTTCTTTATGCAAAGTGGTAAAACCAACTGGACCCACTAATCCAGCAGTTTGCCTTAGACACATTGGCTCCTTTTGTGCAGTTCAACTAAAATCAAAGTCGGAATAAAACCAAGCTTTAATTTTGATATCCCTGCAAGCAACAATAGGTATAAGGGAAACAATTACTGAGAAATAATGATTGATGACTTGTACTCCCAGAAGAAAAACATCTACTGATCTACCTTATCTTAATGGGAAAAAAGCAGGAGAGTAGCAATTCTCCATCGGTGTGATTCATTCATATTAACTGAGATATTGTCTTAACAATGCCTTGTTTCAACATGTATAAAGAACGACAAAGCAAAAAAGTACCATTCCTAAAACAATGCGACTAATTCATTTTAACTGAGACATTATCTTAACATTACCTTGGTTAAACATGTAGAAATAATTACAAAGCAGGATAGTACCATTTGTAAAACACTGTAACTGATATATAATAACAGAGACATTATCTGAACAATACATTTCTTAAACATGTACTCCGGCTGATCCCTAACAGAAATGATACTCCCGCCGATCCCTAACAAGTGTTGCAGTTTTGAACTAAGATTCAGTAGTTAATTCTGAGGAAAGTCGGTACTGACCTTTCAAGACCAAAATTTGAAACAAGTCGTGAGGAAGACCTAAAAGAGATCTCAACACATATATGGAAATCCGATCTACAATAGCAACAAGTTGAATAGATATCCCTGTTTTAACAGAGGCAAAAAAGGAATCAATTACTAGCCAATAAAGGAGGATGAAACATGCGGCCACAAATATGGTAATCCCGCCAATCCCTAACAAGTGTTGCAGTTTTGAACTAATATTCAATAGTTAATTCTGAGAGTGGCATTACTTAATTTTACCAGCGGCATTAGATTAACAAAAAGCATAAACAGTTCCAGGGGAGAGTTGGCGCAACAACACCATGTGCTTCCATCTACTTATAAAGGGGGTGATGCAGAGTTTTGTTGTAACAAAGAAACAAGCATCATGTCTGGGTTGGAACAATTTTTGCCCACTCAATGGTAAAAGACAACATTTCAATAGCTTCAATTCAACATTTATCCAAAATAATACCAATACAAGTAGCACAACATCTCAAAGCACACTGCAGCATCATGTGGATGAAAGTCGGTACTGACCTTTCTTGACCAAGATTTGAAACAACTCGCGTGGAGGACTTGAAGAAATCCCAACACATATATGAAAATCCATGATCTCCTTTTGTGCAGTTCCACCAAAATTAAGCGAAGTCACCGGTGTGCCATTCAAGTTGAACTGCACAAAACACTCTTAAAACGTAAGTGTTTCGCGTAGCGAAGCAAAATGTCGCAATAGAAACAAGTTGAATAGATATCCCTGTTTTAACAGAGGCAAAAAAGGAATCAATTACTGGCAAAATAAAGGAGGATGAAACATGCGGCCACAAAAATAGTAATTCCGCCAATCCCTAACAAGTGTTGCAGTTTTGAACTAAGATTCGGTAGTTAATTCTGAGAGTGGCATTGCTTAATTTTACCAGCGACATTAGATTAACAAAAAGCATAAACAGTTCCAGGGGAGAGTGGGCGCATCAACACCATGTGCTTCCATCTACTTATAAAGGGGGTGATGCAGAGTTTGTTGTAACAAAGCAACAAGCATCATGTCTGGGTTGGTACCATTTTTGTTCACTATTTAATGGGAAAAGATAGCAATACAATAGCTTCAATTCAACATTTATTTAAAACTGTACCAATACAAGTAGCACAACATCTCAAAGCACACTGCACAATCATGTAGATAAAGGCCTGTACTGACCTTTCATGAGACAACCAACATAAAATACGAATCTACCTACATGAATAGGAAATCCAACCTCGTTTTGTGCAGTTGCACTGAAATCAAGCAAAGTTGTCGGTGTGACATTTAAGTTTGCTATAGCAACAAGTTGAATAGATATCCCTGTTTTAACAGAGGCGAAAAAGGAAACAATTACTGGCCAATAAAGGAGGATGAAACATGCGGCCACAAAAAGAAGCATCTACCTTATCTTGATGGAAAACAAAGTATATGATAGTAGCATTTCTAAAACGGTTGCATTGATTCATATTAACAGAGAAGTTCTCTTAAAATGGTTCAATAGCTACTTCTAAGAGTGGCATTGCTTAATTTTACTAGCGGCATTAGATTAAGAAAAAGCATGCAGTTCCAGGGGAGAGTGGGCGCAACAACACCCTGTGCTTCCATCTACTTATAAAGGGGGTGATGCAGAGTTTGTTGTAACAAAGCAACAAGCATCATGTCTAGGTTGGTACCTTTTTTGTTCACTACTTAATGGGAAAAGAGAGCAATACAATAGCTTTAATTCAACATTTATTTAAAACAGTACCAATACAAGTAGCACAACATCTCAAAACACACTGCACGATCATGTGGATGAAGGCAAGTACCAACCTGTCATGATGCACACAAGATCACCTACGAATCTGCCAACACAAATAGGAAATCCAATCTTGTTTTGTGCAGTTGCACTGAAATCAAGCAAAGTCACCAGTGTGACATTTAAGCTTGCTATAGCAACAAGTTGAATAGATATCCCTGTTTTAATAGAGGCAAAAAAGGAAACAATTACTGGCCAATAAAGGAGGATGAAACAAACGGCAACAAAAAGAAGCATCTAACTTATCTTGATGGAAAACAAAGTAGGAAGTAGCATTTCTAAAACGGTTGTATTGATTCATATTATCAGAGACATTCTCTTAAAACAACATTCGTTAAGAATGTAATTTACTTTTAACAGTGGCATTACTTCAATTTTCCAGCAGCATTCTTAGATTAACAATAGCAAAATAGTTGTACGGGACATGGGACATGGGACATGCCAGCACCACGTATGTCCACACGTATAAATGGGTGATGCAGAGTATGGAGCCAAGCAACATATCTGCGTTGGTCCCATATTTGTTCTCTTTGAACCTTTTCCTATGTGAGGGCAGCAAATCTAGTCCTGCACAAACTACCCGACCCCCCAGTTTATTTCCCTTTTCAACAAAGAGATCGGTTCCTTATAGATGTGTGTACTGGGTTACCCCCTTTTTTCCTTTTGACCAACAAAGCGGCTGGATAGCCAGTCTATACTACTTTCCCCCCTCTTTTCCTCATTGAACCATGTCCTAGATTCCTGCTCCACCCCACCGCACCCTTCTTTCCTGTTTGAACCAAGACCTAGATTCGACTACAGAATCGAAAAAGATCCGCATGCAGCAAGGGCAATGACGGTTTCAAAGAAACTTATACCTTAGGGTCGTCAGGATGTGTCAAGGCATGCGACGGGAGGCCGGATCTGCCCACACTACATACGGCAGCAAGGAAGAAGGGGTCGGTGGCCCTCCCGCATAGGTGTTGGGTGAAAGAGAACAGCGCAACCGGTAGTGGATGGCCTCCCTCGCTGAAGGCGATAGAGTGAACACTGCACCTCCTCCCCTTCCCGGTGCGATGAGATCCGGGCGCCTCCTTCACCAGCTGTGAGGGGGGAGAGAGAGACAAAGGCCAACGCAGTCTTGTTTAGATCTAGTGAAGAGGGTGACTGGGTGAGAGACTGTGAATATAGCAAACCCTAGCAAAGGAACACTGAGCCTCCAACGTGTATATATATGTAGTGCGGCGAGAGTGTGGAGAGTGCAAACTCTAGCAAACAAGCGCTGAGGCTCCAGCATATATAGTACTACATATATACTGTAGTATGGAATGAGCTCCGGTGCCTTAACTGCACCAGCTTTTGGCTGTATGACAGGTGCGCCAGGGCCCACCTTTCATAAACACAAAGGCAGGTGCACTAAGTCAATGAAGCTGCGTCCATATAGTACTCGTGTATACTACTAATATATAGTGGAGTGGTTTTCTTATTCTCTCCATAACAATCATTTTAAATTATGTAAGTACGAAACGAAACTCTTAATTTAACGTACCAGTGAAGAATGAACTAACGATCCACGCGTCCTGGTCGCACTTCCTGTCTGGGGCGTGCGGTACACTACCCTCTCTTAAGTGAACAACCACACATGCGCCAAATTATCGGAAACGTGTGAGAGTGTGTACAAATAAAGAATTTTAATTTCAATTATTGGAAAGATTTGATAGTATGTACAATTTGCCCTGCTCAATAATTATGGTTTGTTGTGTTCGGCCTAAACTTGGTCAAACTTTACAAAGTTTGACTTCAGTCAAATCTAATATGGGGAGTAAATAAAAATGGAGGGCTACTACGTCCATTCGGGTTTTTAGTACACACCATTGTTTTAGTCAAAGTTAATAGGTGGACAAATAAAATTACAGGGGAGCTGAAGACAAAGTTGTGAGAAGGCTTAGAAATCAATACAAAACTTATGCTCATAGTACCAACATCGACCCTTCTTTGAGGAAACATTTAGTTCATAGCCAATTGTGTGATAAAATTACACCAGCGTGAAAGACGACTGCGTCTCCAACGCAACCAAGGTGAATTGATGAAGGATATCATCTTTGTGGGTAACAAGCAAAGATCACTGATGGAACACAACTTGTTTTCGTCAAAAATCAATCTACTTCACCAGCCGATGCAACCATGAGGCGCAACCATGAGCATCGATAGGTCATCGTGGTGATGCATCATCCATTTGGCATCAAGTTTGGGTGAGGCACCTATGAAGTTTGACAAATCCTCATTGTGGTCTGTTTCTTCTCATTAATCAAGCTCGAGGAAGGAAGAACCACATGGCAGAGGACAGTGAGGCGGAACAACAATGTCCATCCAATTTTGTGCAGTTCCACTAAAATTGAGGAAGACATGCCCGGGTATGGAGATACGCATCGCTGTTTGCAAAAATATAAAAAAGGGATATAACGTTGTTACTTTGTTTTGGCAGTGGTACAAGATTAACAACGACATCCTAATTGTCAATAAGAATTAATGAAAAGTACACCAACAAACAGAAGCATCATGATTATCTTGATGGGAACTAAACCAGGATACCTGGGAAAAAAGCATTTCTTCATTTAACCAGTGATAGTATTAGATTAGCAGCAGCAATAGGAGCATATGGACAATGACCGCACAACCACCAGGTACTTCTTGTCGAAACAACATGTATACCTCCACCGAGGCATAAATCAGGACAACTTTTCGAGTGGCATTTCCTTTATAATAGTAGGTGATGTTGGACCAGCCGATGAACCCTAGCTACTATACATGGGGAGCTGGGGAGTACTCGCATAGAAGAAAACCCGCATGCAGCAACCTGGGGAGCTGGACGAGTACAAGAAGTTATACCTCAGGTGGGCGAGATGTCGTTTAGGTGGGCGAGCGGGATCTGCCCACACGACGGCAGCGAACAAGGGCGCGGAGGACCTTTGTCCGCGCCAGTGCCGGCTCCAAGAGGACGGTGCGCATCGGCTTCCTCCATCGCCGATGGCGACAATGTCAACGCTGCACCTCATCACCTCCCGTAGCGGACGGGATTCGGCCAGATCTGTGACCACCGGTGAGGAGAGACATAGAGTAGACACTGTCATCTTGTTTTGATATGGAGAGGGTGAGAGAGCGATACGCGAGAAACCCTATCAAACAAGAGGCTATACAATGGAGTAAAAAAATCTCTCCATAGCAGTGGTTTTAAATAGAATACGCGCGTTCCCGGAAAAAACAAAAGGAAAATTGGTGGACAATTTTTTGACGTACCAAGAAAGAAAGCCCGATCAAAAACACGCCCCCGCTTCCAGGTCGTGAGAGTCGTCGCGCACATACACATAGACATAGACATGCATTCGAGGATGGCTGGGTAAAACTAAATACAGATGGTTCCTTCTTGCCAGAGAAAGGAACTGCTGGTACAGGCATGATACTGGGGTGCTATAATTTCTCTTCATGTAGAAGCTTGTGTAATTGCCCGAATGCACTGGAAGCAGAATTGTTGGCCATCAAAGAGGGTTTGTCACTCGCATTGCAGTGGAGTAATCTTTTTTTTGACCCACACACCGTAGAACAATCGTTCTACGGTAAATTATATTAATATAATAAAGTACATGGGGAGTCTAAGCTCCAAATATGAATACCGAGACCGACTGCCTTGAAGCTACAAATATGGTGAGGATTAGGAATGAAGATCTTGATAGATCTCGGTTTGGTTTTTTGGTGCATGAGATTAGATCGCTCATTGCACTCTGAAATACTTGTATTGCTCATGTTTGACGAAACAACAACATTGTCAGTCATGCTTTAGCTCATTATGGTAGGACTAGTGGCCGTATCACTGTTTGGCTAGGTTTAGGCCCTGATGGCATTGTCGAACTTTGTAACTCTAACTGTAGCATGCCTACAAGTTTGTTCCCGCAAAAAAATAGACATGCATATCCGTGTTTACGTAAAATTCCATCTCCATCTCCATCTCCAATCATATTTGTCCAATTGGCACATTATTTACGTTGTTAATTATATAAGCAACAATATTAACGTACATCATCTCTTGTTTGCGGGCGTCCGGACCGCTGCCACACCCACTCCTGACCAACCCGAACCCTCTTCATCACCCGTGCATGCTTCCCGCCCGAAACGGTCAGTGTCGCATTCATGCCCGGCCAGAGCGGACATGACCTCTCACTGGCGCCGGCATTGAAGCGGTGCGCCGGCCGAGAGAGTGTCGCCCGCGCCGCTTCTCGGTGCACGCGACTGCTCCGTGTTCAAAGGTCGCAATAGCCGGCCACAACATGCATGTAAAAAGTTCTTGGGAGTCTGTGCTACAGCTAGCTATCCTCCCCCAACTTGTCAATCTCTTCGAGTAGTGCTAGTACTCCATGGCACGATCCATCGACAAGCAGGCGGGAAAGTTACCGTATACTCAGTTAGCGGTGAGTGGCATGCCAAGCGACCGTGTGGGGTCGAGCCGTGGAGGAGGGTGAGACACGAACGCGGCAGACGTGACTTAAATGTTGGTTTTTCTCGATGGCGCGATCCAATGAAACGAAACATTGGTTTCCCTCCGTTTCCATTTTTTCTCTGAAAAACAGAAACTTTCCACTCCATTTTCATTCCTATTCCAAGGTTGCCCCGTTACAACATTCCATTAAATACAAAGGAAAACTAACACGCATGCTGATGCATCTCAATGATTCACAGATCATAGCCAATATTTACTTAACAACTAAAGACAAAAGTTGTGAGAGCGTGTACAAAAGAAAAACTACTGATGGGTCACTATGACTTAAACCCTTAAACCCTGAACATGATTTAATTTCCTGGCTACGTAGAACCTGTCAAAGGAAAGACGGCTAGCACCCTCGGATCATATGATGCTTTTGTGCAGTTCCACTAAAATCGAGCTGAGCATCCCTGGTGGCAAAGATATTGAAGAAGTGTGATTAGAATAATAGTACTGGCAGTAGTTCACGAGACATAAATTCATCACAAATAGAAGCCGATAGAAGTAGAGAAAGATTGACAGGAGATGGAGCTACATGGGGAGCTGCGGCAGTGGAGCAAGCCGGCTCCAAAAGGAAGATGTACTACTTGCGATGTCGGGCTGTAGCTAGAAGGGCGGTTGGGACGCGGCATCATCCCATACCGCGGGGACCCCCGATTGGGACGCACCGACTATGGGTTTTCTCCCTCGCCGATGTCGACCACGTCTACGCAGAACATTGTTCCCTTCCCCCAGCGGCGGGATCAGGCCGGATATGTGACCAGTGGTGTGGCCACCGTCATTCTATGCTTGTGAAGAGAGCAACTCAAGCAAGCAAGCTTGTAGCTTAGGCTCCTGCTAGTGTATATAACTATATATAGTGGTTTTCTTTTTCTCTCCATATCAACCATTTTATATTGTGTACGTGTCATTGAAGAGTGAAATGATGGTTGCTTCTTCCAACTAACTTACTATGTGATTTGACTGCTCCTTAGTGGCCCCTACACGTACTCCCCCTACGTGTATGACCATTCCTGAGTCTCACTTGTACTTATCTCTATTTTCTTGCATGACACGTGAGGAGATAGGATGCGCATAGAGGAATTTTGTTACTGCATGTTGTTACATAGTACTGTACTACTAGTACCTACTCCCTCCTTCCGGTTCACTACTGGTACTCCCTCCGTCCTAGCTTATTGGTCCCCTTTGTACTCAATTCATGGGCTCGTTTTCCTCAAGAAATTGTCTTTACCAACGTATTAATATCGGGAATGCATGCGTGAACAACGAATGATTAAACCTTGCATGCAACGTTTTGACAAAGCATTGACTTATGAAC
Organism: Triticum dicoccoides; assembly: GCF_002162155.2. Classification (NCBI taxonomy): domain Eukaryota; kingdom Viridiplantae; phylum Streptophyta; class Magnoliopsida; order Poales; family Poaceae; genus Triticum; species Triticum dicoccoides. The sequence goes on from NC_041380.1 coordinate 138,031,672, forward strand.
ATGTGAATGTAAGGGACTCCAACCTCATGCATGCATGCAACAGTCACATGTACACATGGACGCAAAAAACGCGCGCGACGCCCTAATGATGCATGTCCGGGGACATGAAGGAACACACACGGTCACGCTCAAGTGCTCAACCTACACGTGCATGCACATACATACTCAGCCAGGGTGAGCTAGTGATCGTATAAACATCGAAAAATGTATATATTGAGCGCAATGAGCGTATTATGAAGTCCACTGGCCGTATTTTTACAAATATACAGTGACAGACAGTGTATTTATCTCATTTGAAATTAAGCCATATTAACTGGAAAGGAGGCAGTATGGATTAGCATTACTTTGTTGTGTCCCGTCAACTTGCCAAGCGAGGAGAAGCTTGCAGGATGGGAGAAGCTTGCGCGCGGTGGCTCACAGGACAAGGAGAAACTTTTGACTAATGCAAGCTCTCCCTCGCTCAGGCAGTGGACGTGCAACGGTTAATTCGGTATCAGATTGCCAGAAGCATACACTATACTAGTACTAGTATTATTGTTCGACTTCCTGAAGAGGGGAACAACCAAGCGCAAAGTTTACTAGTACTAGTAATACTACTATAGAGGTATGTACTATACCATACTAGGAACCGGATGGAGGAGCTCTACACTCTTATTATATTTTAAAAATGTGATAAAGCAATCTTCAACATATTTGGTTCTCTTCGAGGGTTCTCGCATGTGATAATGGAAGTTGATTGCATGGAACACTCGCCACAATTCTCGCTTAATTCTGGCTCAGATCCTTTTACAAATAGGAGCGCTCGATAATATTTCCTCTTTTTTGTTATTCAGCATGTAAACAGGCCAGCAAACCTTGCGACGCATCTTTGTGCGAACCGTGCTTGCTGCACTTTGAATGTGGCCGAGAGCTGGCTTGATGAAACACCTCGCTTTCTTCTTCTTCTTTTGCGGGGTACCTCGCTTCCTAGTGACCAGTCTCTTGGCCGATCGTCCTAAGAATCCTTATATATGAATAAAGCTCTCTCATTTACCCGCAAAAAATATTAAGCCATATTAACCGGAAAGGAGGGAGTATGGACTAGCACTACTTTTTGATGTGTCACGTCAACTTGTAGAATGAGGAGAAAGTTTGCAGGACAAGGTGAAGTTCATTAATACCTTTTAACTAATGCAACCTAACCTCGCCCAGGCGGTGGACATGCAGTAGTTCATTCGGTGTCAGATTGCCATAGACATACACTATAGTACCCAACATGTAGAGTACCATCATTGTTCGACTTCACGAAGAGGCGAAGAGCCAAGCGCAAGGTTTATAGTTGTACGAGTAGTACTACTACTAGAACCGCATGGTGGAGCGTCTGTACTCTTATTTTATTTTAATCTCTAATAAAGTACACATTTATTCGGGAGAAGGGAGGAAAATGGTAGCCCAATGGTAGTGTTAAAAAACATCAAACATGTAATGATGATATCGACCAACCATGCTCGAATATATCTTGGCCTCCGTGCAAGCCCATTTGTGTGTTCTCGCTCCTCGTCTCTCTCAAGGAACGGCCAGTTGGCCATTTTGCGGTCAATTGAGATCGGTTTGCTCACACTCCGGTCCACATGTCAGTGATATGCCAAGAGGAAGTGCATTGACTGGCTGGCCATACGCGTACTTGGTTTTGCACCTTCAGGCCATGCTTGGAATGGTTGTATTTCAATACGGAGGCGTATAACTTACACCTGTAAGTTACTGGCCGCTGTGCAAATTCCAGCCTGAATTGAAACGACGGGTGCATGTGTGTATTTTTTACAAGTGTATTCAAAAGAGAAACGGCGATCCAAACAGGGCCTCATACTACTCCTCCCTCCATCACAATTTACAGGGCACACTTCATTCTAATGCATTTCTCTCCATGCATTTCCACCACCAGAGAGACTTTAGAGCATATTGATGGTTGCTTCTTCCGACCAACTTACAGTGGGAAAGGCTGGGCTTATGATTTTACTGCTCATTACTGCTTACTATTAGTGCGGCGCAACAACCGGGCTGAGTCTCCCATGCGGTTGTGCACTACTCCATCCATTATTAAATATGCTACGGAGTATTTGTCTTTCTTGAGATTTCAACGAGTGACTACTGTGGCACCCCGGCTCAGAGGAACCGGTTTACCCTGCATTGCCAGCCCAGAGATCAAGTCTTCTAGGAGCACACAACAACATGGCATAGGAACAACCACTTTATTGATGCTAGCAGATTACATAAGTCTGATATTACATCAAGATACGAGGCCAAGCGGCACACTCGGTGCGGCTGAACCGTATGTACATTATTTAATGAACATTACGAGGGCCTCGATCACACAAACTACACGACAGCGGAAGAACGATGAAGTGGAACTCCATAGCACAGGGACACCAACGTGGGCATGGCCTAGATGCGAGATGTGCTCCGATGCGAACCGACTTGCCTGAAAGCTGGCATGACACGCCAGGTCAGTACAATGAATGTACTTGCAAGCTCACAACAAACATAAGCACAATGACAAACAATATCATGACAATTAATCAGGTTAATGCAATGCAAGAAAAACTAGTAATGCGGTGAAACCAACATGTGCACCGAGTCTCACAGACTCGCTTACCAGACGAGTTACCTCGTAACCAAACGGTGATCATACCTAGGTCACAACTGACACCAATCACTCATGGTACAACTCATGAGTTCATGAATCATCACGAAACCAGAGCCAACAACAATTATTTAGGTTGCAAGATTAATTATAGAAGTTGATCCATGGTGTGACTTACTTCCGAGATATACCTATAACCGAGGACACGACTATTGATAGATTAAACACACTCTGCAGAGGTAGCGCACTTTACCCACACCGCGGAACCCATGGCCTCGCACTCCCATTCGGGTGGACCAACGGTGTTCCGACGAAACCCTCTTGTCGGTGTCAAAACCGGCGGATCTCGGGTAGGGGGTCCCGAACTGTGCGTCTAGGCGGATGATAATAGGAGGCAGGGGACACGAAGTTTTACCCAGGTCCGGGCCCTCTTGATGGAGGTAAAACCCTACGTCCTGCTTGATTAATATTGATGATATGGGTAGTACAAGAGTAGATCTACCACGAGACCAGAGAGGCTAAACCCTAGAAGCTAGCCTATGGTATGATTGTGTGTTGTCCTATGGACTAAAACCCTCCAGTTTATATAGACACCAGAGAGGGCTAGGGTTACACAAGGTCGGTTACAAAGGAGGAGATATGCATATCCGTATTGCCTAGCTTGCCTTCCATGCCAAGTAGAGTCCCATTCGGACACGAGATGAAGTCTTCAATCTTGTATCTTCATAGTCTAACAGTCCGGCCAAAGAATATAGTCCGGCTGTCCAGAGACCCCCTAATCTAGGACTCCCTCAGTAGCCCCACAACCAGGCTTCAATGACGATGAGTCCGACGCGTAGTATTGTCTTCGGCATTGCAAGGCGGGTTCCTCCTCCGAATACATCATGGAAGAATTTGAATACAAGGATAGTGTCCGACCCTGCAAAATAAGTTCCACATACCACCGTAGAGAGAATAATATTTCCACAGATCTAATTTGCTGACTTGTTTTGGCAACACGACCTTATGCCATTGCCCGGTGATTATTCGAACTGTTTCCTTTAACTAGCCCCGCACATAATGCGAGGCAGATTTTTGACACGTCTTGTCAAAGCAGAGATCGTGTCCCCTTATCACGGGATTCCCATCAATACGGGCGTGGGTAACCCAACCGCGCCATCGATTTCGGCGCTTGGGGGATAAGCGAGTTTTACCAGGCTAGTGGGGGCGCATAGTTTTGGCCGCCCACATAAAGGGATAAGGATTCACCTTTTCATCCACGCCTTCTTCCTCCTTTGCTCATCCACTTTCGCACACTCGAGCTCCAGCACCCAAGTCCGCATTTCCCACCTCGACCTTCTCCAACCATGTCTGGAGCGGGAGGTAGGTGGATGGTCTCCTCCGTCACGGAGGGACACATCAAGAAGCTGAGGAGAGCCGGATACCTGCCCGACAACATCGCGCAACGGCTCCCAGATGAGGGGCAGATCATCCCCACCCCCAGGCCCCATGAGAGGGTAGTGTTCCTTACCCACTTCCTTCGCAGACTGGGATTCCCTCTCCACCCATTCGTCCGGGGCTCATGTTCTACTACGGCCTGGATTTCCACGATCTGGCCCCGAACTTCATCCTCAACATCTCGGCGTTTATCGTCGTTTGCGAGGCCTTCCTCCGCATCAAGCCCCACTTTGGCTTATGGCTAAAGACCTTCAACGTCAAGCGGAAGGTAGTGAGCAGCCGCCAGGCGGAGTGCGGAGGCGCCATGGTGGGCAAGATGCTCAACGTCACATGGCTCGATGGCTCCTTCGTGGAGACCATAAAGGGGTGGCAATCGGGGTCGTTCTACATCACCGAGCCGCGCGACCCTAAATGGGCAGCGGCCCCCGAGTTCCGATCTGGCTTCCCCACGCGGCTCACCTCCTGGCAAGAGAAGGGCCTGTCCTGGGGTAGTTCGGGAGAGCTGACCGGACTCCAAACATGTATTCAAAACATGGTGAATAAGAAGCTCCAACTCATCAACGTAGTCCAGGTCATGCTCATCCGCCGGATCCTCCCATGCCAACAACGGGCTTTCAACTTGTGGGAGTTCGACCCAGCCCACACCAAACTCTGAACAGCCTCTTCGACACAACTCACGAAGAAGCCTGGAAGGTGCTATTCAAGAGTGACGAGGTTCCCCCTCCCACTACCGAGGACCGCGGATTCTGCGCGAAGCGCCAAGCCAGCGCGGTAAGCTGTTTTACTTCTCACAGGATACTTGTTTTTCATAGCTTGACTCTATGCGGGATCTAAGCTCCCGTACCTTTGACAGGACTAGCAGGAGACGGCAGGACAGATCGACTGTCCGGCTCCTTTACCCGAAGGCCCAACAGACGCTCTCCTGGTGAAGATGCTGACTCCGACTCCTTACATGGTGCCGGAGAAGACCAAGAAGGCCAAGGGAACCTGAAAGAGTTCCCGACGCCAGACGTCATCGGACTCACCGTCCGATGACTCTGCGGCACACTCCTCCCCCGAAGACGAGGAGGAAGAAGAAGAAGCTCCCGCTCCAGGCGGGGAAGACAAGAAAAGGAAGGCCGCCCCAACTGGGGGGGGGGGGGTAAAGGGTCCAAGAAGGGAAGGACTCTCCTTCCGGACAGTTCCACCGCCGCCGCCGAAGGCGAAGACGAGTGGTTGCCCAGGGCCAAGCCCCTGGGGAGGTCATAAGTATTCGGATACCAGAGTAACTCATAGCATTCATTTGTCGCACTGCTTTCCCTAACGCCGAATATGATTATGCAGGCCGCCACGAGCCCGTATCGATGTATCATCGGACGACTCCCGGGGCTCGTTGGATATGGATAGCGATCCATTTCCGACCGCCACCTCCCCTTGCCCTGCGGACGACGCCGAGGTATTGTCTCAAGAGGCACCGGGTCGAGGGGAGACAGTCCCGGAGGCGTCTCAAGGCGACCTTCCGGACTCCGGGAGGAGAGGGGACAAGGCCCTTGAGGGCTCCGAGTTCGGCCCCTCAGCCGAACACCGCGCTGGAACCTCCAGTGGATCCAGACTCGGGCAGGCGGCCTCCTTCCAAGAGGGCCGAGACGTCTATGCTGGTGACCTTTGTCCATCCAGAGGCACCGGACAATCTGCTGGGAGCGCTTCGCAGCGCTTCCATCGACGAGGAGCACCATACTATTATGAGTGCGGTGGTCCAGAAGGTTCAGTCCGCCAAGAGCGGATTGACTGAAGCCTGTGCCAGCCTTCTAATAGGCTTTGAGGTAAGTGTTTAAAATATAGGAAAAATATTACCGCATAGCCAGTAGCCCCTGATGCTTTGTTCGGTGTTCACAAAGAAAAGCCGAACAGAGGATCAAACAACATCGCAGGAGTCTAATATAAGTATGGCAATATGCATATGCAGGCTTCGCCGCTGGCATCTGCCGCACTGACTGCGGAGGTCGCCGCACTGAAGCAGGACCTTAAAGTGTCCAAGGACGAGCTCGGCCTTGCCAAGAGGCAGCTCGAGAAGAACAAAGGTAAGTAATACCTAGTTTATGGATATGTATAAAAAGAATGCGATTGCAAAATGACAGGATCATCATGAATTTGCCAGGGGCCACGACCAAAGTGGCGACCCTAAGGCAAGCGATGTCCGAGGCCGAAGATAAAGCGGTCAAGGAGCACACCGAGCGGGAAAGGCAAGAGGCTCGGGTGGGTGAGGTGCAGCAAGAGCTTCAGGCTCTCATGACGAAGCACGAGGCGTTGGAGCTTGACTCGAAGATGCAAGAGTCTGAGCTTGCCACGGCCCTCGAGAGCGCAAAAAGTGCCAAGGCCGAAGCCCAAAAGGCCCTCCAGGAGATTGGCGCGATGAAGAAAATAGTGGCGGGTAAGGCATTCTATATGCAAAGTAAGCATGTGAAAGTAAATTACCTATTACTTACCCGAATCCGGATCTCTCCAAGAGCATTCGCAGATTTGCCCCGCAGCGTGTCGGATGCCGCACAATTTTACCAGGCCGAGGAGGGAAGCTCAACGGAGAAGCTGTTCTGGTCTCAGTATACTGGGACCGAACACTCGGTGCCTATGAGCGACCAGCTGAAGCAGTTGGTCGAGCTACACAAAGCGGCCGAACTTGCCATGAAGGGCTTTATAGTCCGGCTGTGGCCTGGCGACGCCCTTCCGAACAGCTACTTCGGCCTGGTGAGGTGGCTTGTGGATGCTTGCCCACGGCTGGAGGTCGTCAAGCGGTCTGTCTGCATCGAAGGTGCACGCTGGGCTTTCGCCCACATGAAGGTGCAATGTGCCAAGCTAGACGTCGTGAAGCTGATCAAGGAGGGACCGCCGCAAGGCAAGGAGCATCGCACCCCCGAAATTTATTATGAGGGTGTCCTGAAGGGTGCCCGTCTTGTAGCGGACGAATGTTCAAAGGATGTAATATTTGAGTAAACTTGCTCGTGTGATCCTGTATGATGAAAACTTGTTTCATATGCGCTATGCAACGCTTGTTTGAATTTAAAATATTACCGTCTGTTTGGCTGTTTATCCAATCTGAGAGATGGCTAGTCCTCGCTTCTGCCCCCATGCCGCGAGTGCTGGGGTGTTTGGGATAAACCTGAGCACTCTTGTTCCCATTTTTGGGTCCTTCGAGGGAGGTGCTCAGCACAGCGAACAAGGCAACCGGACTAATAATGCTTTATCACTCTCACTTAGCCATAGAATTCCATAATTTTAAATTTCGGCGAAGCCCCTGGTATTCGGAAGTCCGAATTCGGGGCGCGGTACACGCCTTTAAGCCGGACAGGACCGGCTCCTTGCTCTAAGCGGCATAAGTCTTTAGGGACTCGAAACCTCGCCGAACAGCAACCAGTCTCTCGCCTTATCATGACAGTCAGTTTTAGCTTTCTCTACTGAGGTGCTTAGCCCAGCAGAACCGGGGCACAATCGCAGTAGTTCTCCTAGCGCTACCTTAGCCGATAGAGCGGAACGTAAGGTACCAAAACATAGGAGCCGGGCAAACCCAACATTTGACCAAAGACATGATTCAGAGCTGATGCATATATTGCTATAAGTTCGGGGTGCCGCACTTGTGAAAGTGTTCGGACTTCTCACACCATATTGTAGGGTACTTAAGCCCCTTGTGTGTTGGCCGTACCAAAGTGTACGGTTGCAAGGCGTCATTAATGAA
>NC_041380.1:138039801-138064764 GCF_002162155.2 Triticum dicoccoides
AATGCAATAATAGTCGTAATGTTATGCGTTGTTTATTCAAAGAGGTGCGTTAAATAAGGATGATACAGATAGTGCGATAAGCAAAAAGTAGGACTATGTCCCTTCCAAGGGCAAGCTGAGGAATAGTATTAAAGCAAATATTTCACTCGTTATCGTAATCCACCTGGGAGTTTCGTGGTGTGACGTAGCTTTCTGCCTCTCTTGGTTGATGCATCATGTGTTTGGCAATCATGCCGCCGGACAAGGTTTCCAGAGATAAAAGTCCTGAAAGAGAAAAATAACAAAGCACGAAGCCCCTGGTGCGGTTTAGGCCGCGTCTTGGAGCGTGTCATAGTTGTGCCCCCTCCCCACCTGTGCCCATGGTATTTTTAATGCGTAATTATGTACGCGTGGCACGAATTTCACCGTTTGGCTTGGGCCGGGGTGGGGGCCGCATTGCTATGCGAGCTCAGACCGTGCCAGGCGGTCTAGTTGCCGATTACTCCGAGCGCGTTTGAAGGTGGCCGGGTCTTGAAACGCTGAACTGGTGGATTGCCTTGAGAGGCTGCTTTGCACTTCTGCTGTGAGGGCCGCAGTGTGCTCCTCCGTGCGGAGAGAGCGCTCTGTGTTTCCGTTAACTGTGATGACCCCCCGGGGTCCTGGCATCTTGAGCTTGAGGTATGCATAATGCGGTACCGCATTGAATCTCGCAAATGTGGTTCGCCCGAGCAGTGCATGATAGCCACAGTGAAACGGGACTATATCGAAGATTAATTCTTCGCTTCGGAAGTTATCCGGGGATCCGAGGACCACTTCCAGTGTAATTGAGCCTGTGCAATGGGCCTCTACACCTGGAATGACGCCTTTAAAGGTCGTTTTTGTGGGCTTGATCCTTGAGGGGTCTATACCCATTTTGCACACTGTGTCCTGGTAAAGCAAGTTCAGGCTACTGCCGCCATCCATAAGGACTCAAGTGAGGTGAAATCCGTCAATGATTGGGTCTAAGACCTGTGCGGCGAATCCGCTGTGACGGATACTAGTGGGGTGGTCCCTGTGATCGAAGGTGATCGGGCAGGAGGACCATGGGTTGAACTTTCGAGCGAATGGCTCCAACGCATATACGTCCCTGAGCGCGCGCTTCCGCTCCCTCTTGGGCATGTGGGTTGCGTATATCATGTTCACCGTCCGCACTTGTGGGGGGAACCTCTTCTGTCCTCCGGTGTTTGGCTGTCGGGGCTCCTCTTTGTCATCGCTGTGTGACCCTTTATCTTTGTCTTCGGCAATTAACTTGCCGGCCTGCTTGAACACCCAGCATTCCCTGTTGGTGTGGTTGGCTGGTTTGTCAGGGGAACCGTGTATTTGACACGAGCGATCGAGTATGCGGTCCAAACTGGACGGGCCCGGAGTGCTTCTTTTAAATGGCTTTTTCCGCTGACCGAGTTTAGAGCCTTTGAATCCGGCATTGACTGCCGTATCCTCAGTATTATCGCTGTTAATTCGGCGCTTATGTTTGTTGCGACGTGACCTGCTATTGCCGTCCTCGGTATCCGAAGTACCATGGTTTTTTGATATGTTATTACTGCAAGCCAGCCAACTGTCTTCTCCCACACAAAAGCGGGCCATGAGTGTCATGAGGGCTGCCATAGATTTCGGCTTTTCCTGTCCAAGGTGCCGGGCAAGCCACTCGTCGCGGATGTTATGCTTGAAAGCTGCTAGGGCCTCTGCATCCGGACAGTGGACGATTTGATTTTTCTTTGTTAGGAACCGTGTCCAGAATTGCCTGGCCGATTCTTCTGGCTGCTGAATTATGTGACTCAAGTCATCGGCGTCTGGTGGTCGCACATAAGCGCCCTGAAAGTTGTCGAGGAATGCAGCTTCCAGATCTTCCCAATAGCTAATGTACTCTGCTGGCAACCTGTTAAGCCAATGCCACGTTGGTCCTTTGAGCTTTAGTGGGGGGTATTTGATGGCGTGTAAGTCATCATCGCGGGCCATGTGGAAGTGGAATAGGAAGTCCTCGATCCATACCGCAGGATCTGTTGTGCCGTCGTATGATTCAATATTTACGGGTTTGAAACCCTCTGGGATTTGATGATCCATTACTTCGTCTGTGAAGCATAGGGGGTGTGCAGCGCCTCTGTATTTGGCTATATCACGACGCAGCTCGAATGGGTCTTGCCCGCTGTGTTCGGCCCGGCCGGATTGACTTTTACTGTATCCTGCGTGATGTTTATCGTCTCGCATAGTGGCACGCCCTCATGATCCGTAGATTGATCTTGCATGTTTTGCTTTGTCCTCCAATACATCTCGCAGGTCTGGTGTATTTCCCCATGCCTTTTTATTTGAATGGTGTCGGGGTGCAGGCTGATTTTTTGGCTGGAATGCCTCTCTATCGCGGCCACGAGGTTGTCGATCAGTCGCGTCATACGCTTCTTCCTCCAGTCGGGGTAGCAACCTGCATTTTGGGTAACTCTTGGAGGGGCGCTCGGGTTTATATTCCTCGGCCGCCAGGACTTCAGTCCATCTGTCGGCTAGCAGATCTTGATCAGCTTGAAGCTGCTGCTGCTTTTTCTTAAGGCTATTTGCAGTGGCTATAAGCCGGCGCTTGAAGCGCTCTTGTTCGACGGGATCCTCTGGCACGGCGAATTCGTCATCGCCGAGGCTTGCCTCGTCTTTGGAGGGGGGAATGTAATTATCATTCTCCACTTCTCCATCTGCCGCTCTCTCAGGAGGGCTGGCTCCTCCATCCTCCTGCTCTAAATCTTGCTGGAGGGGATTGTTGTTGTCTTCGGCACTATCCGGAGTGTTATTATCTCCTGTGCTGGTATCACCACTTTTGCTTTGGCGGGACTTAGAGCGGCGCCGCTGACGTCGGCGCTTGGGTTGCTTCTTGGAGGGGTCATCCTCCGCTGTCTCGTCGCCATTGCCTTCTTTGGGTGTGTCCACCATGTATATATCGTATGATGAGGTGGCTGTCCAGTGCCCTGTGGGCAGTGGTTCATCTTCGTCTCCTGCATCGTCGTCCATACCGTCGATGTTTTCGGAGTCAAAGTCGAGCATGTCGGTTAAGTCATCGACAGTGGCTACTAAGTGGGTGGTGGGCGGGCTGCGAATTTCTTCGTCGTCCGCATCCCAATCCTGCTAGACATAGTTCGGCCAGGATCCTCCTGATAAGGAGAGAGACCTTAACGAGTTCGGTATGTCGCCAAAGGGCGAGTGCTGAAAAATATCCGTGGAGGTAAACTCCATGATCGGAGCCCAATCGGATTCGCTAGGAACGGGCGCAAATGGTTCGGAGTCCGTGGCTGGAGAGAGATTCGGCAGTTTGTCAACACAGCTCTCGTGCAGAGTAAGGTCGATGTTCGGCTCGATCACCGATGAGGGTAAGGCCTCTGTGGCGGGGTCCATCCACCCATCCATGGACTGCGCAACTGGCTCCGAATTGAGGGTCGGAGCGGCTGCCGATGCGATCTCCTGAACACTGTCTGATGGTAAAGCTAAATCGTACTCATCATGACCGTGTGACGCACAAGGCAGAGGCTCGAATCCGTCGAAGATCAAGTCTCCGCGGATGTCGGCCGTGTAGTTTAAGCTTCCAAACCTGACCTGATGGCCAGGGGCATAGCTTTCAATTTGCTCCAAATGGCCAAGCGAATTGGCCCGCAGTGCAAAGCCACCGAATACAAAAATCTGTCCGGGGAAAAAAGTCTCACCCTGGACTACATCGCTATCGATGATCATAGGAGCCATCAAGCCTAACGGCGACGACACAGAGGAACTCTCAATGAAAGCACCAATGTCGGTGTCAAAACCGGCGGATCTCGGGTAGGGGGTCCCGAACTGTGCGTCTAGGCGGATGGTAACAGGAAGTAGGGGACACGAAGTTTTACCCAGGTTCGGGCCTCTTGATGGAGGTAAAACCCTATGTCCTGCTTGATTAATATTGATGATATGGGTACTACAAGAGTAGATCTACCACGAGATCAGAGAGGCTAAACCCTAGAAGCTAGCCTATGGTATGATTGTGTGTTGTCCTATGGACTAAAACCCTCCGGTTTATATAGATATCGGAGAGGGCTAGGGTTACACAAGGTCGGTTACAAAGGAGGAGATATGCGTATCCGTATTGCCTAGCTTGCCTTCCACGCCAAGTAGAGTCCCATCCGGACACGAGACGAAGTCTTCAATCTTGTATCTTCATAGTCTAACAGTCCGGCCAAAGAATATAGTCCGGCTGTCCGGAGACCCCCTAATCCAGGACTCCCTCACCTCCCCTTGTCATGACACTCTCCCGGCCACTTCGACCAACTCCCTCTCAGGGCTAGGTCTTGGGTGGCCCCGTGCCTACCAAAGGCACCAACGGCCACCGTCGTGGCAAAACGGTCCCAAACGGGGACAAGGTACCATAAAAAAACAAGCACACAAGGTTATGTCTGCTTACCGGGCCAGGGTATGCACGCCCATAACCTTCCCTTGCGGGAGGCACAAGTGAGAGGCACAACAAAGGACCGAATCAAGACCCCCCACAAGGTAAATGTGGTCGCACTGAGTAAAACCCGACTCAATGGCACCATGACGGGATTGACAACATATTCAAGTTGGACTTAATCAGGTTTAATTTTGAAATAAAAACTTTATACAAAAATCATACCATGCAATGGTCATGCAACTAATCGACATGCAAAGCTAGCAACGCATACATACAGATCAACATAATTATCTTGCACTACTCAGGATCAAAAACTCTACTGGTTCTACCTCATTTTTAATATCATGCAATATTTTGATTAACTCATAAGCCATATGAATATATTACTTAATAAAAGAACCATCATTATTTAGCATAGCAATATGACTAAGGCAAGATTTTGTGCTACTTGACTAATCTAGTCCATGCATTCAACCAGAGACTTAAACAAGCATTTCAAACATGATAAAGTAACTAGCACTCAACAAAATTTAATTAACAAATTTTAAATGCAAATAAGAACTATTATTCAAGTAGAAAATCATAGATATGCTGGTGTGGCTTGCCTTAGTACAGAGGAGGATCACACTCCTCCTGGTTGGCTTCAAGACAAGTCTCTCCTTCTGAAAATAATTAAAAACCACAAAAACAAATATCAAAAACCAGTATGAATATCACCAGAAATTCTAGACAGCAAGGAAAAATCCACCTTTTGGTGTGCTGGTAGAGCTTTCTGAACAAAGACAATGCAAAAAGAAACAAATCATTTGGACTTATGGTCTAGAAATGGTGGTTGGTCAAAGTTTGGGTCAATTTTTGATTAAATTTTAATTAAACAGAAATTCCTGGGGGGGTGACGTCGAAGGCGTAAAGAGAGAATACGCCTCCACTCGTACTGCTTCGGGCGCGAGTGGTGAGGCTGACGTACGGGACCCACCCGTCAGGAGAGAGAGGGGGAAATGAAATCCGAGCGCGACGGCGCTTCGCCGGAGCTCACGCCGGCGAGGAGGGGGTTTGGCGCTAGATGAGAGGGATAGAAATGAAGCTGGGTTCATAGCGCACCTACCCGTACCCATGGCTTGCCGTGGAATGGTCGGAGCTGCTCGCGGTCAAGCTCGCAAGCTGCGGTGGCGGACGGGATTCGCCGGAGTGGAAGAAGACGACGGCTAGAAGCGGTTTCGGGGGCTCAGCAGCATCTAGGAAGCACCAAGGGACCTCCAATGCCATGCCTGAGCAGTTGGTCGAGCTCTAGGGGCACCGGAGCGAGGTGGCCGAGCTGCGGAGGTCGCCGAAGTACTCTGGTCGAGGCAGACGGCCAAAGGCCTTCCCGACCGCGTTGTGGCCCTTGTACGTGTTCGTGGAGGTGGTAAGGAGTGGCGTGTGGCTTGGAAGCGAGGAGAGGGGCTCTATATATAGCCAGAGCGAGGGGGTATCGTGTCACCGCCAGAGTTCTCTGGAAGCTGGCTAACGGCGACGAAACACTCTAGTGCGAGGGGGCAAGGCTTCAGTGTATAGGTGGAGGTTGTCCACGCTCGCGGACAAGCACATGGAGCAGGGGGAGAGGACAAGGGCACGAGTGTACCGCATTTGGCTGTGTCATGCCCATGCTTGTTGCGGCGTCTCCGGCGTTAGCGAGCGCCAGGGAGGGGTCAAGGATGATGGGTCGAGGCTGGTGGCGCGACGCGACAGTCATCGGCAAGCTCTGGCTCGAGCATGCGCCGAATAGGAACGTTGGCTCCACCCAGAGCGCGTCGGACGCATGCCAGGCGTCATGTCCTCATGCGGTCACTGCCCTGGCATGGTCAAGACGATGTCCAAGCACTGCCAAACCTTGTCTATGCTCTAGTCCACACAGTGTTTAGTCTAGGAACGTTGAGAACACATAGCCAGGCCGACCAGACTTGACGCAACCAAGTTGGCAAGTTTCTGACCAGAAACTTGGTCACCAAGTTAAGCTGGCTTCTAGATGCCATTTGGGCTAATCTCCTGGGGTTTAGGTTTTCTTAGGAGGGTAATTAAGCTCAAGAAAGATCAGGGCCAAAAGATCAAGGAAAAATGCACTTGTTGTACAAAGTGCATTTCCGGTCCAGAATAGAAATGATTTTCTATAGCAAAAATATTACAAAAAGTCATGCAATATTTTTGCTTGGGAAGGTGTGCCAAGGTCCAAAGAATATTCAAGAATTATTTCAGAATCTTTGGAGCAAGAAAAATGGTTGTTGCTTTGGAGCACAAGTTTCTGAAAAGAGTTTCAGAGAGGAAAATGAATATTTTTCTTTTATGAAAAATATTCATTTGATTATTTTGGGGACATATCAGAGAAATAAGGTTGAATGGGAAGTAGATAGGTCACTTGGGTGAAAGTCAAGGGTATGCCCAAGTGACAAGTCCATTTGAAATGATTCCAAAATTCAAATTAGTGCAAGACAAAAACCAAGTCCGGAAACAGAGAGAAGGCAAGTCCGGAAAAAGAGAGAAGGTAAAATACAGGCTGTCGCAAACACATACGAAGCAACGATGGTCAGAGAGAATGGCGGGTACCGCAGATCGGGACGTGATGCCTCGGCGCCGTCGAACAGAGAAACGATGCACATCCTCCCTTTCCGTCGGCGGACGGGATGCAGCCGGATCAGTGACCAACGGTGAGAGAGAGAGAGGCCACCGCCGCCTTGTGTGAGATACTCTGAAGAGAGACAAACCCAGGCAGGCAGGCGCCATTGTATATAGTGGAGCGGACTACCTTTTTCTCCATAAAAATCGTTTTATATTCTGTGAACGTGCCATTGAGCGATATAACTTCATTTAAAAATAACGCGCCAACGCATCAAGTCGAACTTTGTTTCGTGCACGCGTGGTACATGACCTCCATAGGTAAACAACCGCTACACGCATTCAAATTAGCACATGGGCTGCCATTTCGTACAAAAATGAGCTCCACCGTGTACCCGCGCGGGTGTGGCTGGGCACGAAGCATGAGTACGTGCACCTATTCTCTTCGTGTATGTACACCACCTACGTGGGGTTGTGTGAGAGAGATGCAAACGTAGAGAGAGATAGTGTGTGGGTTCGTGAGTGTTTTTGGGGGGTGTCAATCAAAAAATGCAACATATGCAATTTGTGTGAAAATAGAGTCCTGGATATATCATATATATAGAGGGGGTGATCACGAGAAGAGAGTGGAGGTATCATCGGCTTGAGGTATCCATAGAATCAAAGAGAGGGATGATGTGTGTGTGTGCGCGCGCGCGATCAATAAAGAGTGCCATCGAATTTGTGTGTGCCCACGTCAAAGATATAGGGTGGCTGGCCTACTGGAACGTGAGAGGGGACAGGTGCAGTTTGTCTCTGTGGCATGGATACCTACTACATCGCTCGACTATCGGTGTGTGGTGTGGGGGGAGGCATTATTAACTATAGAGGTACAATGGCTAGTATATGTGTGGAGGAGGAGAGAGGCCTACCTTATGTATCAAGGGAGATCGATCGGCATCCATGCATATGTGTAGGAGAGGAATAAGGTTGGGAGAGAGACAGAGCTAGAGTGTTGGAGGGGGTGGTAGTGGAGTTGCTTCTAACAAATGGTGGGAGGGGCTTGCTAGACAAATGGAGGGCACGCCTGCAATATCAATAAGAGAGGGGATGGCTGCCTGTCTATGCGCTTGCGTGTGAGAGACGGGTCGAGAGGCATGCATGAATGATGAGGGGGCGGTATGACTGTGGTAAGCAGACATAACTACATAGGAAGATCAATCATCCTCTGTCAGAGAAAGGAGAGACATAACTTGTGAGGTACGTCGATCGATGGGTGGGGGAAATAGTTAAAGTCGACCTAGGTATATGTAGGGAGATCGATCGGTATACATGCATGTTTGTGTTAGAAGCAAATAAGGCCAGGGGAGGAGGATAGAGAGAGAGGGATGCATCTAAGAGGTGGTGCGAGAGGCATACTATATTGAGGGGGAAGGAGTGTGCGAGTACGACATCGATGAAAAGAGTGGTGGGACTGAGGCATGGACAGTGAGAAGAGAAGAGGGGAAGCTTGTGTTTGTGGTAGGCACACCTGGCTAGAGAGGCATATCGATCGATGTGTGTCGTAAAGAAGGAGTTGGGGGCCTACAGACACCGTGGGTGAACAACCTAAAGTGAAAAGATGAATTTGCATGATGGAGCTAGAGAATGCTGAGGGAGGGTGAGAGGGATGCGACTGTGTGCATGCACGAGAGAAAGTTAGCGCTAGCTACAAAGATAAGAGGAATGTGTTGGTGTAAAAGACGAATAGAGATCATAATTCATTATAAAAAGCGAATTAGGATATTTGAAGAATTTATCATAGTGTTTTAAACCGACGGATGCGTGAATATATATAACGGTGATACACATGGTGTGGTTATGAACATGTTATACTACATATAATATATTTTATCTCTACTCTTATAGAAAAACAGAGTTGTCAATGATGGTGTCCCTGCCATCATGCAATATAGGCCATCCGATTTATATCTGACGGATAGGAAGGAAACTATGGTGATTTTGAAAAAAGATACCAACACCCCTCTCCATATTTGCAAATAAGGCCTCCCCTTGATCATGTTGATGCTCCGTGGAATGCATGGGCATCTTGCTAGTACTACATATAACATATAGAACGTTGATTATAATTTGGGCTAATGTGTGGCTTTTGCAGCTCAGGGCTAAATACTTGTCATAATGTAGGGGGCGGGGCACTATACTTTGTGTGATAAACACGGTGTATGTATGGAACATGGTTGAGATTATGAATCTATATTTAGTACATCAAATGTACTATTATTTGGAATCAAAATCAAGTGTATTCAAAAGATTGAATTCGAGTTCATATAGTACACATAGTTCATATCTATCTATATAGTAATCATGTGGTGTGTTGTTAAGGTAATACACGAATGATGGTGGAAGTTGGCAACAATCATGATTGTAGATTCTTATTGAAATAGAGAAACGAATTCAAATTCAGTTCGAATTGCAGCGGCAGTATAAACATTTGGAATGCACTAAAATGTTGGTATGAGTAGGTTACATGCATTAGACAGCCAGCGAAAAAATTTAATTGGAAATAACATGGATTCATACTCTCTCTTTGTGTAGCTTCAAATAACATTTGTATAGTAAAACGAGACAAGACTCTCTCTTTGTGTGGTGTGAATAGTTTTATTTTTTCGTTTTTTTCATTGAGGGAAGTGCGAATTGATTTGGTACGTACAAGTACAATATTACACGTTAGGCTTGTCCATAAAATTCAACCCGCGCCTTGTTATATCCCGAAAATTTTGATATCGTGCTCCCAAAACTAGCGCCTTCACAACCCGCGCCTTGTTATCCCGAAATTACAACGCGCGCGAAAACTCCCTCCAACTGCCAAATCCCGACACGCGAAATCCCCCTTCTAACCGTGAGCCGAAAGGGCCGCTAGTTCAAATCGGTGGGGGTACTTTTGTAACACACCCTACATTTTGAACAAGCGCGTCCCTAAGTCATGGTTCCCCCCTCCCATCGCCTCCTTTTCGCCATTCGAAATCCCAGGCCGACATAACCTCTCCGCTCCAGCCGCGAAACCCCACCCTCCTCCGTCCGCCACCTCACCTCTGCCCAGCTGGAGCCTCTTCACCGACGACGTCGTCCACCGCAATAGCTCGACGTCCCTCATCCACCTCCCCGGATGAGGATCCATCGTCCATCTCGTTGTCCCGTCGGTTCAGTCGCACCGTCCTCCACCTCCAAGGAGCTTCTCCGACGATCGCCTCGTCTACCGCGGCTGCTCCATCCCCACAGCGCCACCTTAACCTGTTCCACCAGAACCGCATCATCCTCACCGACTCCTCGGACGAAGCCGAGGCCTGCTCGGCGCCACCAAAGAGGTTGTACACTCATCGCATCGCACCTTCTCCTTAACTCGACCTCCCGGCACCGACGGTGCTCCATCCCACACCTCCATGGAGCGGCTACCTCGAAGCCGGCATCGCAGGCGACATCTCCATGGAGGCTCTCCCTAGTGTGAGGCCCCTTCGGCGGCGGCGGCCATACCAGCCGGATCTACTGCTGCTGCTCCAGCTATCGCTCGGTCGCTCGCGCTGCTGCTCCGGCTCTCGCTCGCGCTGCCGCTCTCCCCCTCGCTCGTGCTGCTGCTCTGCTTCAATTTAGCTATACTTCAGTCGACTGAATCGACTTTTGGGTCAGTCGATTTTCAGGGGGTGGTGGGTCTCACCGGAGTTAAGGAAGAACCACCCGCAGCGGGAAGGGGGCTCGCCAGAGAGGTACCCCACTATCTATCTTAGGGTTCTGGGTGGGGTGCTGCTCGCCGGCGGTGGGGGCGTGGTGGTGGGGCGGTGGCGTGGGGATCGCTAGAGAAAAAGCTTGGCGTGGGGGGCTAGAGGGCTGGCCAGGGTGGCGGCAGACCGACGGTTGGGAGTTGTTTCGAGGCAGCGAGGCAGCGGTGGGGAGTTGTTTCGGGGTGGCGAGGCGACGGTGGGGAGTTGTTTCGGGGCGGTGAGGCGGCGGTCGGGAGTTGTTTCGGGGAGGTGAGGCGGCACATGGTTCGGTCGGTGGTGGCTGGCGGCTTAGGGGGGTGCAGGTTGAAGATGAACTGCATGCCCTCCCTAAACTATCCCATGTGAAGTGCCTCTCTGCTACCATTGCGTTCAGTTTCGACAGTAACATTTAGATTCCACAGTAAATTTCAGTTTTGATAGTTAAGTTCAGAGTCAACAGTTTTTACCACATCTGTTGTAGTCAGGTGGTTTTTGGTGATGTAAATTTTACATCTATCACTTTTTGGTAATGCATTTTACATCATCTATTGGAGATGCTATTAGAATCCCACTTGAGATTAACGATGTCTGTCTTGTGCTACTTCAGCCTTGACGTCTTACGACTCACTGGAGCTGCTCCAAGGACGGAACGATCCATCACAACAGAGCAGTGCCTTGGGCGTCGTCTACAGATTCCTCAGATCTTCCTCCACACCTCCGACAGCCACCTCTGCCTCAACTTCTTCAGCGACCAACCCAATGATGCTGTGGTCAACACGGCTACGGCAAAGAGGTTGTACACTTGTCGCATCACTTATTACTCTACATTCATGTCAATCCATTAGGGCTATTGTGGTTCAACGGAAAAACATAGCAATAGGAAATTTTCCTATGGCACTCTACTATTCAATTATTCATGCATTTTGTTGAAAGGAATAGAGCAAAACATCCACCTGGACCTACTTTTCAAAATCCTGTGCATGAAAACAAGACCAAGTGCATTAGTGGCAGAATAACATTCTAACTGTACACGCTTTCATATGGTTTCACTTTATTTTGGCCATGTTTCTTTGCATTCCTATGCTCCTCCTTTTCCTGTGAACCAAACACCCAAGTTGACAGAAATCTTGTGTTCACAAATGCTCTATTTCCCATGTGCATTCCTCTCCTATTCCGGCGTTTTTCCTCCTATCCCTGCGTTTTTAGAATCATGCAAGCCAAATGAGCCCTTATAGAATTACTTCAGTTACAGGTAGGTGTCAAAGAAAACTTTATGTGGTTTGTCCTGCTCCTGCTGCGATGTCGTCCACCTCATCTGAGCTGCTCCATCGACAGAAGCATCCACCAAACCAGACATCACGACTCTTGACCGTCTTTCGCCGCCTCAGATCTCCTTCACTGCTGCCGGCACCCACCGCAACGGCATCACCATCATCGACTCAGCAGATGAACCTGAGGAGTACACGGGCCCACAAGAGAGGTCGCACTCTTTTGTTTCTGCTTATGTTATGCATTGCTTAATATTACCTGCTACTTTATTGTCCTGTTCACCTCTTAGACTCCAAGTCAGGTCCAAATTGATGTTCAAACTTGAGTTCTAAATTAGTTGTGGGCACATATAGAGGCATCAATGAATAGTATTTTTGTCTAATATCTGGTTCACCTAGGGTATGCCTGTGTTGTTCATCTTGGGTGGGAAACAAATAGTAAAGCAATTATCATTTGTTTTTTTATTAAATTGAAGCAATCATCAGCCTGCTATCATTATTTTTGGATCCATCCACTGGTTGTTACCATTACTCTAGATTTCTGCATGCTCTCCTTACATAATCTCACTATATTTTTTTGTATGCATGTCAGATATTGTACACAGTCATGCTGAACATGTAGAGAAAAAGAGAAGAGTTTTGCGTGGCAATACAATGTCATGCAGACATCGCTCCATGATGGGTTCAATGGCAAACCCTCCCCCCCTCTCTAGATTGTAATCTAGAGGAAGATATTTGTTCTGAGGCGGATTCAGACGCAGCTGACCACTCCTATTTACCCCCAAGGTGTTTGCTCTAACTTGGCATGATGATGTTAATCATATCATGCATATGTTGCCTTGAAGTGCCTACTTTCGACATCATATATGTCATTTTCTTAGTTTAGACATATTCGGTAATGCCACTTGTTTAGTTTCAATATCATATATGGGAATTGTGCAATCTCATATCTTTTAGCCAGCCATAATATATGTGAAATGTGCAATGCCATCCTGTTTAACGAGGCATCATATATTTGAATGATACCTAGCCCATCCTTTTCTTCATTAAATTTCCATTTGTCGACAGTGTTTGTACATTAAACTACTCTTCCTATGAATCAGCCATTTGAGTGGGTGATGGAAAAATCTGGAGTGAAAACAAGGCCTTCAGAGCAGACAGTGCTACCTGTTGAAGCAGATCTCTTGATGGGTCCCGATAGCTCCTCGGAGATGGATTCAGAGACAGATGACCAGTCTTATTCCCCCACCGAGGTGTATTCTCTAACTTGGCATAGTTCTACTGCTCATATCATGCATATGGTGTCTTGCATTGCATAGTTTAGACATCATATACACAATATTCAACACCGTGTTCTTAGTTCAGACATCATATATGTGAATGCCCTCTGCTTAGCATATAAATACATATGTGAATTAAATCATGCGATCCTGGTTACTTAGGTAACATGTATGTGAATTATGTCATGCGATCCTGTTTAGTTAGTCATCATATCTTTGAATTATGTTATGCTATGCTATCCAGTTTAGATAGACATCATATATGTGAAATTATGTTATGCTATCTGTTTTAATTAAACAATATACATGTCAATTATTTAATGCCCTATTTTTCCACACTATCTATTGCATCTGTCTCTCATACAATGTCTGTACATTCAATTATGTTTCCTGTTTATCAGCCATTTGAATTGGAGCGGGTGATGGCAGTATCTAGCGGAGTAAAAACACGATCTTCAAATAAACAGTGCTACCTCTTGGTGGAGATAGCACCCCGTTTGTACATGCACGAGAACCAGCCCTACCGCACATAACCCATACTTTCGCACATTTTACCCCTACTGTGATGGACAGAGAACTAGCTTCACCCAATCTAACCCCAACCCCAGCAGATAGTAACCTAGTTCCTGTTGACACAGCACCATCTCCATCACAGAGCTCCCAAACAAGAGCAATTAGTAAGGCAGCTCCAGTGCCCAAAGCGCCAGTACTACCACGGCGAACCCCAACTCCACTAGTTAGTACACCTATTCCTGTGGAGGAAGCACAACCAGCCATTCATAGTTTAGCATCTATCGCATTTGATGTTGTCAAATCCTATGTGTGTATCTTCCCATCATGGAAATATTATACTGAAGATGAAGGAAAATGCCAGTTGCAGGTGTTTGTCCAGGAGTTATGTGTAAGTAATGTTATTCATGGCAATTACTTTGCTTTGTCCCATACATTCTACCTCCATGATGGTTATAATACAACAAATTTTCCCATTTTTCTCTATAGAGAAGGACCGATTTGGAAACTCGGGATGAGGTAACCTATGCTATCTTCAAGAATTCTTGGTGGCGGTATCAGAATTACCTGAAGAAAACGTACTTCACTAGCAAAGAAACTCATCAAATTCCCTTACGTTCTCCCGAGACACATTTACTGGACGATGACTGAGAACGCCTTGTTCTTTACTGGTCCCGAACCAAGAATGTGGTAAGGTCTATGAGCTCATTTTATTTTAAGTACTATATGCTTGCCTCTTACTGTACTCTGTTCATGTAGAACAAGTGCTTAAACCTGAAGAACAAATGTTCTCATTTAAGATTCCATTGCTATCGTGCATACTGCTTTGCTCTTGTATCACTGTATTTACTCATACAAACTTATTTTTAAATTGAACTGTCCAATGGAAACTCCAATGGCACAACAGGTATGTTTACGCATGTTTCTTTCACAGGTTTGCTCTTATAAATAGCTCCGTTGATTTCAATTTCAATTGTGTATACAGTTGACTTCTCATATCATGCACATTACTAGCATCATAACAGGGCCAATAGAGTTGTTGTACATGTAGACCCGTGGTACCCATCTGAAATCTTGTTGTGCCGTTTAGTTACCCACGCTTTGTATTCTTTCAGTGCTGCTTTCTCTTGAACTGATATGATTTGAACCGTGTCTCTATTTTGATTTGGCAAGACAATGCAGTGACCATAGGACATAGATATATGTTTGTTTGATGCTTTTATAATGTACTACTTGGCAATAGAAGACTTGGTAGTTTAATCTTGTCCACCTTACTAATGAACTGGTTCACCGAAATGAGTTTCATATACTAGTACATGCTAAACCTGTTATGTGTCTGCTTGTTTCTTCTTTTAGAATGCTAACAGAATATTGGGGAAGACTGCCTTATTAAGCAATGATAAAGGAAGTAATGCAGATAAGGTTCGGGATCGTGAGACATCCTTGTTGGTATCCAACAAAGCTGATAAAACAGCTAAGGTAAACTATCTTGAAGAAAGTGAGGCAACCCCAAAGTCCTGTCTTGGTTTACTGTTCGAGTTACTGGCCACTACCGCTTGCACAAGCTATTCAAACTCACTGTCTGAACCAGTTCAGTTTCTTGAGTCTCAACTACAAGCTGAAATACATCGATCAGTTGTGCTGCGACAAGAAGCGGAAGGACTGCGGAAGTCCCTGGAGCATTCAGATGCATACTTCCTTGTGCAACAGCAAGCGTTGGAGGATTTTAGTGCCAAACAGGACAAAGCTAATAAGCTTGCTAAGCTTATTGCCAACATGGTGGATACCCAGGATAACGTTTCTTGAGCTCTTCTGAAGTTGTTTCAGTTATGGACTTGTTTTGCTGCTGCGTTTATTTGCACTAGCGGCCAATTTTGACGGCCAGTGTATGTAATATGCTGCTTTGTTCCCTATATTTGCACTGGTGGCGAACTTTGATGCCCAGTGAATGTAATATGTGTAATAGCTGTAATAGGCTAGCGTTAGTTGCTTGCTTATTTATTTCCTTATTGTCTTGTTTAGTTGTTTGCTTGTGGTAACTGCAGTTCTTTTTCCGTGTTTTTTAGTGGCCACAATAACCTAGTTTTGGTAACTAGGCCACAATAATCATGGCCACACACGGACTGTTGTAACCATGGGCCTCCCGCGGGCCGTAGGATCCGCGGGCCTTCTACGGGCCGTAGAATCCATGGGCCTTTTACGGGTCGTAGGATCCATGGACTTTCTACGGGCCGTATGATCTATGGGCCTTCTACAGGCCGTAGGATCCATTGGTCTTCTACGGGCTGTAGGATCCATGGGCCTTCTACGGGGCGTATAATCATTCCGCCAAACATGGGCCACACTATTATATTCGTGGACCATAACGGGTCGTTAATAGGCCGTATTTGATAACGCTATGAAAACAGCCCAACGGGTTAACGGGCCACAAATGGGCCTGCTACCTCTTGAGCACTGCGTTGGATTTCCCCGAAGAGGAAGGGATGATGCAGCAAAGTAGCATAAGTATTTCCCTCAGTTTTTGAGAACCAAGGTATCAATCCAGTAGGAGGCCACGCACAAGTCCCTTGTACCTACACAAAAACAATAGCTCAACGCAACCAACGCGCTTAGGGGTTGTCAATCCCTTCATGGTCACTTACGAAAGTGAGATCTGATAGAGATGATAAATAATATTTTTGGTATTTTTGGTATAGAGATGCAAAGTAAAAAAGTAAAAGCAAAGTAAAAGCAAAGAAATAATAAAGTGATGGAGATTAATATAATGAGAAAGAGACCCGGGGGCTATAGGTTTCACTAGTGGCTTCTCTCAAGAGCATAAGTATTCTACGGTGGGTGAACAAATTACTGTTGAGCAATTGACAGAATTGAGCATAGTTATGAGAATATCTAGGTATGATCATGTATATAGGCATCATGTCCGAGACAAGTAGACCGAAACGATTCTGCATCTACTACTATTACTCCACTCATCGACCGCTATCCAGCATGCATCTAGAGTATTAAGTTAAAAATAGAGTAACGCCTTAAGCAAGATGACATGATGTAGAGGGATAGTTTCATGCAATATGATAAAAAAACCCATCTTGTTATCCTCGATGGCAATGATACAATACGTGCCTTGCTGCCCCTTCTGTCATTGGGAAAGGACACCGCAAGATCGAACCCAAAGCTAAGCACTTCTCCTATGGCAAGAACAACCAATCTAGTAGGCCAAACCAAACTAATAATTCGAAGAGACTTGCAAAGATAACCAATCATACATAAAATAATTCAGAGAAGATTCAAATATTATTCATAGATAGATTTGATCATAAACCCACAATTCCTCGGTCTCAACAAACACACCGCAAAAAGAAGATTACATCGAATAGATCTCCACGAGAGAGGGGGAGAACATTGTATTGAGATCCAAAAAGAGAGAAGAAGCCATCTAGCTACTAGCTATGGACCCGTAGGTCTGAAGTAAACTACTCACACTTCATCGGAGAGGCTTGGGTGATGATGTAGAAGCCCTCGATGATCGATGCCCCCTCCGGTGGAGCTCCGGAACAGGCCCCAAGATGGGATCTCGTGGATACAGAAAGTTGCGGCAGTGGAATTAGGTTTTTGGCTCCGTATCTGATTGTTTGGGGGTACGTGGATATATATAGGAGGAAGAAGTACGTCGGTGGAGCTTCGAGGGGCCCACGAGGCAGGGGGCGCGCCCTCCACCCTCGTGACCACCTCGTGGCTTTCTTGACGGAGGGTCCAAGTCTCCTGGATCTTATCTAGTGAGAAAATCACGTTTCCGAAGGTTTCATTCTGTTTGGACTCCGTTTGATATTTCTTTTCTTCAAAACCCTAAAACGGGCAAAAAACAGCAATTCTGGGTTGGGCCTCCGGTTAATAGGTTAGTCCCAAAAATAATATAAAAGTGGATAATAAAGCCCAATAATGTCCAAAACAGTAGATAATATAGCATGGAGCAATCAAAAATTATAGATACGTTGGAGACGTATCAGGGCCGAATGTAACCACGGGTTGTATTTGGCCCGCAAATGGAACAGGCCAGTAACGGGCTGTATGTAACTGAATTCTAGAAATGAGCCCAAGAATAAATGGGCCCTTAGAAGGCCGAAAGTTAACACGAGCTAGTAACGGTCGACGGAATAATGGGCCATTAATGGGTATAAAGCGATACACTGTTCATTATGGGCCAGTTTTATCTCGGGCTTGTAATGGGTCGAGAGTTACAAAGGGGCTCATATGGGCCGAAACACATCATGGGCCGGAAGTTACAACGGGCTGGAATCATATTGGACGGCCCAGATGAAGCTACTGGGCTTAATTCTGATAGGCCGTAATGGGCCGGTACTAAGCGGGCCATAAATGGGCTATATATGTGTGACGCCCTTGATTCAATCATACATTAATCATACACGCAAACGTGTACGATCAAGATCAGGGACTCACGGGAAGATATCACAACACAACTCTACAGATAAAATAAGTCATACAAGCATCATATTACAAGCCAGGGGCCTCAAGGGCTCGAATACAAGAGCTCGATCATAGACGAGTCAGCGGAAGCAACAATATCTGAGTACAGACATAAGTAAACAAGTTGCCATAAGATGAATAGCACAAACTGGGATACATATCGAAAGAGGCGCAGGCCTCCTGCCTGGGATCCTCCTAAACTACTCCTGGTCGTCGTCAGCGGCCTGCACATAGTAGTAGGCACCTCCAATGCAGTAGGAGTCATCGTCGATGGTGGCGTCTGGCTCCTGGACTCCAACGTCTGGTAGCAACAACCGGGTATAGAAAGGGGAAAAGGGGGAGCAAAGCAACCGTGAGTACTCATCCAAAGTACTCGCAAGCAAGGAGCTACACTACATATGCATTGCTATCAATGAAAGGGGTAGTATATGTGGACTGAACTGCAAAATGCTGGAATCAGAGGGGATAGCTAGTCCTATC
This sequence comes from Triticum dicoccoides, assembly GCF_002162155.2. NCBI lineage: Eukaryota > Viridiplantae > Streptophyta > Magnoliopsida > Poales > Poaceae > Triticum > Triticum dicoccoides. The sequence continues at coordinate 138,058,553 of NC_041380.1, forward strand.
GAAGACTACGCTTCTAGCAACCTCCATCTTGCAGCAGAAGAAGAGAGTAGATGGTAAGTTAACCAAGTATCATCGCATAGCATAATCCTACCCAGTGATCCTCCCCTCGTCGCCCTGTGAGAGATCGATCACCGGGTTGTATCTGGCACTTGGAAGGGTGTATTTTATTAAGTATCCGGTTCTAGTTGTCATAAGGTCAAGGTACAACTCCGGGTCGTCCTTTTACCGAGGGACACGACTATTCGAATAGATAAACTTCCCTGTAGGGGTGCACCACATAACCCAACACGCTCGATCCCTCTGGCCGGGCACACTCTTCTGGGTCATGTCCGGCCTCGGAAGATCAACATGTCTCAGCCCTACCTAGGCACAACAGAGAGGTCAGCATGTCGGTCTAAATCCTATGCATGCAGAGGTCTGGGCCCATCGCCCATTGCACACTTGCACGTTGCGTACGCGGCCGGTGAGCAGACCTAGCAACCTCCATTACAAAGGAAGTTGCGTTACGCGGTCCAACCCGGTGCGCGCCGCTCAGTCGCTGATACCACGATGTCGAGTGCCCATAACTGTTCCCGCATAGTTGGTTAGTGCATATAGGCCAGTGGCCAGACTCAGATCAAATACCAAGATCTCGTTAAGCATTTATCTTGAAGTAACCACGAACACCGACCAGGGCCAGGCCCACCTCTCTCCTGGGTGGTCTCAACCTGCCTTGTCGCTCCGCCACAAAGATCCACCCAGAGGGCCGTTGGGACAAAGGTCCTTTCAGCCCCCAATCTGTGAATCACTTGCGGTACTCTACGAGCCGACCCGTCTTTAGTCATCACATGTATCATGTATATGTATATAAGTATATACCCATGATCACCTCCCTAGTGATCACGGCCCGATAGTATAGCACGGCAGACGGACAAGAATGTAGGGCCACTGATGATAAACTAGCATCCTATACTAAGCATTTAGGATTGCAGGTAAGGTATCAACAACTATAGCAACAATGATAGGCTATGCAACAGAAAAGGATTAACGAAAAGTAGTAACATGCGACACTACTGTAATGCAAGCAGTAGAGAGAAGATCAAGGGGGGGCTTGCCTAGTTGCTCTGGCAAGTAGGGGTCGTCAACAACGTAATCGACCGGGGCACCAGCAGCGGTGTCAGTCTCGTAGTCTACCGGAGAGAAGAGGGGGAAGAAACAATGAATACAATGCAAACAGATGCATATCGATGCATGCATGACAATGAGCGTTGCTAGGTGTGCCCTAACGCGGTAGGAGGTGATACCGGCGAAGGGGGGAAACATCCGGGAAAGTATTCCCGGTGTTTAGGGTTTTCGGACAGATGAACCGGAGGGGGAAAGTTAAATGTTTGCTATGCTAGGGATCTGTGGCGGATGAACGGGCTGCGTATTCGGATTTGTCTCGTCGTTCTAAGCAACTTTCATGTAGAAAACATTTTCATCCGAGTTACAGTTTATTTTCTATGTTTTTCTAAAGTTTTAATCATTTTCTGAATTTATCTAAATTAACAGAAATGGAATTATGACATCAGCATTGCGTGGGGATGATGGGATGACGTCAGCAGTTAACACACTGGTTGGCTAGTCAAAATGACCAGTGGGGCCCACTTGTCATAGACAGTGGGGCTAACAGGGGTTTATTTTAATTATACAGAGTTAATTAGCAGTAGGGCCCCACATGTCAGTGACAGTTTAGGTTAACTAATTAATTATATTTATAAAAATGTTTTAATTAGTTTAATTATGCGGTGGGGCCCACATGTCAGTGTCTAACTAATTAATCATTTTAACTAACAGTTTAATTAACTTTCTAATTAACCATTTTATTTATTTTTATAACGTTTTAAACTACGAGGCCCGCATGTCAGCGACACACGCATGCCACGTCAGTGGTTGACCGGGTCAACTGGGCCCATTGGGTCCCAGTGGCAGTGACACAAAGGCGGGGCCCGCAGTGCCAGGTTGTAGCCACGTACGACGCCGGCCACTGGAGCTCTCCGGCGAGTCCGAACGACGGCGACAACTCTGGTGAGCTCGGGTTTCTCGTACGGTGCACCAAATCGGGCGTTCTTTGGCTCCATCGAATGTGCACACGAGGCTGCGTTCGATGGTGCGGTCCACGGCAGCTGGGAGAGGCTGGAATGGGCGCCGGCGACGACGTCGGGCGGCGGGGCGATGCGGATTCGGCAGTAGTGAGGCGCAGGCAGACGACGACGCGGCCGTGGCGGAGCAGGGGAACGGAGGAGGGGTGCAGGGGACGGCGCCATTAGCAATGGCGCCATGAGGCGGGCACGGGCAGCCGGCAGGTGGGCGAGCGGTCGGGCGCGACGAACGGGGATGAGCGAGAGAGAGGGGAGGTAGAGGTCGGGCCTCACTTGCGGCGCAGGGGAACGGGGCGGCGAGGATCGAGGACGACGGCCCGGGGAAGAGGACGGAGACGGCGAGGCGGCGGGAAGGACGCGTGACGGCGACGCCGACCGGGTCGGTGCGGGAGTGGTCGTGGAGGAGGCGACGGCGGCGGGCGTCGAACGGCACGGTCGGGGGAGAGGGGACGAGGGCGCGAGGACGAGGACGAGGGCGGAGGCGGCATCCCTTGGGCGCGGGCGTGCTCGCTGGCGCCGCTGGGAGCAATGGCGGACCCGGTCGGGACGGCGGGGCGCCGGCGGGGGAGGGCGTCGCCGCAACAATGGTGGCAGAGGCGGGCGCAGCACCCCGATCCAGATCAGGTCGGGGGAGGAGACGTGGGAGCGAGAGGGAAGTGGGGGAACGTGGGGCGGTAGCGGTGCTAGGGTTCCTAGGCATGGGGTTAAGGGAGTGAGGGGGTCGGCTGGGTCGGCCTGGTCGGCTGAGCCGACTAGGCCAAGAGGCCCAGTGGGGAAGGGGGCCTTTTGTCCTTTTTTTAGTTACTATTTTCTATTTTCTTTTATTTCTTCTTTTCTGCTTTATTAAATTTTTATTTTTATGAAATACCCAAGTCGTACCTAAAATATTATTATTACTTATGCCGCTACCACAATTAACTTGGCACCTAATATAAAATAGTTTGTAATTGGTTATTATTTTATAATCATTTAACTAATTGTTTTTGCTACTATGTTATTCATTTTTGAGTATTTACACATTTTATACAAGTGTGGTTTCTCCACCATTATTACTTAGGATTTATTTGTCCCAGTTTGAACATTTTAGTTTTAATATTTGAAAACTTTTATTGTTTGCTTGATTTTGAATTTTGAATTTGAATTGGTTTCGAACTAACGCGAGAATAGCAACAATAACCGAGGTGACGTGGCATCGTTAACGTGGGATCACTATAGCTTAATTATATGGGCGTCACAATACGAACAGGCCATTAACATGCTTTCCGTGGGCCGGCCCGTTACCTTTTGACCAAGTCAAACGGGCCAGCCTTTTCACCGGAATGGGCCTCTGTTGGGTTGTGCCACGTATCGACGTATCATAGGCGCCTCCTGTCCAATGAATGGATGACATCTGTCCGAATGTTGAGCCGACACGTGTTTCCTCCGGCCAATGAGAATTTTACACGTGGAAAATTCCCATTGGTCCGGGCTGTTAATGGGTTATTGGATCCAAAATCGGACCCGATAGCTTAACGGTGTCCCGTTACGATGGATGCCACGTGTCGGTCACCCTTAACGAAAGCACTTCTATGACACGTGATTTATTGTCATGGAAGTGGACACTTCTGTGATGATAATTTTGGTAATGTCATGGAACACTTCCACGACAGCACAAGTATGACTATCTTGATTCTGTCATAAATTTGTCATGGATGTACATGCATGATAGAAAATGTGACCTACTGTGACAAACACATATCATCACAGAAGTGTCTTTTTTTTGTAGTGATGGACACACTCTCCCCCTCTCGTTGCTATGCATCTCCTAGGTAGATCTTGCATGAACGTAGGATTTTTTTTTGAAATTGCATGCTACGTTTCCCAACAGTATTTCCCTCGGTGATGAGACCAAGGTTATCGAACCATTAGGATAACCACACAACACTACGTAAACAGTACCTACACACAAAGAACAAATACTTGTAACCCCACGTAAAAGAGGGGTTGTCAATCCCTCCCGGCTAAAAAGATAGATAAAATTGTGGTAGATTGGATAAATAGATCTCACGGGAACACGGGATAAAAATAAATAACAATAAATTGCAGCAAGGTATTTTTGGGTTTTTGGGTTAACAGATCTGGAAATAAAAGCAAATGAAAATAGATCTCGAAGGCAAATATGATAAAGAAGAGACCCGGGGGGCGTAGATTTCACTAGTGGCTTCTCTCAAGAGAAATAGCATACAGCGGGTAAACAAATTACTGTTGGGCAATTGATAGAACTTCAAATAATTATGATGATATCCAGGCAATGATCATTACATAGGCATCAGGTCCAAGATTAGTAGACCGACTTCTGCCTGCATCTACTACTATTACTCCACACATCGACCGCTATCCAGCATGCATATAGTGTATTAAGTTCATGGAGAAACAGAGTAATGAATAAGAGCGATGACATGATGTAGACAAGATCTATTCATGTAGGAATAGACCCCATCTTTTTATCCCTAATAGTAACGATACATACGTGTCATTTCCCCTTCTGTCACTGGGATTGAGCACTGTAAGATCGAACCCATCACAAAGCACCTCTTCCCATGGTAAGAAAAATCGATCTAGTCGGCCTAACTAAACAAAATATTTGAAGAAGAAATACGAGGCTATAAGAAATCATGCATATAAGAGATCAAAACTCAAATAACTTTCACGAATAAAATAGATCTGATCATAAACTCAAAGTTCATCGGATCCCAACAAACACACCGCAAAAAAGTTACATCAAATAGATCTCCAAGAGACCATTGTATTGAGAATCAAAAGAGAGAGAGGAAGCCATCTAGCTACTAACTACGGATCCGTAGGTCTACAATGAACTACTCACGCATCATCGGAGAGGCACCAATGAGGATGATGAACCCCTCCGTGATGGTGTCTAGATTGGATCGATGGTTTCTGGAACTTGCTGCGGCTGGAATTGTGTTTCATTGACTCCCTTAGGGTTTTTGGAATATTGGGGTATTTATAGAGCAAAGAGGCGGTGCAGGAGGCGGCCAGGTGGGCATAACCCACCAGGGTGCGCCTGGGCCCCCAAGCGCATCCAGGTGGGTTGTGCTCCCCTCGGAGCCCCCCTCCGGTACTTCCTTGGCCCAATGTGTGTATTCTAGTCCAGAAAAATTCACCAAAAAGTTTCGCTGCATTTGGACTCGGTTTGGTATTGATTTTCTATGAAGTAAAAAAACAAGCAAAAAACAACAACTGGTACTAGACACTATGCCAATAGGTTAGTCCCAAAAATGATATAAAGTTGCTATAAAATGATTGTAAAACATTCAGGAATGATAATATAACAACATGGAACAATCGCTCCATGTCTCTACGATCTCTCTCGTAAGAAAAACTCCTCGGTTCAGCAAGCTATGGCCAACAACCAGTGGATTGCGAATATTGACATCTCAAATGGCCTCTCCCTTGAACACATCCAACAGTTTGCTAACCTTTGGGGCAAACTAACAATGGTGACTCTTTATGACGACATTGAAGACTCTATTATATGGAAGTTCACCAAAGATGGGGCATATTCTGCATCCTCGGCCTACAAGGCTCAATTTTAAGGCCTCGCCACCTCAGACCTTGTCCATTCTGTGTGGACGGCATGGGCGTCCCCTCGGTGCAAGTTTTTTGCTTGGCTTGTTCTTCAAGATAGGATTTGGACATCAGACCTCTTGAGCCGCCACGGTTGGCCTAATTGCGGTCTATGCCCTCTTTGCAAGCAAACCCAAGAAACGATAGCTCATCTTCTCTTCCAGTGCCGCTACACCATATGCATTTGGAATGTCGTCCTCCCATGGCTCGGCATGCATCACATCACTACGTCTACTTGGATGACGAGGGCTTCGGTCAGAGAATGTGGAATGGTAACCTTCAGATGCTCATCTCTTGGGAGGTTTGGTTGGAGCGCAATGCTAGAGTCTTCTGTAGACAGATAATTTGCAATGCGATGTATTGATGGGGTGCTGGTGCACGCATATATATTACAAGGGAAGGCCACTACCTCAACTATACAAGACTAGGAGGTGGGCCACAACTCCAGTACACGTCAATACAAAATAC
>NC_041380.1:138065011-138068778 GCF_002162155.2 Triticum dicoccoides
GCTGGAGACACAGAGACTGGACCGAAACTCCTCGAAGACGGGAGTAGGCAATCCCTTAGTCATCACATCAGCAAACTGTTGCGTCATCGGCACGTGAATAACTCGAACACGTCCAAGGGCAACCTGCTCACGCACGAAGTGAATATCAAGCTCAATATGCTTCGTCCGTCGATAGTGCACCGGGTTGGCGGAGAGGTAGACCGCGCGGACGTTATCACGGTAGACAAGAGTGGCCTTGTGAACGTCACAAATCAACTCCTGGAGCAGCTGACGTATCCAAGAGCATTCGGCCACGGCACGATACTCTGCCTCAGTGCTGGAGCGGGAGACCGTGGGCTGCCGCTTCAATGACCAGGAGATCAACGAGGGCCCAAGGTAGACGTAGTAGCCTGACATAGAGCGACGCGTATCGGGGCAGCCAGCCCAGTCAGCATCCGAGTAGGCCACGAGGTCGGTGGAGGCGGAGGCCGTCAGGGTGAGTCCCAAGGACATGGTGCCGCGTATATAACAGAGAATATGCTTCACCAAGGTCCCGTGAGAGTCACGCGGGGCGTGCATATGGAGGCACACCTGCTGAACAACATACTGCAGGTCGGGTCGAGTCAGTGTCAAGTACTATAAAGCACCAACAATAGAGCGATAAAACGCTCCATCAGACGCGAGAGACCCCTCCATGGCAGAGACCTTCGCCTTCGTGTCGACAGGGGTGGGTGCCGGCTTGCAGTTAAGCATACCGGCATGCTCCAAGAGCTCGTGGGCGTACTTCTGTTGATGCAGAAAGAAACCGTCAGCCCGGCGGATCACCTCGATGCCGAGAAAGTAGTGCAAGGGCCCCAAGTCCTTGAGGGCGAACTCATCACGAAGACGAGCAGTCAACCGCTGAAAGACATCGAGGGCGGATGCCGTGAGGATGATGTTGTCGATGTAGAGCAGCAGATAGGCAGTGTCAGCGCCCTGATGATACACGAAGAGTGATGCATCGGAGCGAGTTGACCGAAATCCCAGAGACTGCAGGAAGGCTGCAATACGCTGGTACCAAGTCCGAGGCGCCTGCTTCAACCCATAAAGAGAACGGGAGAGCAAGCACACAAAGTCGGGGTGCTCGGCGTCGACGCAGCCAGTAGGCTGCTCACAGAACACCTGCTCGGCGAGATGGCCGTGCAAGAAGGCATTGGAAATGTCCAACTGATGCATAGGCCAGGCACGCGACACCGCCAGCTGGAGGACGGCGCGGATCGTGCCCGGTTTCACAACCGGGGCGAAGGTATCGGTGAAGTCCACGCCCACGCGCTGCTGAAAGCCACGAACACCCATCGAGCCTTGTAGCGCTCGAGAGAACCGTCCGGGCGAGTCTTGTGGCGAAACACCCACTTGCCAGAGATGGTGTTGGCTCGAGGGGGTCGCGGAACAAGCTGCCACATGCGGTTGCGCTGTAGGGCGTCAAACTCCTCCTGCATCGTATCCAGCCAATGGGGATCCCGAAGGGCGGCACGAGCGGAGGTGGGGATGGGTGATGGCGTCGGTGTCGAGGCAGCGCACACATACTTGTAGGAGGAGTAGCGCGTGCTTGGCCGATGCACTCCTGGACGGGCACGGGTAGTCACCCGAGCGGCGGAGCAACCGGGCCGGCGATGGCGGCGGGTGCCGCGGCGATAGGGGCCACAACGGCGGTGGGGGCCGCGGCCACGAGGGTGCACCCGCGGCGGCGAGGGTCGCGGCGTCAGGGGCGGGGCCCGCGGCGTCACGGGCCACGGCAGCGAGGACCGCGGCGGTGGCATGGCCAGCCGAGCCAGCGGCGAAGGAGGCGACGGGCGAAGTCAAGGTCGAGCCCGTCGCAGGGGTGGCGGCGCCAGCCGGGGTGGCGGGCGGTGTGCCCACCGGCTCGACCTCGTAGGAGGGAGCCGGGGACCCGAGGGCCCGGTCGGACTCAACCTCGGGGGAGGGAGTCGAGAACCCAGGAGGGGGCGGCAGAAGACGCCGGGCCAGAGGGCCGCCGGGGGGTGCCGCCGCGCATCGCTCCAAGTAGGGGGCGCGGAGGCCGGCGCCGGAGAATCCGTGGCCGGATGAACCTGAAAAAAGGGAACACCATCTCGACGAAGTACACATGCCTTGAGGTGTACAAACGATGAGTGACAGGATCATAGCAGCGGTAACCTTTGGTGTTGGGAGGGTAGCCAAGGAAGATGCATAGGACGGATCGGGGTGCGAGCTTGTGGGCGTGGTGGATGCGGTGCTAGGATAACAGAGACACCCAAAGATGCAGAGACCGTCATAGGACGGTGGTGTAACAAAGAGAAGTTGGTGAGGGGCGTAGTTCCACCGAGGACGACACGGATGAATGTTAACTAAAAGAGTGGCGGTGGCGAGAGCATCGGGCCAGAACCGAGCGGGTACAGTAGCATGAAAGAGCAATGTGCGAACATGGTCATTAAGAGTGCGAAGAATGCGCTCGGCGCGGCCGTTCTGCTGTGAGGTGTAGGGGCATGTCAGACGGAAAATAGTGTCGTGAGAGGCGAGAAGTGAGCGAAGAGCGACGTTGTCAAACTCTTTTCCATTATCAGTTTGGAGTGCAAGTATGGGGCGACTGAACTGAGTTGTGACATAGGAATAAAAGGCGGTGAGTGTGGCAAAAGCATCGGATTTACGACGAAGAGGAAAATTCCACACATAATGAGAATAATCATCTAAAATCACCAAATAGTATAGATAGCCCGTGTTACTTGCAACGGGAGACGTCCAAACATCACTATGAATCAACTGAAATGGAAAAGTGGAAACTGAAGTAGACGCACTAAAGGGAAGACGAATGTGCTTGCCCAACCGACAAGCCTCACAAGTATGCTTGTCGAGCTTATTACATGAGAAAGAAAAACTCCTAAGAATCTGACGCAAAACGGCGGGGTTGGGGTGGCCCAAGCGAGCATGCCAAAGGTCGACGCCGGCGGAGAGGGCGACTGGTGTGGAAGTGAAGGCGTCGGTGTGCATGGGATAAAGCTCGTCAGGGCTATCACATCGGTGAAGCAACATCCGGGTATGGGCGTCCTTCACAGAAAACCAACGCCGTCAAATTCAACAGTAAGAGGATTCTCCCGAGTAAGACGACGAACAAAGACTAAGCTAGTGACTAAGTCAGGTGAAACAAGAACATTAGACATGGTGATAGGCGTGGAATTAGAAGGAAAACTAGTGCTACCGACATGGGTGATAGGTAAAGAGGAACCGTTGCCAACGGTGATACGAGTAGGAGTGTGAACTGGAGTGGAAAAGGGGAGGTTATCGGGATGAGCTGTCATATGCGCAGTGGCACCCGAGTCCATGTACCAGTCGCCTCCACCACCATAGTTGCTCGGCGACGGCGCCGATTGTAGGGTGGCCAGGAGGGCGGGGTCCCACGGTGCAGGTGCCGGCGGCGGTAGCTGACCTCCATAGGGCGGCGCCTGGGCGGGCGCGCCGTAGCCACCGAGGGGTGGCGGCGCGAGCGGGGCACCGTAGGGCTGGTAGGGAGCGCCGACGAATGCCTGGTGACCCGCTGGGCGGGGGCCAAGAAGACCTGGTGCAGGAGCCCGCGGGACGAGCATGTGATAGGCGTGGACGATGCCCGTCCACGGGTTCTGCCCGGCGGCCCACGATGGAGGTGGCTGCTGGTAGCGGGGCGCCCCCCTGCACCCGGCGCCTGCTGCTGCGGCTGCTGCTGCTGGTGGTGGCGGCCCCCGCCACTCCGCCTGTTGCGCCGGCCCCCGCCGCCTTGCGGTTGCTGGGGAGGCGCG
>NC_041380.1:138069183-138157251 GCF_002162155.2 Triticum dicoccoides
TGGGGAGGCGCGGGAGGCGCGGGCGGAGCGGGCGGCAACGGGTAGTAGCCCGCGGGTGCGGGCGGCGCGGGCGGGCGAGGGACGGCCCGAGGAGCGGGGCCGCCGCGGGTGGTACCAGCGGCGAGGGCGGTGTGCTAGACCCGCTGCTTCAGCTTTGTCATCCGGCGCTCCTCAAGTTTGAGGTACGCGACAACGCGCTGGAAAGTGGGTTGCGGCAGCAGGGTGAGGTTGGACGTCGCGTTGCCGAAGTCCTCATTAAGACCGGCGGTGAGGGTGCTCAGCATGAGGTCGTCAGAGACCTTAGCACCGATGTCGCGGAGCTCGTCGGAGAGCATCTTGAGCCTCATGCAGTACTCGTCGATAGTAGAGTTGTCCTGGTGACAGCCGAAGAACTCCCGCTGCAAGAAAACAAGGCGCCAAAGTTTGTTGTCGGTGAAGAGCGCATTGATCTTGGTCCACACGGTGCAGGTGTCATCGTCCTCGGCGACGACCGTGTGGAAGATGTCCTTCGAGACCGTCTGGTAGAACCAACGGATGATCGTGGCCTCGATGGTGGACCACTCCGGGTCGCCGCGCATGTACGCACTGTTCACGGAACCGTCAATATGCTCGGTGAGATAGTACTCGCGGAAGACGAGGTTGAAGTAGGTCTTCCACGCGTAGTACGACGTGCTGGAGCTGTCGAGACGGATAGGGACCCGGGCCTCGATATTGAGGTCACGGATGGCGGCGGCGGAGGGCTCAGGACCAGCGAACGGGTTGGACGAGTAGGTGGTGGAGGAGCCGGGGGAGGACGGCCACGACATGGCGGCGGCGTGTGGGCGCGAGGTAGCGGCTAGGGTTAGGGTTTGGTGGAGAAGGGTGCAGCGGCGGCGGGTGCGGCTGCAGCGAGAGGAAGAGCAGAGCGGCGCGGCGGTAGAAGGAATCGGCGGCGCGCGGGGGCGACTGGCTAGCGAGGTTGAAGTACTCGCCGCCGCAGGAATAAAGTTTGACTCGGTGGACTTTAATTTTTTGTGTGTGTGGAGTGTGTGAGGAGTACAGAATGAAATCAATATAGTAGATAGCATCAATCTTGGTAACCGAGCCTCGTAACTGAGCTACATGTGAAGCTTATCATAAATTTATGTTCTAGGTACAAACGTGTTAGCACAAAACTTATCGGAACACCACTTCTTAGTATTTGGATCATCACTTCAGGAATATATGAGGTTATGAGGCATTGGAATTAATTACCTTGCCAAATGAGAACCATCTTTTTATTCATAATGAAGGTATTGTACTGTTATAATATCTCGCTCATTGGCTTTGCATTTTAATTAAATATATAGTTAAACTGAATAGCGTTTCAATAAGCTAAAGTCAGGTTCTTCACTTCAATTGCAGCTTCCCCGACCAAAGTCATCCATGACTACTGAACAGGTTAGTGCTCTTCCTGCCACTCTTGTGTATTTATATCTCTGCCATGATTAAAAGCTTAATTCTGGGGATGGGTTGAGGCAATGCAGTTGCTTATAGTCAGTCAGAGAAAGAGTGCCAGTGGTAGCTAGCTTTAGTTAGTTGTCTAGCAAGGCACCTGGAAGCATTCGGGACGAAATTAGCAGAAGAAGTCGAGCGTACAGGTTTTATTTGTACAATTCTGTTGCTGTGATATGGCATCCATGAGGAAGTCTTGAGTATGTTTGTGTGTAAGCATGCTCTGTCATTGTAATACTCACAACGCAAGCTTGTATTTTAGAGCAGTTTTAACATGCTCCCTCTTACCCCCTCTTTTCACATTGGAGGTAAGAGTATATAATAAATCTGAGCCGTTAATCTCATCAATTAGTGGTCTGATTAACTCTTACCTTCTTACCTCGTATGAAAAAAGAAGGGGTAAGAGGGAGCATGTTAAAATTTGCCTGTATTTTAGGAATGTGCATCATACAAGATATGGGTGCCGATTGTGTCAGGCTTTTCGTACCTTCACTTTTAATCATTTGTTCACTACAAGCTCTTAAAAGCCAGTTTTGCTATAACAATGCAGATTAAACCTCCGTCATCTCAGGTTGGTCATTTACTCAAATACTCTCTATAGGAATTGGAGGATCATCTTTGGGGCCTCAATTTGTTTCTGAGGCACTTGCGTCTGATAACCCCCCATTGAAGGTATTGCCCCGAGTTCTCTAATCTGCGCAATGTACCTTGATTGCATTTTTTCATTCTGTGTATTTATGTGTGTTTCAAGCACTATAAGCATTACCCTTTTTTCTGCTGGATATCAGATACGATTTATTGACAACACCGACCCTGCTGGAATTGATCATCAAATTGCTCAACTAGGGGAGGAAATTAAATCTACTCTTGTAATTCTAATCTCTAAGGTACATATATAGTCCTATATTTCCTTATTATGCCTCTCTTTTCCCATTGCTATTAGATACTTGTTCGCATCACATGCTTGTTTATACGTACAGAGTGGTGGTACACCTGAAACCCGGAATGGTCTACTAGAAGAACAAAAGGCCTTCAGAGATGCTGGACTGGATTTTTCAAAACAGGTTTTGACTTCAGTTCTTTTCCCCCTTTTGCATGTTAATTCATATATTGAAATGGCAAATGCTGTATGTTGGGCTACTCTTTAACTGCAACCAGTGAATATTACTCTGGACTGTTAATTTTCTATAGATGCTGATGCCATCCTATCAGGGTTGTGAGGTACACTGGAATGATTTGCTCATGTTTCATGTACAGACTAGTGACAAGATGATAATCTGTATGAACTGCCCTGGATCCAGTTCTTGCCGCGTTTTTAGTATTTTAATTGTGTCATAACTCGATTCTCTACGGATTCGATGCATCAATACATAATTTTGTGGTCACTGTCATTGCTCAATAAATAAGCATTCATCTTGATAACACAAATGATTTTTCTAAACCAGTGTGAAAACTGTGCATAAGACACAACAACAATTAAGCCTTCAGTCCCAAACAAGTTGGGGTAGGTTTCTCGAAACCAAATCATGGTTCTGGCACGTGGATAACTAACTTCCACGCACCCTATCCATTGATTATTTGTCTGATTTATGTCATCCGTCATGCAAGCACAATTGTTTTTTTTTCTTCCGAAAGAAACTCTGGGTAGTAAGCCTTCTATATTCTTTGCTGAATGGAATTCACACAAAAAAATTGATATCCTATTTAAGAAAAATAGCAATCTATGTTAGTCTAGGAACAACATGATGCTGATGGATTCTTCTCTCGATTATGCCCATCTTATCTGATATCGACAACTTTGTTTCATTAGGAATTTAATGTGGTCATATGGGCATCTTTTAATGGTTTTATAAAGTAAATTAGCAGATTTAGTCTACATGTTGTAAATAAATTATAATCTAATATGTTTACTTATAATATACTTGATATAACACTGAGGTACGCACCCCTGTTTTCATCCATGTACCTTGTGTATGTAGACTACTATGATACAGCTCTGGCCATGGTTGCATAAATATTACATTAGTCTATTAATTCAAGAGATAAACAGTTACCATGAAAAGTTTCCAACTCTGGCCATTCAAGAGATAAACAGTTACCATAAATATTACACACAGCGAGGCGATTGGCCATCATCGTCAGTAAGAGCTACAAACTTCTAATCTGGTATTTGTTTTGTTTGTTTCAGCGGCACTACCATACTGCAAGGGGTCTGGAACGCGGGTATTTTGGAACGGCAACTTCACCATCTATATGGCCATACAAGTCCCCACATAACAAGTCAGGTTGTACCAGACAAATGGGACCCATCTTTATAACATTTTCCAAGAGTTCAACCATGGGATAGGTTAATATTATTTAAATATATTCTTCTCAATAAATTGTAAACCTCCATAGCCATCCCGCCCTGTCCAGAAGGAAAAACAACAGCCGAAATTGAGTGAAATATATTTAAAAGAGCAGCTCAACAGATAACACTTAAAATCTTTCAGAGTTGGCGGATAAAAAAGTTGTTTGATTTGAATCCTAGATTAACCACCTGACCATAATCAAGAACTGGGTGACAAGGTTGGCATGTTTCATACAACTACTAATGCTATATTTATGCTTCTTGCATGATACCATGTGCTTCAGTTTCTGGTAGTCCCCATGAAGATATATACCTGAAGTGTTCCTGAAGGAGTGTTGAAGAATGAAAAGTGGAGTTTTGGTCAAGTGGAATATGATGGCAGACCATAGTATTATTAAGGAGCTCTTAAGTTGGTATGGTCCAGCACACCAGTACTCTCCACCATGCCATGTACTCAATGTTTCAAAATTTAAATAGCCCTCTACAGCTTTTATAGAATGAAATGCTACCCTACTGAATAATTTCCATGAACAGAACTAATACTGCTAATATCCACTATTGATGTAGAAGATATAGTTCATGTATGCTACATACACCAAAACTACTTGGAACTTATAAACACTTTTTCATGTATACACTTCTTAGGTATCATACACACTGTCCATAAGTTTAAGTAATTCGGGTACTAGAAAATAAGCATTTAGAGAACTTCCCAGTCTTCTGTTAAATTTACATGTATGGCAGCTCCCTGCGTGTTCATAGGTTTTTTCTCTCTTCTAATTCAGTACAACTGTCCGCTCCTCTTTAGGTGGCGTATTTTGGAATCCGCTAAGACCAAGGAGTTTTGTATTTGTTGGAACTTTGTACTGTTCTTTTGATGATAAAAAGGGCAGCCCGGTGCACGTAGCTCCTGCTTGTGCAGGGTCCGGGGAAGGGCCCGACCACTTACTGTTCTTTCGATAAGTAATAGAATTATTCAGGCTAGACCAAGTCTTGGCTTAGTTCAGCCATAGATATGACCAAATGCAAAATTCATCTTCTATTATATATCTCACTGCATACATTTTATACTCGGAACAGTAAACAAAGATGTGTATTATAGTAAAAAGCAATAGTAGCGTGGCTTTTTCAATGTGAGGCATTGTTCTTTATTAAAGATATTTTGTGATGATGCAGCATGGGTTCAGATAACTTTGAAAACAGATTCAGCAAAGGCACATAGGGGGCATCAAGTTATTTTGGCAAGTATTATAAATCATAGATAGTTTGATTTTCAGTAAATGCCTAAACATATTATAAAAGAATTAGGGTCACGACATCAGAGAAAAAAGTGAAGCTTCTGTAAGCTATGAGACATATAGAATCAACACTTGAAAAGTATTCTTCAGGATTTAAGAAGTATGCTTTGCCCCATTTCAGATGACAGAAATTCTCTCTGGACACTGCTACATGTTCCACTAGACGAGTAACTTCTGCTTGACTATCTTGCAGTTGTCCAAGATTTTCCTGTTTAGAAGCATAGTCATATCCAGGGGTCATGCTCGGATCGTGTTGACTGCAAAGTCAGGCTGCAACAGCAAGACCCTGCCATGCCAAGTCCTTGGAGGCATATGGTTTCGTAGGGTCCATCATGCCGCCTATGCTGTGCTTGCGCACATCGTGTCCGCATATGCTCCGGAGCCGTGACTCCTCCATCGGCGCCACTGGCTATCCCAAGTACTCGCCTTCTCCTCCTCCCACCATGACTACGGTTTCCTCTGTTCCCTGATCGTCCTCGCCAACACAGGAGCTGACTAGGCTGATTAATAAGCTTATTCATTTGAGCTCTATATTTTCAAATCTTCTTAGGCTTACCAAACTTGCAGTACTGTAAATTTTTATCAAAATTCTAAAAGATTGTGCATTGACTATGTACCTGATAGTTATTATATACATAGGTGCCAAATCATGCTCATGGAGGGACCTCTGCAAAAGAGAAATAGCCAGACACTTATAGTAGATGAAGCTCACCATTCGTATCATGAGAATGTGGGAACACACTAATACGGATTCTACTTTGTTAGATGGTCCAAATTTCCTTATGGTTGATCACAAGGTAAAATTCATAACGGAACTACAATCTCACATCTCATTGCAGCAGATTATATGATTCAGTCTATGTACAACTTTTCAGGGCAACACAATGGAAGGAACGATCCCCACATATAGGATGTGTATCTATGAAAATGAGTTCCAAGAAGGGGTCATATATACGATTGGAAACTTTTGTGATACGTACAACCAGGAAAAAAAATAGAGGGCGGTGGAGCATCCGTTCTGGATCAGTTTTGCTCAACAAACATTAATATAACCAGTCGTTCCGCAACCAGAAGATTCTGTGTGTGGTTACACTGCTTATCCGCTTTCACAATTTGAAAAGTGCATCAGGCAAAATGTTTTCATCTTAGGTCAGCGCTTAGTAAAGTTCTTCCTTGACCCCTTATGCTAATCGACTCCTTGACAAAATGAGATATACCTATGTGATTTTATTTTTTTTGCATCTTGTGACATTACAGGTTGAACAATCGAGGAGGCCGAGGGATGACTATATTGGGGTCGTGGTGGATTGGCTGATGGATGTGATTGATGAGTTCAAACTTCTGGCTGACACACTTTACCTTCTGATTCATATATTGGCCAATTCCTCGCAGCGGGACAAGTTGAGTTTCTTGGTGTCGCTTCATTACTTGTTGCTGTGTATGGCCTAAACTTTATTCTATCTCTTTGTGCGTGTCTCTTTACTGTCCAACTAGCATGACTGTGGTACTATAGGAAGTACAAAGAGATTCATCTAGGTAAGATGAACAAATTCAGTGACACTACTGACGGCACATACACGAATCAGCAGGTAACCTTCTTCTAACTTGCCATTTCATTGGTAAAATTTCTTTGACTGGTGTGAATGACGAAGACACATTTGTAATTTGTATGCACCGTAGATAGTGAAGATGGAGGCCGAATTTATACAGTGGGTCTGTTCCAGCACCTACTTTTGATCATATGAAACTAAAAAGATAGAAGGTACTTCCCATGCAAGATCTTATCCTATGCGAAGTTATTCTGCGGGTTTTGTTGTAAGACATTTATGAGCAGTTTGCCCATGTTGCAAGATCTTAGGACCTCTCATGTTTGGGATTCCTCCTTTCTACTTTGTTAGAATACAATTGCAGGAATCACAGGTGATGAGACAGCGCAGCTCTCATTTCTGGTGAGAGGCGCCATCGGCAGCAAGTCAGCATAGGGGATCATACACCCAGTGTCCGATATCTGGTGTGTGGCACCATCTTTTGCCTTCTCCCCCTCCTCTATCTGCTTCCTCTCCCTTCTCTTATATCCTTATCTGGTTGCCCTCTTCCCTTCCCTTCTCTCTCCCTCGTGAAGTCTTAGCACAAGTTGATCCCTCCTTTCTTGTCCTTTTCCCCTTTGACAATTACTAGATTTTTATAGTGCCTTTGCGCGTTGTTCTGCAAAATGACGATGAATAGTTGAATTTGTTGAATTTTGGTAAATTCAGTCAAAACATGTATTGTTAAAGAAGCAATAAAGTTGGCCAAATAATGCATAAGACAGATAAAAATCAGGATTACAATAATATAATTGATGCATTGATCAGCAAGCAGGACTAGGTAGTTGTCCGGCAAGACCGGCCGCAGAGGTGAAACTGAGCAGCACCGTAGTTGGTCGTAACCTACAGAGCGCCCGCGTCCAGCACAAAAGTGATTCTTTTCTTCCCTAATTGCCTAGAAAATTGGAGTGACTTTCGTGCTTGCAGATACACTCTCTAGGTAAATAATTAACTTTTCTCCTTTTCTACCCCTGACAGGGAGATCCAGGAAGGAGGCGAGTCTGTCCCACGGCGTCGCTGTCCAGGTACATTAAGGGAGCTCCATGTCTTGGTTTGCCGCACGTACGTTTACCACGCAGAGGAGCACATATGATCCTCATAATAGCATGTTTGTAATGAATTCTGGAACCAATCGGAAGATTAAAATCAGCAAAGCATATTCACCCGTCCAGGTACATTAAGGGAGCTCTATGTCTTGGTTTGTCGTACGTACGTTTACCACACAGAGGAGCACATATGATCCTCATAATAGCAAGTTTGTAATGAATTCTGGAACCAATCGGGAGGTTAAAGTCAGCAAAGCATATCACCTGTAGTCAAATCACTTTTGGTATATATAAGTGCGATCAAAGATCAACCTAGACCCATCAACATGCATAAACTAGATAAGTGGGCACATGAACGCTCAGGAGGCGTGGCACGCCCCAACCACTAGTAAAACCCATTAACAGTCGCGTAATGGGCGGACCCTCGCAGTAGCCACGTCATCACCGATTCCTGACCGTCCGATCCGTTCATTTATACAATCTCATCCGTTGGTTTTTTCAGTGGTGGAGGTATAAAGGCAGCTAGCCCACCCAAATCCCTCACTCCCCGCGTGCGTCTCCTCTTCCTTCCCTCACGTCGCCGCCGGCCCATATCGAAGACAGAGAGAAAGAGCAGGGCACTCACGCAACCCTTCCTCACTGCCGGCTCGTCTCCCCTCCCACCTCAGCGCCGCTGCCTCTGTCTGCTCCGCCTCACTCTCCTCCGTCCCTCAGCGCGCCACGCCATCTCCACAGGGTCCAGCCTCCACCGAAGCCGATCTCTCCGCTGAGCACGCCCCGCACCGCCGTTGCTGTCGTGGGCTCCTCGGCACCGCTGCAGACGGGGAGGCGGCCTGTGGGAGGGCCCTAAATGTGGCCGACGACTCCATCCCCGCTCGCATGTGGCGGCGGCCAGCCCAGCTCCGCCTCTTCCGACCCATCTTCTTGGTATGCATCTGGATGCTTGCCTAAAGAAGGTGTCTGCATTATTGATTCCTTTGGAGGTAATTTTCTTTCAACGTTCTTGTGTGCTGACAAGTCTTATTCATACATCAGGGCATCATTGGTAGTGAAGGAGGACTCTTGCAGGTGCAAAATATTAGCAGAGGAAAATCTATATGGTTTGAAGGGTTCAGATTCATAATCTGATACTATTAGGACCCTTGATCCTTCAACCATTATGAGATTTCAAGGCAGATAGTGCATCTTGTACTGCTTACCTTGATTTAATCAATGCCTTCTGTAGCTTAAGGTTTAATTAGCAGACTACTAGTGCTTTGATAATCTCCTTTCTGAATTCCATACTTGGTACAACAATGTTCCTCACCCGGTCACCCCAAACTGGTGGAATATAAGAAGGATCAGAACTGGGTCACAATGTCTGGCGATTATCTTGTTTTCTCTGGAGGCAGAACTCAATTCAAATATGGTATTGCAAGATATATACAGTTTGCAGAACAGGTAGAAATTACTATGCCACTTGATCTACATTTGAACATATTAACTTTGCAAGAAAATTCCAAGTACTTTTATTGCCAAGTTCTGTGTACTTGTGAATGGAGATCCTTCTTGTGTGTATGTTTGCCAATGTTCAGTATTTCCTTTGGTAATATTGGGACTTTAGGAGTGAATATACACGATGTGCAATCACATCCAACAGTAATAACACCAGTAGCAAAATAAAACTATTGTATTTGCTTCAGTTGATATCCTAAACTATATTAATATGTTATATAGCCAGCTTCATGTTAGCATCTTCCTGCTTTTTCTTGTGGTGAAGTCAAGAGCTTTTTAGTTATAATCAAGTCCTAGATACAATCAGCCTTTTGTTAGTTTCACCCTGTTTTAACAAGCAGAATTTAGAAAAATGTACTAATGCACACAAGAAGAGGTGATAAAAGAGGATGCTGGTGATGTGGATTATAACATTTTCCCCTGCTCATATGGAAACAATATTGAGGATACCACCCTCCCTGCCCAAATATTATGTGCAGTTTTCTCACTTATTCTCTAAAAAACTGCCACATAAATTTAATTTGATTTAAGCAAATCGATCTATGCTTTTTCCTAGGTGCTACGTGACTTCACTGGTCGCGTTATTGACTGGGATTTCGAGTACGACAACTTCACAAAAAATGGTTGGCTTCCTATCGTCTTGATGATCTTGAATTTCAGTTTGTTCTTTGGATTTACAGTTTCAAATTTTATCCCACTTGATTTCCAGTTTGAACTTTGGTCGAAGAACTTGGTTATTCTTGTTCTGATTGTTGACACATGTACTTAATTGACTACAAGCATGCCATTCATATGATTGATACAATACATTGCTTGCTTCATTCTGTTGGAAGAGGGATATGTGTGCCTTAATGCAGACTGCACATGCATCCTTGGTAGAACAATGTATGCAACTACGTGTACATATCTGGGAGAACATGAATTCTTTCTCCCCTTTCTAGCAATTTACCACCACATAGAAGTTGTCCCAGACATGTGTTTTTCCTAGATGCATGTGATGTTCCTTTCTTTTTCTCCCTGACTTGTTTATGGGCTTCTAGAGATTCTAAAGAACTATTATTTTTGCTTCTGGATAGGCACAAAAAATCCTGTGCCACAAAGGTTAGCTTCATAGTGTGATTGGCATGTTGATGGCTAGCTCTACTGCGTGTAAAAAACCGGAATTCAATCATTTTTTTCTCTTTTCTAGAAAGATAAGAACAATATCCAGTGTGATTCTCTTCTTATGTACCAGCTTCGCCGCGGAGCTCGAAGGCTGCTACTATTACTTCTTGCGCCATTATTTGGCAACGTACTGCTGCGGTGTCCAGAGATGACACCATTAGTATGTGTCAGTTGTATTGGTGACGCTGAGCACAAAACTGTGAATCTACTCCCTTTTGCTCTAGACTGTGTATGTCTCTCCAACCGTAAGCTCTCCTTGTTATCTTAGTAGTTGGATATAATGTCAAATCATTTACAATACTTGTGTGTAACTACAATCTGATGCAGAAGAGTTCTGGTTAGTTCTCATAATTCATCCAGTATATGTTTGCTTTCAAAGCAAAGAAATTGGAAAGTCATGTAAGAGAAGCATAAATGACATGTCTTGAAAATTGTATGAGGTTCAATCTTGATGTAGTTTTGGACTGAATATTTCACACTTCGAGGAATGTGTTTTTGATGAATGTTTTTTCCAGTACCCCAACGATTTTATTCCCTGGTACCCCATGGACTTAGACCAGATTTTTCTTCCAAAAATCTATTTAATTTACTATGAGGTTATTTGACAGAGAGAAATGTTCTCTGTATAGTGGATACAAGCACTCATGATAGATCCTTTATGTATCGCCACTGACATATATCTTTTCTTCCAAGGACAATATATTTGTGGGTTAATTCATATTATCAAGTTGATGTATCAGTTTTATGTATCGCGGTGACGTAATGTTACTGATAATACTTGTCTTGAGAGTTATATCAGGTTGCAGCCATCCTTTGAGATTGACATTTCATTTTTTACACCCAGGATTAATTCATGTTATCTTTCTATTTGCTTCCAATCCTAAATATTTCTCATCCATACACGATTCTGTATCTATAGGTTTGGTTGTGGCGCCAACTGGCTATCTCGACAACATTGACGCTGAAGTTATCGAGCCTCCGAAGAATGGGATGTAGATGTCGTAGAACTTGTCTGTGATGTTATCAAGCATTCACGGAATCCAAATGTCATAGTTTCTAGAAATGGGCGTGAGCTATTGGAATGCCCCATGTGTTTGGTTCCCATGTATCCTCCAGTTCATCAGGTATGTCTTCTTGCCGAACTAATCACATTTAACTATAGCATATCGTTTGTATCTTACTAGCCTTTCTAGGTTTTTGGCTTTCTATGTGTATGCCAATATATAAGAATACCCAGTTCCAAAAGAATATGACATTGCTGACCAAGGTAGGCAAAGCTAAAATAGGGTTTTGGTTTTGTGACCTTTTTCTATGAATCCCTTTCACACTAATAGGTAGCATCTCTTCCTTTCTGTTAACCACCCGATGCATCAGGCCTACCCCCGACTAGCTCCCTGCAAACATTTTGAACTTACAGATTGCACGCTCTCCTTTTTCATTTTCAACGTTGTCCAGATTGTTCCTTATCAATTGATTCTACAAGGAGGGCTGATATCTCATTATTTAGAATTTACACTACAAATCCTTGCTCAGAAAGAAAGTTATGAATGTGTCTAGAGGTTCTTTTACTATTGTCGCATTTGTGCATGCACTGCTCCAATGGCCATGCTATTTATTCTGAATGCAGGCCAAGGGTTCATAATTGTCGTCCAACTTGCAGCAGTGAATTGGGTAACATAAGATGCCTTGCTTTGGAGAAGGTTGGCGCCTCTCTAGAGGTTCTGTAAAAGTTCCAGAACTTTGGATGCTTGGGAATATATCCTTATTATTGCAAGCTGAAAAATGAATCAGAGTGCCAATACAGACCATATACTGGCCCACATGCAGGTTCTTAATGCACTGTCGCTGGTGACATTCCATATCAAATTTCAGAGTGTTCTTTCTGTAGGTTTTAGATTTTCGTGGATTTATGTAATGGAATCTTGATATGTCAGGAATGCGTCGAGAAAATGCAACATGACTTGATGTTTGAAGTTACAGCCTTACAGGGGCATCGACTCAAATTTGCAACGACGAATTTTATACCCCTGCAAACTGTTTAGCTCAGTCTGGTACTTTTCTTTCTCGAACATATAAACAGATTTAGTCCTATATCTTGCTCTGTTTATCAGTGTACTATTGGCCTGCTTATCTAAATAAAATGGCAGTGCATATGACCATAATTACGCAGATTCTTGACAGTTAAAACTAAACCATGATTCCATGTTTAGGGATGCAATGATTCAGTTTGGACATCCAATATCAGGTGGGTTGAGGTTCTGGATGTTTTACATAGGTAGTTGTACCTAATGCAAAATCCTCACCTTAGTGAACTACTGTTTAGTATGTGACTGACTAAACTGAACAAGATCACCTATATATCTCTGAACTAAAATACACTTGATTTTTCTTGCTTGCCGCCCTGCCTCACCCCATTTCCTTCCCTTGGCCACCGCTCCACCCATCCGCTCTGCTCCATTTCTATGCGAAACCCTAGAGATGGTGGCGACTGATTGATGTGGGCCTGGCGGTAGCGACAACGGCTTAAAGCAGGAATAGTAGGAGAAAGGAAGACAGACATAGATCCATGCAGAGCATGAGGCGGGAAGCCAGAATAGATCGATGTCGGGGCGTGAGGACCATCTCGTCATTCTAAAAAATACCACTTACACCAAATGTCAGTATAGTATCATGTTCATGTAAGAATCTAAGAGATTTAGGAACATAGGGAGTAGATGGTAATTATAGACATCAGAGAGGAGTAAATTTGATCACATATACTATATAGGGACTTCGTAGATGCATTCTAGCAGCAGAAGCACAAAACCCTGTATGGATAAAATTCACTTTTATTAAAGTACCAACATGAATATGGCAGTGCGGCGTTGATGAGCAGTGGCGGGCGAGGCGTGGGAGGTGACGATGACGAATGATATGGTGATTAGCAGGTAAAAGGTAAGTGCCCCCGTCGTTTGGTCCCTCTCCTCTCCTTGCTTCTGCCTCTTCCTATATTCATGTTTTGTGTTCTTGCCTTGTCAGAAGCCGTTCATTTCCATTGCTCAGCGGGGGCCTCTTCGGGGACTCATCTAGCATCAGGCGTTATTGGAGGAGAGATGGCTCTCATGGATTAGGATGTTGCACATCATTGACGGGTCATTCCATGGATTAGGACGTTGCACATCATTGACGGGTCGTTCCGCACACTGCTCTTGTTGTTTGTTCTTGACATATCATGTGTGGTGCTGTACTTTCTGAATCAGTTGGTGGTTTATATTAGCAAGTACTATCATTCTGTCACTATTCTGTCACTTTTGAACCACCGATATTGTATGTGATCAGTCCTCTAAACTATAAAACTATTGCTTTTGTGTTCATACAAGCCTCTTAGTATATATGATGTCACTATTATTCTTTTAAGGCTGATCCATTCTCTGAACGTTTTCTATAACTCTGTCTTATTGTTCCAGTCACCAACTTCCATGTTCTTGTACTTTAAGTCTAACACAATAACACTACATAGTACAAACAAGTGAGTATAAGGGGCGCAATCCACCTGACACCGCCCCAACTTTCTCTCAGGAGGCGCCACCCGGTGGCGCCCCAACCACTAGTCCCATGCAATGGGGCGCGACGGAGCTTCACAATGTTATACTGCAGGATGTGTTTCAAGAAGTCAGGCGCAGTACTGGTTGGAAACCATTGAAATATTTGTTGTATGTACCTTGGTGGGAACACTGAGTTTGTTGCGGAAAAAGTCCATTTTAAATCCTGAATTTGTAGAGGTTCGGCGAAATGAACCCTCAAATCAAAATCCCGGTCGATTGCACCCTGAACTATACAATCCCGGTCTAAATCGAACCCTAGCAAAATTCAACCGGGATCCATCTGACTAGTGGGCCAGGGAACGGCAGTATTGACCACAGAGCGCCCATGTCCTCCGCGCTGGGCCGGCCCATTTGACTTTTTTCGGTTACACTTATATTTCGGTGTTTGCAACATTTCAAAAATATTCAAGCGTTACAAAAAGAGTACATGGCATTTCGAAATATATTTTAATATTATTTAAATATTTATATATATGTAACTTAAAAATGTACGTTGCATTTGTAAAATGCTCACGCATTTTAAAATAATGTTTGTGACATTTTGAAAAATGTATACAATGCACAAAAATGTCACGTAGTTTCAAACAATGTTTCCTACCATCCCAAAAAATGTTATCTTTTTGTAACAAGGTTAAAAATGTACGTTACATTTGTAAATTGTCATCTTGCCTTCGCCCGTCGCCTCGCCGCCGAGGAATACACTGTGGTGAATGTTTATGAAAAAATAGACATAAAAATATATATTTAAAAATTGTTAATCATGTATTTGGAAAATGTTGAACGTGTATAAAGACGTTTCGGATATATACGAAAATGAGCAATGTGTGTGAAGAAAATAGACATGTGTATAAATTTTTCCTGATGTACACAGAAATTATATTAAGGGAACGTTAGTTTACTGGTCATCTAATTTCGCCTTTGTTATATATGTTGATTTTTTCGAATAAACATTGAAATAATTATAAAATTACGGCATTTCAAAACAATACGCAAATATGGAAAAAAATCGTCAATTTGAAACAAAATCACGAATTTAATAAAAAAGGGAAACTGAAAAATAAAAAGGAAAGAACAGAAAGGAAAAAAGAAGAAAAAGGGAGGAAGTGAATACAGCCTGTGTCGTGTCCCTTGAATTGATCACATTATAGCCTAGAGCACGGGTCTCGCATTCGAGTCTCACCGTCCACTTCTTTTTCTTTTTTAACGAAAAGAATAAACCGGGCTGGTGCACTATTTTTGTTTGGCCGGCCCAACAGTGCGTCCTGTGCAAAATACCCGCATCCCTGCCATCCAAACGACACGAAGGTTCGATTTAGACCGGGATTTCATAGTTCAGGGTGCAATCGACCGGGATTTTGACTTGAGGGTTCATTTCGCCTAACCTCTACGAATTCAAGGTTTAAAATAGACTTTTTCCGTTTGTTGCCATCGGTACATGACTGATGCAGGTCCTGTACCAGCGGTCCATTCGTCAACTTACCGGCCGGATCTCCAGTACACACAACCTACCATCGTCCAAAGATACTCTCTGAATATCTGACGCTCGCACATGCTATATTCAATGCCCTGCCTACCTACCAATCTGGCCGTCTGGACGGTACAAATAATGGGACTACATGCCGATACGACCCATATCGCTGCTTCAGGCTTTCTTTTTTTTGTTGAGGATGCTGCTTCAGAGCAATTTTAGTAGACCCCTTATCCCGTCGATCCGCAAAACGTGTTTGCAGTTTGCGGAAAAACGTCTTTACAGGCTGTCCGCTGCAGATTCCACATATCGGACCCGTAAAAAATGATATTCGCGGAATATGTTTTTTAGGGGTCGGCTTTGCGGTGTCTGATCTAGCGCAGCTCCTCCCAACCCGAAAACCCTAAATTTGCACCTTGATTTGATCCAACATAATGCATTTCTTTGCTTTTCAATAACATTAAATACATAAGACATCATCAAATCTTTGCTAGAATAGTAAGACCAAAGAAAACAAGAACCACAAGTATGCATTTTAAAAGATTTCCAACTTTCATAACTGCTCCCACTAGTTGAATTAATATCTTCTCCATGCATTGATTGTTTATCTGCGGATTCTTGATTTTGCATTCTCGTTTCTTCATCTTTGGTTTGAAAGAAGTAAACGTTTCTTCCCCTCTAGTTGCACATGCAGCCGCATCATTGCCTTCTATTCTTCTAAGGAGTGCGGCAACGTCTATTAAGTTTCTTTCTATCAATAAATCAATGTATTCGCCTTCCCAAAACCAAAATGAGCATCCATCCTCCTACACACATGAATGAGCATGTTCGAAATGAGCTACCGCAATTGAACCAAAGAATGAGCTATCAAAATGAGCTAGCGCAAGTGCACATACCCCGTCGTTTTCGCATTTGAAGAACATCCATCCGGGGTGCTTCGGCGTGCCCGAAGTTAGCTGCAGCACAGTCCGCATGCAGTCGTCGCACTGTATGAGCGGCATCGGCGAGCCACAGAGCCGCTGCGCGAGCGCCGAGCCCGGTGGACGGCCGGACAAATCCATGCCCGCAAATCGTCGGCGACGTCGGGAGGACGAACCCGTACCTGCATGCGGTGATGCGCCCTTGCCGGGGCTGCGGGAGATGCTTCTCGACCACTCCATCGCTTGGCGCAGCCACCGACGGCCGAAAAAGCCAAATCCGGCGGCCCGCGATGAAGGTCCGCAGATCCGCAAATCCGGCTGTCCGCCGACGCAAGGGGGAGAGGGGAGCCCTCGTGCGTGTGGCGGCCTTTCGACGAGCTCCTGCCGGCTGCTTTCGCCGGAATCTTGGGCGGCGGCCCGGCGGCGAGGGGAGGTGGTTGGTGGGGAAAGCGCGGGCTGAAATGTCCCCCCACCAACCGCTTCCTGCTTATATGCAGGGCACCGCAGCGGCGAGGGGGAAACCCGTGAATACGCGGGTTGGGGCCGAGATTTTGCCGCAGCCCTCAAAATTGTTTGCGGGCCGGGGCGGGATGCGGGGTCTCATCGGGCAGGTTTTTGTCCGGCCCGCATTTTGGCGGTTATTTTGCGGGTCGGAGCGGGATGTGGGGTCTGCTAGAGTTGCTCTCAGGCTTTAGTTTGAGGAGAGTGCTAGTTAAATGTTCGCAGGAGAAATTATATTCTACCATGCACATGATTTTGATATTTGTGCCATGTTTTCTACTCTGTCAAATTTTGTTTTGTTTCATAATGTTACATAGTTTCATGTTTTTTTCCTTTTCTTCTTTTTTCAGTGTATTGTCATGTCTATTTGTCTACCAACGAATAAGAACGCACACTATGATACACTCTGAAACGAGAAAAAACCCAAACATCATGTAATGCTTTCAAACGTTGAAAAAATCAGAAAAAACATTGCATGCACGGATATACTATAAATCACTCTCCGCAAGACTTTTTCGTTCAAACAGCAGACAGGTACTCAAATGCCACAATTTCAAAATTGCGGAAAGCAGCCAGATTGCAACAAATCCAACTGCATAGAAAATTACAACAGCAAAAAACCTGATCTCCCATTGCCATAATTAATACTACAACAATTGCATGGTGTGATTGCACTCTGATAGTACCTATCTAGTTTTATCCATGCTGGCGTCAGAATTACCTTGGTTATCATCTTCTTGCTTGAACTTGGGGCCACTCAAGACATCATCAGCTGTGCAGCCGTCGATGTAATCGATATCATGCTCCTGCCGCCCATAGCTGTTTTCAGCCCCCTGGTAGCCACTAGCTTCATTATCAATTGATTTCCTGCAAGATGGTCTTTCTGGCCCTCCCAAATCTTCCAGATGCTCATGACCATGTTCATCATCATGCTCATGGACATGTTCTTGCTCCTGCCGGCTGCCGAATGATGGGTCGTACGCATGGGGACCATGCACCCTCATTTGCACCGACCTCAGTAGTGCCGTTCGCCTCAGGTCCGCGCCATGGCACATGTCATTGGGTGAAGACGGGAACCGGCCTTCATTCTCAGAGCCACGCCGAGGGTGAGAGCAAGCCACGGATGAGAGGGAGCAGCTGGGGAGAGGATATGGGCTTGATGGTAGGAAACTAGCTTGTGGTTTCTGGAACCGGTGAGGAGATGACATTGGACTAGTTGATGGGCTGACCATTGCATCACCTTGACTCCCGTTGGGGTTTAGTTGTGTGTCGAAGTACCGGTAGTCATCTGAGTCTTCTGACATTGGTGAGTATTGGGAGATTATTTCGTCCCTGAAAGTGACAAATAGGAAAAGACATTATAACATGTGCACCATAAGAAATATAATTGCTGAGAAAGAACAGCACCATTTTACCTACTGAAATAAGTCCCACAATCAATTGTATCAAATATAAAAAGACGGATCCAAGAAAAGAAAAAAAGACCTGGGAAAACTAAGAAACAAGCAATAATTGATCTTTGATGGTTCCAAAGTGTATCGAAGACAAATGGAACACATATAGTTATATAAGTATTCTATCCTCAAGCAGACTGCTTATGACCATGGCTCCTAAATGGATAAGCGTCTGGCGAGAAGACATTGTGGACAACAATATTCAGAAGCATTCCTTAAGTAATATTCTTAATTATATCATGATAGCTTGACATGTTCTAGAACATGCTTATAATGATTCAGTAAGTTAAATGCTTACATGTGGATGCAATCATCGAGCAATAAAGTAGAAGGATCAGATTGTATCCAGAAGCTCCAGATTAGTCATAAGCATATAGATGGAAGACTTTGTCCAGATTATTCACTATTCATGCTGTGTATTACAGAAACATCGAAATACAATTGTACCGCAAATACATTAGAACCAACCGTACCGTTACACGTAATATTAATTCCTAGATGCTTAATCATACTATGGAAATCAGCATGAACATTGTAAGGAGTTCTGACAAACTACGCTAGTCATCTTATAAAATATTATAGTGTGGTCGCTGTTCTAGAAAATGCAGCAATATTGTAAACATAACTTTTAGACAAGCTGGAGAAAGAGATGAATGGATGAAAATGACACCCTCACTATTTTAGATTCAATAGAAACCACACCGGAGTTACCATCCCCAAATCTTTTTTTTTATGGTCAAGTAATTGCTGAAATATTTGAAACAGAGGCCACACCACAGCCCTGTTTGTCGTAATCTAAAACCCAAGGATATTGACCGCATTTCTCAAAAGATTAAAGAGAAAATTAGGGTGTTTACAATTTTATAGAGAACTGTATGGATAAGATAGAATAATAGATCCCTTTTAGGCAAAAGATGAGCATGTCATAACTGAAATAGATACGGAACCACAAAAATATTTCATTCGTCCTCTCACATAATAGAGCTTCTTTGATTCACAGGATTCCAAAAAAATAGGAATATGAAAAACACAAGAATGTGATAGGATTGCACGTGCAAAACAGAGGATTGTGAAAACACGGGAATTTTGTGGAATTGGGTGTTTGATTCGGGGGAACATTAAAGCACATGAATCCTAAGAAGCTTCAAATCAAAGCTTAAACACATGCAAAGGTAATATCATATTTTTTTATGCAACTTATTATGGCCTTTGCCTTGTTCTTTGTGCATAGAAATGCAAAAAAAAAGTCTGCGTGGATGGTAAAATTCCTTTGTTTTTCCTTCGAAAACCACACCAAAGGAAAAATTCCTCCATTAACAATGTCAAAAAGGAATTTTCTATTACATATTTTCCTCCACTTTTCCCATGAATCAAAGAGGCCCTACATTAGCTGCTGATTTTTTTTTGAAGATCAGCTGCTGAATTGGAAAATAACTAGAGGCTAACGCGCGCTTTGCCGCGCCATTCTTCACTCTGAGATTAACTCTTTTGTATCAAGTAGATTATTGTGATTGGTTGTTTTCTTTGGATTTTATATGTGTTGAATTGTGCTTTAATTATGTTTTGATGGTGTTTTCTCTTCATATATAATGTCAGTGTTGTTGGAGACTGTATTTGTCTCCAGGGGAGAATGAAATTGTTTGGTGCATGGTTGTGGTGTATTTACACGTTTAGGCTGTGGTGTCAGTTGATGGTGGTCGTCTGAGCCTCTTGAGAGCTCCTATTCCATGCTACAACCGTGAAATTGTTGCTATAACACTCACATATGCGAACCCACGAAGATCATGCCCGCTCAGCTTGTCTCCCTGCTCCTCTTGCTCACTTAGTTTTTCTCGCTCGCCTAATGCTAGCTAAGAAAAAAAATTGACGATCATTTTCCATTTGAAGAAGTTAGTTTAATTAAAAGATTTTCAGTAATTTCAAAATATATTACGAAATTTAAAAACCATGAATTTTGCAAAACATTCACGAGTTCGAAATATATTCATGGATTTCAAAAAATATTCACAAATTAAAGAAATTTTGAATTTCAAAAGTGTTCACAAACTTTAAAAGTGAGCGTGAACTTCGAAAATATCCATGAATGTAATAAATATGAATGAATCTAAAAAATGTTTGTTTTTTAATGTTTACAAATTTTATTAAGCACTTGTGAATTAAAATGTGGAAAATAAAATATAAAAGAAAAGGACAAATAAAACCAAACAACAAACAATCTTACAAGTGGGGCCTTCACCGACCCGGCGACCCCACAACCCGTGAAGCACCACAACCCTTCAAATCATGGGAGCTTAGTATCTCTATAGATAGATTGATAGTAATCCTACCGAATACTACGAGATCGAAAGAGTATACATCATATATATCTTGGATTTCTGAGACCCGCTTTTCGACAAACGATCAGAGATGTAAACATGATGAAATGTACACGGAATCAGAGCACACAAACCTGATACAAGAGGAACTCTCCGACCTCGCAGGGGACTCCATGATGTTGTCGGCAAGCGAATCTCCAACAGAGAGCCCATTCAGGCTGGACGCCATTA
Organism: Triticum dicoccoides; assembly: GCF_002162155.2. Classification (NCBI taxonomy): domain Eukaryota; kingdom Viridiplantae; phylum Streptophyta; class Magnoliopsida; order Poales; family Poaceae; genus Triticum; species Triticum dicoccoides. The sequence goes on from NC_041380.1 coordinate 138,090,068, forward strand.
TCTGCACTAGCACAGCCACCGGTCAGCTGATAAAGCAACAATATTCAGGGGGGAAACAGAAATGTTGTTCAGTATAGTTTCCCAAGAACTTAAGCTATTTGAGAACCGGGAATCTATGTAAATGATACAAAGCTCAATTCTAATCCGGATAGCAGAAGAAGATAGAGAAAGGGGAAACCAAGGAAGACGCAGAGTTAGAGATCAGTAAGAACGAAATTCAGCGCCAGAAACCAAGGAAGCCCGTCTCTCTCGTACTGGAAGGATCACGGATCAAAGGAATCGCTAATCGACGCAACGAGAGAAGAACTCTGTTCATGGAAGCTATAAACCGCCGAGAATCTGAAACAGAAAGCCGTTTCCCCAAACTGATTCAGGCCCAAACCAAGAACCATGGGGAGGCACAGCCATGGAGACTGAAGGGGCGCCGACCTCGCTGAGGTACCGCTTGTGGGAGTGGAGGTTGTCCACGTACACGTCCTCCTCCGGATCCCTCCCGCGCTTTCCGCCACCGCCGCCGCCGCCAACGCCGGAGGAGGAAGGCGGCGACATTGCGGCGCCCTCGCCGCTGCCACCCGCCATCCGCGCGGCGCGGCGCGGCGGCACGGGTTGCTGGATTGGCTGCTTCTTGGAGGTGAGGGTGGGAGCTAGAGAAGAGTCGAAGGGGAAAAGTGAGGGGAGAAAGCGTTGTCTCGTTTCCGCTCTCCGAGTGCACAAAATCCCAACTCGCGTGATTTTAGAAAGAATTGTTTTCTCATGAAATTTATACACATATTTTTAGAAAGAATTGTTAAGGTTTTCGTGAAATTTTAGGAAGAAATGTTTTCTCATGAAATTTATACAAAAATCCAGTGAATTTGCTGCAAAAAAGAGAGGTTTTTTACTTTTTACTGAGTTCGGAGATGAATTACTAGAGAAATCTCTCTCTCTCTCTCTCTCTCTCTCTCTCTCTCTCTCTTTTCTGCTCTCCGAGTCTAAGCACAAAATCCCAACTCGCATGATTTTAGAAAGAATTGTTTTTTCATGAAGTTATACACAAATATTTAGAAAGAAATAGTTTCTCATGAAATTTATACAAAATACCAGTGAAACTGCTGCAAAAAAAGGGTTTTTAGAGCTGAGAAGTGATGTAAAATAGAGCAGCTGCCCAAAAAACGTTTTTTAAGGACATTTGAGCCAAAAAATGACGGTTCAGCAGCTATCCTATCTCTATATTTTTGTTCTCAGTTCAAAGTAGTCCTAAAATTTGGGACATGGAGTATCTGCTCCCGAGCTTAAATGCTCCCTTATTAACAGTAAAATCAAAAAAATAGTAAAAGAATTCAGAACATTCTAAATATTTTTGGTAAACTTTGACAAATGTTTAGTACGCTTTCAAAATTTCAGCACGAAATGACATTCATGGAAGGCATGGCAAAAAAAATTGATGTTTCAAAAATGCCAGTTTTGAAAACATTTTGGTGTTGATTTTCCACACGTTTCACAAATGTTATTTCGTGCTGAAGTTTTGCAAGTATACAAAACATTTGTCAAAGTTTACCACAACAAAAATTCAGAATTTTTATATTTTTTACTATTTTTTATTTTACTGTTCATCAGGGTGCATTTGAGCTCAAGATCAGAAATCAATCCTTTTTGCATGTTATACTACTTGACCCTCCTCTTCTATGCATGCATAGGTTTGAGCGGAGCTTGAAGCGTGATAATGAATCTAAGCACAAGATCACGCCTACTCCATCCGTGCTGTCTCGTTTCCGCTCTCCGAGTTTAAGCACAAGATCATGCCCACTCCATCCGCGAAGGAAGCATGGAGCTCCCGGAACCTCCGGCCTCCATCTTGGAGCTTCTGGCCCCTGAAACTTCCGGCATCCCTCGCGTGCAGCAGTGCAAACTCTTGGAAAGCTCGGAACTTCCGGCCCCTGTCTGCGCGCAGCGAGTTGGGCGCAACCCATGTTCCCCTCCTCACTTCCCCCTTCTTGGCTTGGACTATATATATAGCCTTCCCTCTCCTCCATTCTAGAGTTAGCTAAGATTAGAACCAAAACTATAGAGCTTAGCTCATGTATGATGTATCACCCCTTGTGGAATTACTCCTTTCATGGAGATGGCTCTTCTCATGGAGACGAAGACCTCCTCTTGAGGGGATGACTCCTTAGGAGTACAAAGGACTCCACTTGTGGAGAAGGATCCCATCATAGGATTATCAAGACTCATCTCTCCTAGAGATTTGGACGAACTGCTTATGTATTTTTTTCTTTGTTGTTGTTAGATGCTTGTGATCTATCTCGTTGCTTGTGATTTGAGTGCCTTGTGTGTGGATCTTTTCCAATAGAGTGCTTTCCCCCTTGTGTTCTTCATGTTACTCCTCAAATCCACCTCTAATTCATGAAGATTGGGCAAACAAGGGTTTGGCCCTACACCATTTGGTAGCAAGAGTAAGGTTGCCACGAATTGAAACCCACACCTCTCCACTTTCTACCCTCAGTTCAAAGTTTTAAGCCCTAATTCGAAAAAATTCCACAAAAATAGCCATACCAAATTTCTTGTGATCTGTTGTTCCTTGTGGGTTTTTGTTGATTTAGATCCGTAGATCTAGTGTTTGGCACGTGAATCTGCCTTTTCTTTGCATCACTAGCCTCAATTTTTCTTTTTCTACTTCATTTTTGCCCTGAAAATCGAGTTTCTCTGCCCCAAAACTCAAATCTGAAATTTGGAGTTCGACCTCGTAGTTCTTTTATGAACCCTGGACCTTCTGGGCACCCCCGGAACTTCCGGGCTAAACAAGAGGTTGCAAGTTGCATCGTAATTTTAGCATTGCCCCCATTCTTTGTTTTTGCTCTAATTCATGACCCCAGACTTTGATTTGAGAGTTCTTGGGGAGCATTCTTGGGCACGTTCTAAAGCTATCGACATGCCCGAGGCCCTTATATAGGTTTCCACATCATTTGGCCAAGACAAAATTGGAGGTTCTTAATCAACACCGAGACCCCCTCCACAGATCATCATGCTCATGCCACCAGTTCATCACCAACACTTCCTCAGGATGACTATCTTGTACCTCTCCATCGACTACATCAACCAACAACGCTCGACATCGACGACGACCATTCATCCCTTTGACACCAAGAACTGGAAGCAAGGTCGGTTACCTCCGATTTCGTAAAGGATGTGTGACAAAGGTATTCATTCTGTCACAAACTTTTCCTTCCTTACCATCACTTTGATAGCCTCACCATCTTTGCGATTACCTTCGTACCTATTGAGACTAGATATCCGAGTATTGTCGGGTTTCGCAAAAACGTGAGCACCATAGTGATACGATATCATCTTGTCACATCATTTGGTATATCATATAGTGCGCTGAAAATCATTGACTATGCACTCCCAATAAATTGTATGTTTGAATTATATATTTTTTACTGCAATAATGTTTATGTTTAAATTATGTTTTTTTTCTCATTTTACTTGTGTGTTATATTAATTGTTATGTATATTCGTATTGTTCAATGATTGATGTACATGTGTTTGCATGGATTTGAGGTTTTGAAAGTGGAAGATGTGGATGCCAGGGTGGGCATATAGGGGGTTGCCGGCTCCATGGACATATAGGGGTCAAATTTGCCCAGTCCGGGCTCTTAGGGCATGGCCAATGCTCCACCGTAGAGTGATGCCCCAACTATCCACGTAGGATCGGATGGTCCATCATGCTGCTTGCAGGCCAAAGCGGCATCCTGCAGAAGAACCGAACTCCTCGCTGAGAAAGGTATGAAAGAGAGGGGAAAAGCAAGCCAGCGACCTGCTCTGCTCACGACCATTCCCTTCTAGGAAACAGAATAGTGAAAACGCTGACGAGAGAGAAGGAAAAGGAGCTTATCAATGATGGCAGCTTGGGGTCACGGGTTGGGGACATGCTAGATGAAACCACCGTCCTCTCCGTTTCGTGCACACGTGGAGCATGGGGCAGCACATGTGGTACATGCCCTTAAGCAGCCCTGTCGAGGTGGCGAGCATTGCATCACATGATAGTACTCTTCCTAACCATTTCCCCGCAAATAAAAAAGTTACTGTGCACTCTGCAAGAAACAAAAAGAAGTATACTGTGGTGGACAGGACCTGCATATATTGTACTCCCTCCGTAAAGAAATATAACAAATGTTACTACAGTTTCAGGTAATGCAAATGTTACATCGTGACAGACCATGTCCAAACACATCGATTTAGCAATCCAATATTTACAGGGAAAGTGGCTATGTCAAAGGGTCATAACAAATGTTACTACAGTTTCAGGTAAATGCCTTTCATGTGGAGGAAGCAGGCGGCCAAGCACCAGAAGATGATCTCCACGAGGACGAAGGCCAAGGTGCCCCAACGTTTCGAATGGAAGATGGCCTGGAGCAGAGACTCCGTGGCATCCACCTGAAAAGCAGTTTTTTTTTCTGGGTTATCTCTCATGAAACCGGGTGCTTCAGGGGTAACAGCGGTGGGTAATTTTCCGAACCGATAAATGCGTGACCAGCATGATACTTGGTGTGCGCGATAAATTGGCATGAGCTCTACATGATCTACAACAAATATGGCAAGAGATGCATATGCATCAAATACATACCAGGTTGTTCTCTGGTGACCGCCAGTAGAACCCTTGAATAAACGTAGGGAAGAGCTCACAAGCTGCCAAGACATAGACTATAAGCGCATTCATGCCCAACCACTGGAACAGAATTAATGGCTTCTTGATGTGGATAACATCGACCTGAGAAACATATAGGTTGTTAGATTTGAATGAATAGACTTCATGATGATCTAGTTTGTTAGATTTGGTTCCAAAGTATTGTGGGAAAAAGAAGGTGATATCAAGATTAATATGATTGAGAATACCAATGTTACAGGCAACAGCCTGGACCAAAGATTGCACAACTTACTATGCAGTATAGCAGCAACAGAAGGAACCCAGATACTCCACCAGCCAGCAGCATGTAGCTCACAGTATACAAAGGCTTGCTGAAAGGCATACCTAAAGACCAACAAGCCGTCAGCACAGAAATGGAAGGTCTAATTTGAATCATGGTTCCCCGCATGTCACTCTCCTGTAGAATGCAGACTCACCTAATAATTGTAATAAAAATCCTGAGACTGTTAGCACCGTTGAAGCTAGCAGCCATGACATCATTCGCTGTGAATGAGTCTGCAGCAGAAGCAAGGTTAGAGAAATCTGGAAATGTCTCTTTGTTTCATTCATAATTCTGTTTTGCTCAATAATGAAGGTTCCAACAGACAAGCACATGGTTGAAAACTTGAAAATGTACTGCATTTCAGGTGATGTACCTTGCAATGAATCAAGACATGACCAAAATGCAAACCAACAAAGCAACTCACTGCAGCCATCAATGTACTGCGAAACCAGGTGGAAAGAAAGATGGGGGTCACAACCTGATTTTTCTAGGAGAGATGTCAGTTTTCGTACTTGTTTAACATTAGTTGGGATGATAAAGAAGCCTGGTATGATTAGGTATGCAATCAGCAATTAATTAATAACAGAAGCTATATATAACTACCTTAATAAACCCTCCGGGTCAAAGGGAGCCAGGCACCAGTTTGGCGCATTCGGAGGAAGCGGTCCATAATCAGGGGAATTAATACTGCATTCCTATGGTTGAATGAAAAAGAGAAATTTGATCCTTAGGATATATTACAGAACTTCTATCCTATGGAGAAATTGTCTTAAACTCTTTGATGCTGAAGTAAAAAAATAGCATCCTAAGCCTTAAATCAAAACCTTAGTTCTTTTGTACACTGGGTTCTTGTACAGGTGACTTTCCCCAAGCAAAACCCGATCTACAAAGCCAACTGCATTGCAAGGTGGTCCAAGACTACCTCTAAGTCCACACTGGATCTGCAAGTTAACAAAACAAGTGCAACAAACAGGTACGTAAGTGCAACAACATAGATATGACGATGTTCAGTTGTTTGAGGCTAAAAATAAAAGAGTGAAAGGCCCAACCAGGGAGGGGAGAGGGGTTAATCATGGTGTGGCATGTAGTGGTAATAGTACGCGACTTGTGTCTATCAGGTAGTTGGCAGAAATGCTGGTAGAACCGGCACTTAGAAAGTCGGTTGACATTTTATTAATATGATTGAATAATCAAGTTTGAACTCCTGGATCCCCAAGGTAACCAGCCGGGAGACCCCATTTTAATTAAAATTGTGTTTGAGATTGAGTTTGAGTGAGCAAATCCCCACTCAGTTTCCAACAAGGTGTGGTACTAGTTTCTTTTATACTAGGTGTACTAGCTTAGGTTCTGTTGCCTACCAAACCAATTCCAAGGAATTTCCAAGAACAAACCAATTCGACAAAAGATGATGGACGCTGAGATCTGAATCTTAAATTTATATCAATCTTATCAATTAGCTTTCCAAATTTATTTACAAAGAGAGTCATTCCTCACTTAGTCAACAGGCAACAGTGTCGAAGTGTATTTACTGGGAAATATATCAAGTGCCAAAATTGAACTGCGGCAGCTTGAGTAGCCACGTCAATTCAAACATATCACCACATACAAACAATTATCACGTGACGTAAAAATCATAGTGTTAAAAGTACATAATACTACATCATCCAAAACAACTTCAGAGCATACATCCTAATATCTTCAAATAGAACAAGGTAATTAGGTCTAACTGAGACATTCTCATCTTACCGTTTTGAACCCAACATCATTGGTTGGATTTGAAAAGGTCGAACTGCTAGTCTGAACTTTAAATTCCCAGTTTGGAACATATAGGCCAAATACCAAGCCAATGTACAGAGCTGAAATCATTATGGCCATGATCCTTCAGAAGATAAACAGAAGTGAGTACTGGTACTAGTGTATAGCATGTTCTGTGTTCAGAATAATTCTTAGTAATTCCATACAGCTTATCTCATCCAAAGTACACCCAAGTTACAAGATTTGTACATTTTCTGACTAACAGCAGGAAGTTATCTAATCACAAACATACAGCACGGCAGAGGAACCAAAATTTGATATAAAAGGCCTCATAAACTAAAGACAACAAAATTCTGAAACAGGCAATGAAACATGCTATTTTATACAGTATCACTGAAAATAGTATTTTGAGGCAGAACTTGGTTTACTGAATCACAGGAAATAGCAAGAGCATAATATAAAGGATAGGATTCATAATTCCAAAAGGCTTAATACTAATTCATGAAGAATGTAGATAGTGTAAAACCAAATATTTTCTTAATAAAATGTTACCATTATTGACTAACCACTCCACGAAGTACTTCTTCACAAATGATACTGGCGAATCCACCGAAGTATTGTTCACAAGCCAAATCTCAGAAATTGCTGCTAGAAAGTATCCAATAGCTATTCTCTACCAGAAGCAAAATGGCAATTAGAAAAGTTAAAATTCAGTAAATAGAAAGAAGACGAATACAAACTCGAAAATAAACATATGTAGTTTACGAATTACCTGTAGCACACCTAGCCATCGAATATGATCCAAATCAATGCCATAAGTTAATTTGTGCCATCCATGAATGTATCCTCCTAAAAGAAAAAAGTTTGTTTAAGCTAAACTCTAACACAAGAGAAATGAAATAAGACAGGTGAAGTGTCAAAAACGTTCTTATATTATGGGACGGAGGGAGTAGTAAAGAACTAGGATAAGTATGACCTTGCAAAATTACGCCCAAGATGAAAAGCTTGATAGCCCTACATGCAGCCTTCTTGGATGTTGCTATCTTGTTTGGTGTTTTCTGTAGTGCACCATCCATATTTGTCAGATGTTATTCAATAATGAGTTGGTCGATGGTTAAAACTGAAAATCAAACATCTAGGTGGAGATATGCAAATCAGTGGTATTCTAGGTAGAGCAGAACTAGCACAGGGAATAAGATTTTGTTCACAGCAACTGAAGTCCACTATCTAAGTGCCGTGGCATAGTTGAAGGTTTTAAGTACATAATTTCATAAAGAGAAATAGAGTTCCTCACATAACCCAGGACCTCACTAGTCCAACCTCTACAGCGATAATCATTAATTCCTAGTTCCCCGCTAAGGAATAAAGAGTATCTGATGATAATAATATACTTGGTATAGAAGCTAGGAATGAAAAGGTTAATTTTAGAAAGAAATGTTAGACAAACTCAACAGATTGCCCTACTGAGGTTTACAACAATTTGGCAACGAGAATACAACCCATGATCTCTTTCATCTTTTTTCCTTTTTTCTTTTTCGGGCGTATAATACATGATCTCAGTAGAGCAACTTCTACAATGAACCGTTGGTTCCCAGTTTCCTACTTTGAAATCATAGTTATCTGATGATCAAAATAGTTCGCACACTTAAAAAAGGCTTAAGCAAACTTTTGAGGAAAATGGTAGCCAAACTGAACGTTTTTGCTCTGTGAAGGTTTTACAAGGGTCTGGCATCCATGAAAATGGCAAAACAGGTCCTCAAACTTCATTTTGGAGAAGTTGTAGCGTGCTCAGGAGGCACTTTACAAAATATCAGCGGTTGCTTATGATAAGGTACAACAGGTGCAAAACATTCTGTAGGTTAGTAACAGTTGAAGACGCCCAAGGTTAAGGGCAAATGAAAAATCTAGCAAGCCTTGAACCATTTCCCGGTCCCTACAGCCCCAACCATTTGGTTATGTTCATATAGCACGACCATTTGGTTCTTGGGATGGTTATACACTTGTACTACATCGTTTCATAATGGTGAGCGGATAGTAGTAACTAGTAAGCATCAGTAATTCGGTATACCTTGAAGACGAGGGCGGCGGAGACGCCGATGATGAAGAGGAAGGCCGGCATGACGAAGTCCGCCACAGTCACCCCGAACCACGGCGCGTGGTTTATCCCCGGCCACGCCCCGCCGGCGTCGTCCACGAGTATCATCATCTGCTCAGGCGCAAGCAAACACGATTGGCACGCGAATCAGAAGAGAAACATACAAGCCTGTGGGAAGAGCCGAAGAGGTTAGGGTTCTACTGACGGCGACGGTGAGACCGCGGAACACATCGAGCGAGGCGACCCGCTGCGGCTTCTGCTGCTCGGGCTTCGCATCCGCCCCCGGCGGCTGCGGCCGCCAAGGGGATTCGGGGTATGGGAGGATCTCGCTTCCAGTCTCAAGGAGGTGGCGGCGGTCGTCGCCTTCATCTCCGTCGCTGGCGACGGCGACCACGGTGGCGTCCATTTTTGGGGATCTCCTGCTGCTGTCCTATGCAGAGCAGTATTGCAGAGGGTGTGGAAGACTGGACTAATCGATGTAGTTTTAAATATTCTGTGGACAAATGATTTCACGGCAGCTCTCGTAGCTCAGTTGGTTAGAGCACCCGTTTAGTAAGCGGGAGGTCTTGAGTTCAACTCTCAACGAGAGCAATTTAAATATCAGTTTATTTTTATCGTGAAACTCAATAGTAATTGATCTCTTTTCCCTCCTCCTTTTTCTTAAGTACTCCCTTCTATCTATATTAATTGTGATCAAATTAGTAATATTGTTAATTTATTTTCCACACAAAGTACGAACACAAATTTGCTTCATATAATCCTTGTGTGAATTTTCAACTCCCGATGAGAGCAATTTTAATTTCAGTTTATTTTTACCATGAAACCTAATAGTAATTGAACTCTTTTCCCTCCTCCTTTTTCTTAAGTACTCCCTTCTATCCATATTAATTGTGACCAAATTAGTAATATTATTAATTTATTTTCCACACAAAGTACGAACACAAATTTGCTTCACATAATCCTTGTGTGAATTTTCAACTCCCGATGAGGGCAAATTTAATTTCAGTTTATTTTTACCATGAAACCCAATAGTAATTGATCTCTTTTCCCTCCTCCTTTTTCTTAAGTACTCCCTTCTATCCATATTAATTGTGACCAAATTAGTAATATTGTTAATTTATTTTCCACACAAAGTACGAACACAAATTTGCTTCATATAATCCTTGTGTGAATTTTCAACTCCCGATGAGAGCAATTTTAATTTCAGTTTATTTTTACCATGAAACCCAATAGTAATTGAACTCTTTTCCCTCCTCCTTTTTCTTAAGTACTCCCTTCTATCCATATTAATTGTGACCAAATTAGTAATATTATTAATTTATTTTCCACACAAAGTACGAACACAAATTTGCTTCACATAATCCTTGTGTGAATTTTCAACTCCCGATGAGGGCAAATTTAATTTCAGTTTATTTTTACCATGAAACCCAATAGTAATTGATCTCTTTTCCCTCCTCCTTTTTCTTAAGTACTCCCTTCTATCCATATTAATTGTGACCAAATTAGTAATATTGTTAATTTATTTTCCACACAAAGTACGAACACAAATTTGCTTCATATAATCCTTGTGTGAATTTTCAACTCCCGATGAGAGCAATTTTAATTTCAGTTTATTTTTACCATGAAACCCAATAGTAATTGAACTCTTTTCCCTCCTCCTTTTTCTTAAGTACTCCCTTCTATCCATATTAATTGTGACCAAATTAGTAATATTATTAATTTATTTTCCACACAAAGTACGAACACAAATTTGCTTCACATAATCCTTGTGTGAATTTTCAACTCCCGATGAGGGCAAATTTAATTTCAGTTTATTTTTACCATGAAACCCAATAGTAATTGATCTCTTTTCCCTCCTCCTTTTTCTTAAGTACTCCCTTCTATCCATATTAATTGTGACCAAATTAGTAATATTGTTAATTTATTTTCCACGCAAAGTACGAACACAAATTTGCTTCATATAATCCTTGTGTGAATTTTCAACTCCCCATGAGGGCAAATTTAATTTCAGTTTAACTTAACATGAGACCTTGAGTTCAACTCTCAACAAGAGCAATTTTAATTTTAGTTTATTTTTACCATGAAACCCTATAGTAATTGATCTCAACGAGAGCAATTTTAATTTCAGTTTATTTTTACCATGAAATCCAATAGTAATTGATCTCTTTTCCCTCCTCCTTTTTCTTAAGTACTCCCTTCTATCCATATTAATTGTGACCAAATTAGTAATATTGTTAATTTTTTTCCACACAAAGTACGAACACAAATTTGCTTCATATAATCCTTGTGTGAATTTTCAACTCCCGATGAGAGCAATTTTAATTTCAGTTTATTTTTACCATGAAACCCAATAGTAATTAATCTCTTTTCCCTCCTCCTTTTTCTTAAGTACTCCCTTCTATCCATATTAATTGTGACCAAATTAGTAATATTGTTAATTTATTTTCCACACAAAGTACGAACACAAATTTGCTTCATATAATCCCTGTGTGAATTGTCAACTCCCGATGAGGGCAAATTTAATTTCAGTTTAACTTAACATGAGACCTTGTAATAGTTGATCTTTTTTCTCCATTTCCTTAAGTAGTCCCTTCAATTCATATTAATTGTGGCTGATTTAGTAATATCATGTGACGCCTCCGAAATTAATCGTGCACTAAACATCCATGCAACATGCATGAACAAGACCAGTTTATTATTACCATGAAACCCTATAGTAATTGATCTCAACGAGAGCAATTTTAATTTCAGTTTATTTTTACCATGAAACCCTATAGTAAGTGATCTCTTTTCCCTCCCCCTTTTTCTTAAGTACTCCCTTCTATCCATATTAATTGTGACCAAATTAGTAATATTGTTAACTTATTTTCCACACAAAGTACAAACACAAATTGTTGTTAAAAAATCAAACTATTGTCGGTTTCTGGTTTCTGCTTCATATAATCCTTGTGTGAATTTTCAACTCCCGATGAGGGCAAATTTAATTTCAGTTTAACTTAACGTGAGACCTTGTAATAGTCGATCTTTTTTCTCCATTTCCTTAAGTAGTCCCTTCAATTCATATTAATTGTGGCTGATTTAGTAATATCATGTGACGCCTCCGAAATTAATTGTGCACTAAACATCCACGCAGCATGCACGATCAAGACCAATGACTCATGGTATAATATCACAACACAACTCTACTACTCAAATTTAAACAAAGAAACAAAATATTACAAGCCAGGGTCGCAAGACCTGGTATTACACCAAGAGTTGGTGTGAGTATAAACAGTTACAAAGGTGCCTTAAAAAGGCAAAGACAATTTTAATTTCAGTTTATTTTTACCATGAAACCCTATATTGATCTCTTGCCCCCCCTCCTTTTTCTTAACTACTCCCTTCTATCCATATTAATTGTGACCAAATTAGTAATATTGTTAATTTATTTTCCACACAAAGTTCAAGCATGAATTGTTGTTAAAAAATTCAAACTATTGTCGGTTTCTGGTTTCTGCTTCATATAATCCTTGTGTGAATTGTCAACTCCCGATGAGAGCAAATTTAATTTCAGTTTAACTTAACATGAGACCTTGTAATAGTTGATCTTTTTTCTCCATTTCCTTAAGTAGTCCCTTCAATTCATATTAATTGTAGCTGATTTAGTAATATCATGTGACGCCTCCGAAATTAATCGTGCACTAAACATCCACGCAGCATGCACGAACAAGACCAGTTTATTTTTACCATGAAACCCTATAGTAATTGATCTCAACGAGAGCAATTTTAATTTTAGTTTATTTTTACCATGAAACCCTATAGTAATTGATCTCTTTTCCCTCCCCCTTTTTCTTAAGTACTCCCTTCTATCCATATTAATTGTGACCAAATTAGTAATATTGTTAACTTATTTTCCACACAAAGTACAAATACAAATTGTTGTTAAAAAATCAAACTATTGTCGGTTTCTGGTTTCTGCTTCATATAATCCTTGTGTGAATTTTCAACTCCCGATGAGGGCAAATTTAATTTCAGTTTAACTTAACATGAGACCTTGTAATAGTTGATCTTTTTTCTCCATTTCCTTAAGTAGTCCCTTCAATTCATATTAATTGTGGCTGATTTAGTAATATCATGTGACGCCTCCGAAATTAATCGTGCACTAAACATCCACGCAGCATGCACGATCAAGACCAACGACTCATGGTATAATATCACAACACAACTCTACTACTCAAATTTAAACAAAGAAACAAAATATTACAACCCAGGGTCGCAAGACCTGATATTATATCAAGAGTTGGTCTGAGTATAGACAGTTACAAAGGTGCCTTAAAAAGGCAAAGACAATTTTAATTTCAGTTTATTTTTACCATGAAACCCTATATTGATCTCTTGCCCCCCCTCCTTTTTCTTAACTACTCCCTTCTATCCATATTAATTGTGACCAAATTAGTAATATTGTTAATTTATTTTCCACACAAAGTTTAAGCATGAATTGTTGTTAAAAAAATCAAACTATTGTCGGTTTCTGGTTTCTGCTTCATATAATCCCTGTGTGAATTGTCAACTCCCGATGAGAGCAAATTTAATTTCAGTTTAACTTAACATGAGACCTTGTAATAGTTGATCTTTTTTCTCCATTTCCTTAAGTAGTCCCTTCAATTCATATTAATTGTGGCTGATTTAGTAATATCATGTGACGCCTCCGAAATTAATCGTGCACTAAACATCCATGCAGCATGCATGAACAAGACCAGTTTATTATTACCATGAAACCCTATAGTAATTGATCTCAACGAGAGCAATTTTAATTTCAGTTTATTTTTACCATGAAACCCTATAGTAAGTGATCTCTTTTCCCTCCCCCTTTTTCTTAAGTACTCCCTTCTATCCATATTAATTGTGACCAAATTAGTAATATTGTTAACTTATTTTCCACACAAAGTACAAACACAAATTGTTGTTAAAAAATCAAACTATTGTCGGTTTCTGGTTTCTGCTTCATATAATCCTTGTGTGAATTTTCAACTCCCGATGAGGGCAAATTTAATTTCAGTTTAACTTAACGTGAGACCTTGTAATAGTCGATCTTTTTTCTCCATTTCCTTAAGTAGTCCCTTCAATTCATATTAATTGTGGCTGATTTAGTAATATCATGTGACGCCTCCGAAATTAATTGTGCACTAAACATCCACGCAGCATGCACGATCAAGACCAATGACTCATGGTATAATATCACAACACAACTCTACTATTCAAATTTAAACAAAGAAACAAAATATTACAAGCCAGGGTCGCAAGACCTGGTATTACACCAAGAGTTGGTCTGAGTATAAACAGTTACAAAGGTGCCTTAAAAAGGCAAAGACAATTTTAATTTCAGTTTATTTTTACCATGAAAACCTATATTGATCTCTTGCCCCCCCCTCCTTTTTCTTAAGTACTCCCTTCTATCCATATTAATTGTGACCAAATTAGTAATATTGTTAATTTATTTTCCACACAAAGTTCAAACATGAATTGTTGTTAAAAAAATCAAACTATTGTCGGTTTCTGGTTTCTGCTTCATATAATCCTTGTGTGAATTGTCAACTCCCGATGAGAGCAAATTTAATTTCAGTTTAACTTAACATGAGACCTTGTAATAGTTGATCTTTTTTCTCCATTTCCTTAAGTAGTCCCTTCAATTCATATTAATTGTGGCTGATTTAGTAATATCATGTGACGCCTCCGAAATTAATCGTGCACTAAACATCCATGCAGCATGCACGAACAAGACCAGTTTATTTTTACCATGAAACCCTATAGTAATTGATCTCAACGAGAGCAATTTTAATTTCAGTTTATTTTTACCATGAAACCCTATAGTAATTGATCTCTTTTCCCTCCCCCTTTTTCTTAAGTACTCCCTTCTATCCATATTAATTGTGACCAAATTAGTAATATTGTTAATTTATTTTCCACACAAAGTACAAACACAAATTGTTGTTTAAAAATCAAACTATTTTCGGTTTCTGGTTTCTGCTTCATATAATCCTTGTGTGAATTTTCAACTCCCGATGAGGGCAAATTTAATTTCAGTTTAACTTAACATGAGACCTTGTAATAGTTGATCTTTTTTCTCCATTTCCTTAAGTAGTCCCTTCAATTCATATTAATTGTGGCTGATTTAGTAATATCATGTGACGCCTACGAAATTAATTGTGCACTAAACATCCACGCAGCATGCACGATCAAGACCAATGACTCATGGTATAATATCACAACACAACTCTACTACTCAAATTTAAACAAAGAAACAAAATATTACAAGCCAGGGTCGCAAGACCTGGTATTACATCAAGAGTTGGTCCGAGTATAAACAGTTACAAAGGTGCCTTAAAAAGGCAAAGACAATTTTAATTTCAGTTTATTTTTACCATGAAACCCTATATTGATCTCTTGCCCCCCTCCTTTTTCTTAACTACTCCCTTCTATCCATATTAATTGTGACCAAATTAGTAATATTGTTAATTTATTTTCCACACAAAGTTCAAGCATGAATTGTTGTTAAAAAAATCAAACTATTGTCGGTTTCTGGTTTCTGCTTCATATAATCCTTGTGTGAATTGTCAACTCCCGATGAGAGCAAATTTAATTTCAGTTTAACTTAACATGAGACCTTGTAATAGTTGATCTTTTTTCTCCATTTCCTTAAGTAGTCCCTTCAATTCATATTAATTGTGGCTGATTTAGTAATATCATGTGACGCCTCTGAAATTAATCGTGCACTAAACATCCACGCAGCATGCAGGATCAACACCAGTTTATTTTTACCATGAAACCCTATAGTAATTGATCTCAACGAGAGCAATTTTAATTTCAGTTTATTTTTACCATGAAACCCTATAGTAATTGATCTCTTTTCCCTCCTCCTTTTTCTTAAGTAGTCCCTTCTATCCATATTAATTGTAACCAAATTAGTAATATTGTTAAATTATTTTCCACACAAAGTACAAACACAAATTGTTGTTAAAAAATCAAATTTCAGTTTAACTTAACATGAGACCTTGTAATAGTTGATCTTTTTTCTCCATTTCCTTAAGTAGCCCCTTCAATTCATATTAATTGTGGCTGATTTAGTAATATCATGTGACGCCTCTGAAATTAATCGTGCACTAAACATCCACGCAGCATGCACGATCAAGACCAATGACTCATGGTATAATATCACAACACAACTCTAATACTCAAATTTAAACAAAGAAACAAAATATTACAAGCCAGGGTCGCAAGACCTGATATTACATCAAGAGTTGGTCTGAGTATAAACAGTTACAAAGGTGCCTTAAAAAGGCAAAGACAATTTTAATTTCAGTTTATTTTTACCATGAAACTGTTGGGTAACGTAGTAATTTCAAAAAAATTCCTACGGACATGCAAGATCATGGTGATGCATAGCAACGAGAGGGGAGAGTATGTCTACGTACCCTCGTAGACCGAAAGCGGAAGCGTTTATCAACGCGGTTGATGTAGTCGTACACCTTCACGATCCGTCCCGATCAAGTACCGAACGTACGGCACCTCCGCGTTCAGCACACCTTCAGCTCGATGACGTCCTCGCCTTCTCGATCCAGCAAGAGGGGCGAAGTAGCAGATGAGTTCTGGCAGCACGGCGTGGTGATGGTGTTCGTGAAGAACAATCTCCGCAGGGCTTTGCCTAAGCAGTACGAAAACTATGACGGAGGATAAACTAGAGGGGACAGGGTTGATGGCACATGGCTTGGTGTTTCTTGATGTGTCTTGGGTGCTAGCCCTACCCCTCTATTTATATGTTGAGCCTTGGGGTCGAAACTTGCAGTAAAGGCCTCCACAAAGTCAGTTTCACCCGAAAGGCAAGAGTCCTTCTCAGACTCCAGGGCCAGACGCCAGGGTTCCCGGCGTCTGGACCCAGACGCCACGGACCCTGGCGTCTGGCCCCTGGACTCCGCAAAACTTCCTTTTGCGCTTTCCGAAACCTTGTGGGCTTTCCCCTTTGGCCCAAATAAAGTGTTCTCGTACCCAAACATTTCGGGAAACATCCGAAACCCCTTCTGGTGAATTCCGGAACCCTTTCGGAGACCAAACACTATTATCCCATATATCAAACTTTATCTCCGGACCATTCCGGAGTTCCTCGTCATGTACGTGATCTTATCCGGAACTCCGAACAACATTCGGTTACCAACATACATAACTCATAAATACTATATCGTCAATGAATGTTAAGCGTGCGGACCCTACGGGTTTGAGAACTATGTAGACATGGCCGAGACACTTTCTCTGGTTAATAACCAATAGCGGAACCTGGATGCCCATATTGGCTCCTACATTTTCTACGAAGATCTTTATCAGTCGAACCGCATAACAACATACGTTGTTCCCTTTGTCATCGGTATGTTACTTTCCCGAGATTCAATCGTCGGTATCTCAATGCCTAGTTCAATCTCGTTACCGGCAAGTCTCTTTACTCGTTCCATAATACATCATCTCGTAACTAACTCATTAGTTAAAATGCTTGCAAGGCTTATAGTGATGTGTATTACCGAGTGTGCCCAGAGATACCTCTCCGACAATCGGAGTGACAAATCCTAATCTCGAAATACGCCAACTCAACAAGTACCTTCGGAGACACCTGTAGAGCACCTTTATAATCACCCAGTTACGTTGTGATGTTTGGTAGCACACAAAGTGTTCCTTAGGTAAACGGGAGTTGCATAATCTCATAGTCATAGGAACATGTATAAGTCATGAAGAAAGTAATAACAATATACTAAACGATCAAGTGCTAAGCTAACGGAATGGGTCAAGTCAATCACATCATTCTCATAATGATGCGATCCCGTTAATCAAATGACAACTCATGTCTATGGTTAGGAAACTTAACCATCTTTGATTAACGAGCTAGTCAAGTAGAGGCATACTAGTGACACTATGTTTGTCTATGTATTCACACATGTATTATGTTTCCGGTTAATACAATTCTAGCATGAATAATAAACATTTATCATTAAATAAGGAAATAAGTAATAACTTTATTATTGCTTGTAGGGCATATTTCCTTCAGTTTCCCACTTGCACTAGAGTCAATAATCTAGTTCACATCGCCATGTGATTTAACACCAATAGTTCACATCACCATGTGATTAACACCCATAGTTCACATCGTCATGTGACCAACACCCAAATGGTTTACTAGAGTCAATAATCTAGTTCACATCGCTATGTGATTAACACCCAAAGAGTACTAAGGTGTGATCATGTTTTGCTTGTGAGAGAAGTTTAGTCTACGGGTCTGCCACATTCGGATCCATATGTATTTTGCAAATTTATATGTCAACAATGCTCTGCACGGAGCTACTCTAGCTAATTGCTCCGACTTTCAAAATGTATCCAGATTGAGACTTAGAGTCATCTGGATCAGTGTCAAAATTTGCATCGACGTAACCCTTTACGACGAACCTTTTGTCACCTCCATAATCGAGAAACATATCCTTATTCCATAAGGATAATTTTGACCGTTGTCCAGTGATCTACTCCTAGATCACTATTGTACTCCCTTGCTAAACTCAGTGTAGGGTATACAATAGATCTGGTACACAGCATGGCATACTTTATAGAAACTATGGTTGAGGTATAGGGCATGACTTTCATTCTCTTTCTATCTTCTGCCGTGGTCGGGCTTTGAGTCTTACTCAATTTCACACCTTGTAACACAGGTAAGATCTCTTTCTTTGACTATTCCATTTTGAACTACTTCAAAATCTTGTCAAGGTATGTATTCATTGAAAAAACTTATCAAGCGTCTTGATCTATCTCTATAGATCTTGATGCTCAATGTGTAAGTAGCTTCATCGAGGTCTTTATTTGAAAAACTCCTTTCAAATACTCCTTTATGCTTTCCAGAAAATTCTACATCATTTCTGATCAACAATATATCATTCACACATTCTTATTAGAAATGGTGTAGTGTTCCCACTCACTTTCTTGTAAATACATGTTTCACCGCAAGTCTGTATAAAACCATATGCTTTGATCACACTATCAAAACGTTTATTCCAACTTCGAGATGCTTGCACCAGTCCATTGATGGATCGCTAGAGCTTGCTCACTTTGTTAGCAACTTTAGGATCGACAAAACCTTCAAGTTGCATCATATACAACTCTTCTTCCAGAAATCCATTCAGGAATGCAGTCTTTACATCAATTTGCCAAATTTCATAATCATAAAATGTGGCAATTGCTAACATGATTCGGACGGACTTAAGCATCGATACGAGTGAGAAAATCTCATCGTAGTCAACACCTTGAACTTGTCGAAAACATTTTCCGACAATTCGAGCTTTGTAGATAGCAACACTACTATCAGCATCCGTCTTCCTCTTGAAGATCCATTTATTTTCTATGGCTTGCCGATCATCGGGCAAGTCAACCAAAGTCCACACTTTGTTCTCATACATGGATCCCATCTCAGATTTCATGGCCTCAAGCCATTTCGCAGAATCTGGGCTCATCATCGCTTCCTCATAGTTTGTAGGTTCGTCATGGTCAATTAACATGACCTCCAGAATAGGATTACCGTACCACTCTGGTGCGGATCTCACTCTGGTTGACCTACGAGGTTCGGTAGTAACTTGATCTGAAGTTACATGATCATCATCATTAGCTTCCTCACTAATTGGTGTAGGAGTTACATAAACAGATTTCTGTGATGAACTACTTTCCAATAAGGGAGCAGGTACAGTTACCTCATCAAGTTCTACTTTCCACCCACTCACTTCTTTCGAGAGAAACTCCTTCTCTAGAAAAGATCCATTCTCAGCAACAAATATCTTGCCTTCGGATCTGTGATAGAAGGTGTACCCAATAGTTACTTTTGGGTATCCTATGAAGACGCACTTCTCCGACTTGGGTTTGAGCTTATCAAGATGAAACTTTTTCACATAAGCTTCGCAACCCCAAACTTTAAGAAACGATAGCTTAGGTTTCTTGCTAAACCACGGTTCATACGGTGTCATCTCAACGGATTTAGATGGTGCCCTTTTTAATGTGAATGCAGTTGTCTCTAATGCATAACCCCAAAACGATAGTGGTAAATCGGTAAGAGACATCATAGATTGCAGTATATCAAATAAAGTACGATTATGATGTTCGGACACACCATTACGCTGTGGTGTTCCAGGTGGCATGAGTTTGTGAAACTATTCCACATTGTTTTAATTGAAGACCAAACTCGTAACTCAAATATTCGCCTCTGCGATCAGATCATAGAAACTTTATTTTCTTGTTACGATGATTTTCCACTTCACTCTGAAATTCTTTGAACTTTTCAAATGTTTCAGACTTATGTTTCTTCAAGTAGATATACCCATATCTGCTCAAATCATCTGTGAAGGTCAGAAAATAACGATACCTGCCGCGAGCCTCAACACTCATTGGACTGCATACATCACTATGTATTATTTCCAACAAGTTTGTTGCTCGCTCCATTGTTCCGAAGAATGGAGTCTTAGTCATCTTGCCCATGAGGCATGGTTCGCAAGCATCAACTGATTCCAAAAACCCATCAGCATGGAGTTTCTTCATGCGCTTTACACCAATATGACCCAAACGACAGTGCCACAAATAAGTTGCACTATCATTACTAACTTTGCATCTTTTGGCTTCAATATTATGAATATGTGTATCACTACGACCGAGATCCGACAAACCAATTTCATTGGGTGTATAACCATAGAAGGTTATATTCATGTAAACAGAACAACAATTATTCTCTAACTTAAATGAATAATAATATTGCAATAAACATGATCAAATCATATTCATGCTCAACACAAACACCAAATAACATTTATTTAGGTTCAACACTAATCCCGAAAGTATAGGGAGTGTGCAATGGTGATCATATCATTCTTGGAACTACTTCCAACACACATCACTTCACCCTTAACTAGTTTCTGTTCATTCTGCAACTCTCGTTTTGAGTTACTACTCTTAGGAACTGAACTAGTATCAAATGCCGAGGGGTTGCTATAAACACTAGTAAAGTGCACATTAATAACATGTATATCAAATATACCTTTGTTCACCTTGCCATCCTTCTTATCCGCCAAATACTTGGGGCAGTTCCGCTTCCAGTGACCAGTCCCTTTGCAGTAAAAGCACTTAGTCTCAGGCTTAGGTCCAGACTTGGGCTTCTTCACTTGAGCAGCAACTTGCTTGCCGTTCTTTTTGAAGTTCCCCTTCTTCCCTTTGCCCTTTTCTTGAAACTAGTGGTCTTGTCAATCATCAACACTTGATGCTTTTATTGATTTCTACCTTCGCCACTTTTAGGATCGCGAAGAGCTTGGGAATTGTTTTCGTCATCCCTTGCATATTATAGTTCATCACAAAGTTCTACTAACTTGGTGATGGTGACTAGAGAATTCTGTCAATCACTATCTTATTTGGAAGATTAACTCCCACTTGATTCAAGCGATTGTAGTACCCAGACAATCTGAGCACATGCTCACTAGCTGAGCAATTCTCCTCCATCTTGTAGGCAAAGTACTGTCAGAGGTATCATACCTCTCAACACGGGCATGAGTATGAAATTCCAATTTCAACTATTGGAACATCTTATATGCTCCGTGGCATTCAAAACATTTTTGAAGTCCCAGTTCTAAGCCGTAAAGCATGGTGCACTAAACTATCAAGTAGTCATCATACCGAGCTTTTGTCAAAACGTTCATAACGTCAGCATCTGCTCCTGCAATAGGTCTGTCACCTAGCGGTGCATCAAGGACATAGTATTTCTATGCAGCAACGAGGATAATCCTTAGATCACGGATCCAATCCGCATCATTGCTATTAACATCTTTCAACTTATTTTTCTCTAGGAACATATCAAAAATAAAACAGGGGAGCTAAACGCGAGCTATTGATCTACAACATTATTTGCAAAATACTATCAGGACTAAGTTCATGATAAAATAAAGTTAAATTAATCATATTACTTAAGAACTCCCACTTAGATAGACATCCCTCTAATCATCTAAGTGATCACGTGATCCAAATCAACTAAACCATGTCCGATCATCACGTGAGATGGAGTAGTTTTCAATGGTGAACATCACTATGTTGATCATATCTACTATATGATTCACGCTCAACCTTTCGCTCTCCAGTGTTCCGAGGCCATATATGCATATGCTAGGCTCGTCAAGTTTAACCCGAGTATTCTGCGTGTGCATAACTGGCTTGCACCCGTTGTAGATGGACGCAGAGCTTATCACACCCGATCATCACGTGGTGTCTCGGCACGATGAACTTTGGCAATGGTGCATACTCAGGGAGAACACTTTTATCTTGAGATTTAATGAGAGATCGTCTTATAATGCTACCGTCAATCAAAGCAAAATAAGATGCATAAAGGATAAACATCACATGCAATCAATATAAGTGATATGACATGGCCATCATCATCTTGTGCTTGTGATCTCCATCTCTGAAGCACCGTTATGATCACCATTGTCACCGGCGCGACACCTTGATTTCCATCGTAGCATCGCTGTCGTCTCGCCAACTATTGCTTCTACGACTATCGCTACCGCTTAGTGATAAAGTAAAGCAATTACAGGGCGATTGCATTGCATACAATAAAGCGACAACCATATGGCTCCTGCCAGTTGCTGATAACTCGGTTACAAAACATGATCATCTCATACAAAAAAATATAGCATCACGTCTTGACCATATCACATCACAACATGCCCTGCAAAAACAAGTTAGACATCCTCTACTTTGTTGTTGCAAGTTTTACGTGGCTGCTACGGGCTGAGCAAGAACCGTTCTTACCTACGCATCAAAACCAGAACGATAGTTCGTCAAGTTAGTGTTGTTTTAACCTTCACAAGGACCGGGCGTAGCCACACTTGGTTCAACTAAAGTTGGAGAAACTGACACCCGCCAGCCACCTATGTGCAAAGCACGTCGGTACAACCAGTCTCGCGTAAGCGTACACGTAATGTCGGTCCGGGCCGCTTCATCCAACAATACCGCCAAACCAAAGTATGACATGCTGATAAGCAGTATGACTTGTATCGCCCACAACTCACTTGTGTTTTACTTGTGCATATAACATCTACGCATAAACCTGGCTCGGATGCCACTGTTGGGGAACGTAGTAATTTCAAACAAATTCCTACGCACACGCAAGATCATGGTGATGCATAGCAACGAGACAGGAGAGTATGTCTACGTACCCTCGTAGACCGAAAGTGGAAGCGTTTATCAACGCGGTTGATGTAGTCGTACACCTTCATGATCTGTCCTGATCAAGTACCGAACGTACGGCACCTACGCGTTCAGCACACGTTCAGCTCGATGACGTCCTCGCCTTCTCGATCCAGCAAGAGGGGCGAAGTAGTAGATGAGTTCCGGCAGCATGACGCGTGGTGACGGTGTTGGTGAAGAAAAATCTCCACAGGGCTTTGCCTAAGCACTACGAAAACTATGACGGAGGATAAAATAGAGGGGACGGGGTTGCCGGCACACGGCTTGGTGTTTCTTGATGTGTCTTGGGTGCTAGCCCTACCCCTCTATTTACATGTTGAGCCTTGGGGTCGAAACATGGAGTAAAAGCCTCCACAAAGTCGGTTTCATCCGAAAGGCAAGAGTCCTTCTCGGACTCCAGGGCCAGACGCTAGGGTTCTCGGCATCTGGACCCAGACGCCAGGGACCCTGGCGTCTGGCCCCCGGACTCCGCAAAACTTCCTTTTGCACTTTCCAAAAACCTTGTGGGCTTTCCCTTTGGCCCAAATAAAGTGTTCTCATACCCAAACATTTCGGGAAACATCCGGAACCCCTTCCGGTGAATTCCAGAACCCTTCCGGAGACCAAACACTATTATCCCATATATCAAACTTTATCTCCGGACCATTCCGGAGTTCCTCGTCATGTCTGTGATCTTATCCGAAACTCCGAACAACATTTGGTTACCAACATACATAACTCATAAATACTATATCATCAACGAATGTTAAGTGTGCGGACCCTACGGGTTCGAGAACTATGTAGACATGACCGAGACACTTTCTCTGGTCAATAACCAATAGCGGAACCTGGATGCCCATATTGGCTCCTACATATTCTACGAAGATCTTTATCGGTCGAACCGCATAACAACATACGTTGTTCCCTTTGTCATCGGTATGTTACTTGCCCGAGATTCGATCGTCAGTATCTCAATACCTAGTTCAATCTCGTTACCGGCAAGTCTACTTACTCGTTCCATAATACATCATCCCGTAACTAACTCATTATTTACAATGCTTGCAAGGCTTATAGTGATGTGTATTACCGAGTGTGCCCAGAGATACCCCTCCGACAATCGGAGTGACAAATCCTAATCTCGAAATACGCCAACTCAACAAGTACCTCCGGAGACACCTGTAGAGCACCTTTATAATCACCCAGTTACATTGTGACGTTTGGTAGCACACAAAGTGTTCCTCCGGTAAATGGGAGTTGCATAATCTCATAGTCACAGGAACATGTATAAGTCATGAAGAAAGCAATAACAACATACTAAATGATCAAGTGCTAAGCTAACGGAATGGGTCAAGTCAATCACATCATTCTCCTAATGATGTGATCCCGTTAATCAAATGACAACTCATGTCTATGGTTAGGAAACTTAACCATCTTTGATTAACGAGCTAGTCAAGTAGAGGCATACTAGTGACACTATGTTTGTCTAAGTATTCACACATGTATTATGTTTCCGGTTAATACAATTCTAGCATGAAGAATAAACATTTATCATTAAATAAGGAAATAAATAATAACTTTATTATTGCCTCTAGGGCATATTTCCTTCAGAAACCCTATAGTAATTGATCTCTTCCCCCCTCCTTTTTCTTAAGTACTCCCTTCTATCCATATTAATTGTGACCAAATTAGTAATATTGTTAATTTATTTTCCACACAAAGTTCAAGCACAAATTGTTGTTAAAAATCAAACTATTGTTGGTTTCTGGTTTCTGCTTCATATAATCCTTGTGTGAATTGTCAACTCACGATGAGAGCAAATTTAATTTTAGTTTAATTGTTGGTTTCTGGTTTCTGCTTCATGTAACTTAACCTTGTAATAGTTGATCTTTTTTCTCCATTTCCTTAAGTAGTCCCTTCAATTCATATTAATTGCGGCTGATTTAGTAATATCATGTGACGCCTCCGAAATTAATTGTGCACTAAACATCCACGCAACATGAACGATCAAGCCAGTGACTCATGTTATAATATCACAACACAACTCTGTTGGGTTCTACGGTAGGGTGCGTCGACTGCAAATTAAAATTTCCTACGTGCAGAACAACCAAGAACATGCTACGAGAGATGGATCACAGTTCGTTACCACTAGACGCGCAGTGCCGTGCAGGGGAAGAAGAGTTGGGGCAGCGCATCCTTGTGGATCGTCTCCTCTTGGTCCGATCTCCCTCGTATAGCCGGTAGTCAGTTCCCACGTACAGGTTCGCTGGAGCGGCGCAAGTGCACCGCCTCTAATGGTATCCGTGCGTGCAGGAGGAACGTCGTGCGGCGGACTGCTAGATCCGATCACACAACCGGCGGCGAGTGGAGGTGTCTATTCGCAACACATGCAAACCCTAGTGACAGCGCCAAAGCGATCAATCGTGTGAGTGTGCGGCACCTCCACTTTATATAGGCTCAACACTTGGGCCTCGCACGGACCCTAAAGCCCATAAGTCTACTCGGCCACAATCCGAATACAGCTCGGATCACATCCGACCAGTGTCCCCGAATCCGACCTCGTAGGTTCCTTCCCTTAAGCGCGCGACCCCTTAGGTTCAAGCCGGCTTGGTCGCAGTTCGGATCACCTCTGAACTGCACAGTTGGTAGCTGCCTCTAGCAAGGCATGCCAAACACCAAATAGACTATGAAGCTGGTTAGGCGAACCTGTACATCATACTTCCATTCCTTTTGCCACACGATATATGTTGTCGGGCTCAAGGCGAGTATGTCATCCTTGTGCTAGCCCGACCTCTTTCTCGTTCCAGTGATGCCGACCACAAACCAGATTATCTCATAATCCTTGTCGCATGGCCATGCTTATCCTGGTCGGATCACACGATGGGCCCAGAGTATATCTCTCCTGGTCGGAGGGGCAAATCCCATCTTGCTCGACCATATCTCGCAGCATGGGTCTCGACAAGCCCGAAACCTACCTTTGTAACTATCCAGTCACAGAGCAGCGTTTGGTTGGCCCAAAGCAAGTCTGTCACCATCCCGAGTACACGCGTCAGCTCAGGTCTTAGGACATAGAATGTATGTGGTACTAGAGAGTCACAGATGCTGCATCTCATAGTTGGGTCTGTCCGACTCGGACCTTATCTCGGCTCGGATCCGACTACGTCGAATCCGACCAGATCCTTCCAAGTCCATATTATCCGGTTAGCATCCAATGCTCCATGGCTAGTGAGACCAAGCCATCGACCGTGTCATATGCTAGTCTAGTTAGCTGCGCGTCTACACAGCCCTTTCGACTAGGGACCTTTTAGGACAATCATCATACAATGCATAGTCCCACAAACAAGTCACCTACTTGCTGATACACATCATTGATAATGTCCAAGGACTATCTTTATTCATAAACACATAGGAAATATCATCGTACATGATTGCCTCTAGGGCATATCTCCTTCTGTTATTCTCCGGCGACGTCAGCCCCAACACGCACCCGCACCTGAACCAGTCAACCCTCATACTCCCCTCCGCCTGCAACTGGACCGGCGCATCTTCCACGGCTCCTGTTCATTCCGTCCGAGGCCTCGTCGTCGTCCTCCGCCTTGCGGCCTTGGTTCGCTTGCCGTGCGCGGTGCGCCGCCCTCTTGCGTTGTCAACATCGTCAACAATCGAGAGGAACAAGGAGATGATTGTACGTGGAGAGGATGATAGTAGGGACCCACCAGCGTCATGGAAGTACACAAGCAAGTGCCTCTACATTACAAGCCCAAAAATATGGTTCCTCCTAATGGTTGGACATCTGGGGCTCACGCCATTGTCAACATAGTCAATAAATGAGAGAATTACACTACGAGCGGCTACACCAGGGACCGAGTAGGTCGTGCAGTTTTTTTGAGGAACAAGCGGTTGTTGTTTATACTAGTTTTAGCGATGGATCAAGGTAACAACGGGGCTTTGCGGGGGCTGTGCCCCGTCTAGCCAGAGTTTTATTTATGTTTACCACATCATGAGCCCAGTTTTGTTTTTTTCTTGCTGAAAATAGCTAGCCCAGTTCTATTTTTTTTAAGAAATACCCAAACGAGGCCTACTTGCTTTATCAGCCCTGCTGGGCTGCAAATCTTTCAAGACGAGGATAGTTTTATTCGGTTTGCCTAGAAATGGGCTGTACATTTTTAAAACACATCAAACCGGGAATTAGTTTCATTTTTTTTTCATTACAAGATTTTAAATTCCATTGATTTTTATGCATGGACAATTATTTGGATTTTATATTTATATAAATTATTTTTCAAAGTAGTTTGAATGTGAATCGATATTTCAGGATTAAAAACAGTTGACCGCACCGAAATATGGAAAATTTTGTATACTTTTTAACCATGGCCACAATATGGGGTGTAATGCTAACAAAAAGAAGATGGGCTCCAAAAAATTCTTAAGAATTAGCAAATGGGTTGTACATTATTAGAAATAATGCACACGAGAGCAGTGACTGTTGGATGTCCATCCAACGGCTGTCGTGCTTCTTCAATCTCTGCTCTTCCTGCTCCAGCCGCTCAAACAAGCGCTGGCAGGACTGCCTGCTCCCTCCTCCCGCGGCTGGCTACGCTGCTGCGCAGGCCTCACTGCCCCACCGTACTCCCATAGCTGGCCTAGCCATCGCTCTACTCACCCACACCTGCTGTTATTCTCCGGGGGCGACGGACGAACCAGTAAACCCTCATACTCCTCCGTGTGGGAAACAACTACCGAGTCTTCCCTGGCTCTATGTCGTTCCCTTCCTAGGCCTCGCCGTCGTCCACCGCCCTGGTGCTCTCGGCGTGGCCTGGTCAACGTGGTCAATGAACGACATCCATTGGAAGTGGACTGTACATGGAGAGGCTGACAGCTGGGTCCACGGCCGCACACAAGGAAATGCCTCCTTATTACGCGCAAAATAATGATTCCTCCACCTGACAGCTAGGACCCACGGGAAGGGCTTCTGTATATCATGAAAAAACATTCTCCTCGCTAACAGGTCAGACCCACCAGCTATATCTTTGCACGCAAGGAAGTGCCTCCTTATCACGCACAAAAAAATGAATGCCTCCTTGCTAGCTGGGACCCACCATAGTGGGTGGCTGACTTGTGGGCTTACTAAGTTGATGTGGATGAAGGGCTTTGTCAACTTAGTCAATATGAACGATTCTAGCTCCAGTGACCGTATGATGTCCATCCAATGACCATAGTGCTTCTTCAACCTCTAGTCTTCTTGCTCCAGCCACCCAAAGCAGCGCCGGTCGTGCCGCCTGCTCCTACCTCCCGTGGCTGGCTGTGCTGCCGTGGAGGCCTCAACGCCCCCATACTACTCCCACTGCTGGTCAGGCCATCCCTCCACTCACCCACAGCCCCTGTTATTCTGCGGCGACGGCAGCCTCACACCGCAGCCGAACCAGTGAACCCTCGTACTCCTCTCTGCATGGGCATCCACTGCCGCGTCTTCCCCGGCTCCGCGTTGTCCCCTTCCTAGGCCTTGCCGTCGTCCACCGCCTTGGTGCTCTCAGCGCGGCATGGTCAATGTGGTCAACGACCGACTTCCATCGGAAGAGTACTGTACGGGGAGAGGCTGATAGCTGGGTCCACGGCTGCAGCTGGGTCCACGGTCACAACCCAGTTTTTTTGTGATTTGCCAAGTAAGTCGCTTTGTCAGGTCTGTTGGGCTGCAAATCTTTCAAGTCGAGGAGAGCTTCATTCGGCTGGCCGAGAAAATGGCCTATCAGTAATGAGGAATGAGATGTACATTTTTAAAACACATCAAACCAACAATTAGTTTCAAATTTCTTTTTTTCATTTCGAGATTTTAAATTGCATTGATTTTTATGCGTGGACAATTTATTGGATTTTATATTGATATACATTTATTTTTAAAATCAGTTTGAATGTGACTCGAAATTTCGGGATTAAAAACAGTTCGGACTGCACCGAAATATGCAAAATTTCGTATAATTTTTTAACCATGGCCACAATATGGGATGTAATGCTAACAAAAAGAAAATGGGATCCAAAACAACCTTAAGAATTAGCAAATGGGCTGTAAATTATTAGAAATAATGGCAGATGAGCTGTATGTTGTTTTCCACAGATTTGAGGCTTTCCTAAAAAAAGGTTGACGCACAAGCAGTGACTGTTGGATGTCCATCCAACGGTCGTCGTGCTTCTTTAATCTCTGCTCTTCCTGCTCGAGACGCTCAAACAAGCGGCGGCGGGACTGCCTGCTCCCTCCTCCCCGCAGCCGGCTGTGCTGCCGTGCAAGCCTCACAGCCCCACCGTACTCCCATCGCTGTTATTCTCCGGCAACGGCAGACGAACCAGTAAACCCTCGTATAGTCGTACCGCCCTCCGCGTGGGAAACAACTGCTGAGTCTTCCCTGACTCTGTGTCGTTCCCTTCCTAGGCCTCGCTGTCGTCCACCGCCCTGGTGCTCTCGGTGCGGCCTGGTCAACATGGTCAACAACCGACATGCATCTGAAGTGGACTTTACATGGAGAGGCTGACAGCTGGGTCCACGGTCGCACGCAAGGAAATGCCTCCTTATTACGTGCAAAACAATGATTCCTCCACCTGACATCTGGGACCCACCGAAAGGGACTCTATATTTCACGGAAAAAACGTTACCGCCGCTGACAGCTCGGACCCACTAGCTATATCTTCGCATGCAAGGAAGTGCCTCCTTATTATACACAAAAAAATGAATACCCCCTGGTAGCTGGGACCCAGTATAGTGGCAGGCTGACTTGTGGGCCTACTAAGTTGACGGGGATGGAGGGCTTTGTCAACTTAGTCAATATGCACGATTCTAGCTCCAGTGACCGCACGATGTCCATCCAACGGCCATAGTGCTTCTTCAACCTCTGGTCTTCTTGCTCCAGCCACCCAAACCAGCGCTGGTCGTGCCTCGTGCTCCTGCCTCCCGTGGCCAGCTGCGATGCGGCGGAGGCCTCACCGCCCCCTACTACTCCCACTGCTGGCCAGGCCATCCCTCTACTCACCCACACCCCATGTTATTCTGCGGCGACGGCAGCCTCACACTGCAGCGAAATAGTGAACCCTCATACTCCTCTACGCGTGGGCATCCACTGTCGCGTCTTCCTCGGCTCCGCGTCGTCCCCTTCCTAGGCCTCGCCATCATCCACCGCCCTGGTGCTCTCAGCGTGGCGTGGTCAATGTGGTCAAGGAATGGCTTCCATCGGACGTGGACTGTACGTGGAGAGGCTAACAACTGGGTCCACGGCCGCAGCAAGGAAGTGCCTCCTTATTACGCGCAAAATAATTATTCCTCCACCTGACAGTGGGGACCCACCGGACGGGCCACCGTATTTTGCAAAAAAATGTTTCCCCCTGACTGCTGGGACCCACCAGCCACATCTTCGCACGCAAGGAAGTGCATCCGGGCAAAAAAATGATTCGCCCCCTTGACTGCTAGGACCCACCAGCTACATCTTCACACGCAAGGAAGTGCCTGATAGTCGGGACCAACCTGGTCGAAGCG
Organism: Triticum dicoccoides; assembly: GCF_002162155.2. Lineage (NCBI taxonomy): Eukaryota > Viridiplantae > Streptophyta > Magnoliopsida > Poales > Poaceae > Triticum > Triticum dicoccoides. Next base: position 138,120,633 of record NC_041380.1, read on the forward strand.
TACATAGCGTTGTCATTTTGGTCGCGAATGTGTACGTACATATTGGTCGATATCGGTGTCAAAACCAGCGGATCTCGGGTAGGGGGTCCCGAACTGTGCGTCTAAGGCGGATGGTAACAGGAGGCAGGGGACACGATGTTTTACCCAGGTTCGGGCCCTCTTGATGGAGGTAAAACCCTACGTCCTGCTTGATTATTCTTGATAATATGAGTAGTACAAGAGTTGATCTACCACGAGATCGGAGAGGCTAAACCCTAGAAGCTAGCCTATGGTATGATTGTTTGTTGTCATACGGACTAAAACCCTCTGGTTTATATAGACACCGGAGGGGGCTAGGGTTACACAAGGTCGATTACAAAGGAGGAGATATACATATCCGTATTGCCTAGCTTGCCTTCCATGCCAAGTAGAGTCCCATCCGGACACAGGATGAAGTCTTCAATCTCGTATCTTCATAGCCCAACAGTCCGGCCAAAGGATATAGTCCGGCTGTCCGGAGACCCCCTAATCCAGGACTCCCTCAGTAGCCCTTGAACCAGGCTTCAATGACGATGAGTCCGGCGCGCAGTGTTGTCTTCGGCATTGCAAGGCGGGTTCCTCCTCCGAATACACCACAAAAGAGTTTAAATACAAGGATAGTGTCCGACCCTGCAAAATAAGTTCCACAAACCACCATAGAGAGAATAATATTTCCACAAATCTAATCTGCAGACATGTTTTGGCAGCATGACATCATGCCATGGCCCGGTAATTATTCGAACCGTTTTTCTTTAACCAGCCCTGCACATAACGCTAGGCGATTTCTTGACACGTCTTGTCAAAGCAGAGATCGTGTTCCCCTTATTACGGGATTCTCATCAATACGGACGTGGGTAACCCAACCACGCCATCAATTACGACGCTTGGGGGATAAGCGAGTTTTACCAGGCTAGTGTGGGCGCATAATTTCGTCTGCCCTTATAAAGGGACAAGATCTCACCTTTTTCTACCCATGCCTTCTTCCTCCTTGCTCATCCATTCTCGCGCACTCGAGCTCCAGCGCCCAAGTCCGCATCCTTCTCCTCAACTCTCAAACATGTCCGGAGGGGGAGGCAAGTGGATGGCCTCCTCCGTCATGGAGGGGCACATCAAAAAGTTACATGGAGCCGGATACTTAGCCGCGGATATCGCGCATCGGCTGCCAGCCGCGGGGCAGATCGTCCCTACTCCGAAACCTCACGAAAGGGTGGTTTTCCTCCCCCATTTCGTCCGCGGATTGGGGTTTCCCCTCCATCCATTCGTCCGCGGCCTCATGTTCTATTATGGGCTGGACTTTCATGATCTGGCCCCGAATTTCATCCTCAACATCTCGGCGTTCATCGTCGTGTGCGAGGCTTTCCTCCGCATCCGGCCCCACTTTGGCCTATGGCTGAAGACCTTCAACATCAAGCTGAAGGTAGTAGGCGGCCAACAAGCAGAATGCTGCGGAGCCATGGTGGGCAAAATGCCCAATGTTACATGGCTCGAGGGCTCCTTCGTGGAGACCGTAAAGGGGTGGAAATCGGGGTGGTTCTACATCACCGAGCCGTGCGACACCAACTGGGTGGCGGCCCCCGAGTTTCGATCCGGAATCCCCACGCGGCTCACTTCCTGGAAGGAGAAGGGCCTGTCTCGGGGTTCATCGGTGGAGCTGGACGGACTCCAGAAGTGTATCCGGAACATGACAAGCAAAAAACTTAAGCTTGTCAATATAGTCCAGATCATGCTCTTCCGCCGGATCCTCCCGTGTCAACAACGGGCTTTCAACTTATGGGAGTTTGACCTGGCCCAGCACCAGACTCTGCGCGAGCTCTTCGACATGACACATAAGGACATCTGGAAGGTGCTATTCAAGGGCGCCGAGGTCCCTCCTTCTCTTACCGAGGACCGCAGGCTAAGCGCAAAGCGCCCTGCGAATCTGGTAAGTTTTGTACATCTGGTAGGGTATTTATTTCCCATAGCTTAACCATGTGTGGGGTCTGAGCTCCCATGCCTTTGACAGGACTAGGTGGAGGCATCAGAGCAGATTAACTATCCGGGCCCACTGCCCGAAGACCCTGCGGATGCTCTCCTGACGGAGATGCGGACTCCGACTCCTTATGAGGTGCCGGAGAAGACCAAGAAGATGGCCAAGGGAACCAGAAAGAGTTCCCGGCGCCAGGTGGTATCGGACTCATCGTCCGATAACTCTGAGACGCACTCCTCCCGTGAAGACGAGGAGAAGGAAGATGAAGATTCTCCCCCTCCAGCCGGGGGAGACAAGAAAAGGAAGGCCGCCCCAACCGGGGAGGCCGAAGGGTCCAAGAAGGGAAGGACTCTCTTTCCGGACTATTCCACCACCGCCGCCGACGGCGAAGACGAGTGGCTGCTCAGGGCCAAGCCCTTGGCGAAGTCATAAGTATTCGGATACCAGAGTAACTCATAGCATACTTTTGTTGCACTGCTTCTCCTAACGTCGAATATGATTATGCAGTCCGCCCCAAGCCCGTATCGACGTATCATCGTCGGACGGTTCCTTGGACTCATCGGACATGGATAGTGATACACTTCCAACTGCCACCTCTCCTTGCCCTACGGACAATGCCGAGGTACTGTCTCAAGGGGCACCGAGCTGGGGGGAGACAGTCCCGGAGGCGCCTCAAGGCGACCTTCTGGACTCCAAGAGTAAAGGGAGCAAGGCTCCCAGGGGCTCCAAGTTCGGCCCGCAGCCGGACACTATGCCGGAACCTCCAGTGGTTCCAGACTCGGGCAGGCGGCCCCCTTCCAGGAGGGGCAAGCCGTCCGTGCCGGTGACCTCTGTCCATCCAGAGGCACCGGACAAACTGCTGGGAGCACTTAGCGGTGCTTCCATCGACAACGAGCACCACACTATTATGAGTGCGGTGATCAAGAAGGTTCAGTCTGCCAAGAGCGGACTGACTGAAGCCTGTGCCAGCCTTCTAACAGGCTTTGAGGTAAGTATTTAAAATATAGGAAAAATATTACCGCATAGACAGTAGACCCTGATGCTCTATTTGGTGTTCACAAAGAAAAGTCGAATAGAGGATCGAATAATATCGGCAGGAGTCTAATATAAGTATGTCTGTATGCGTATGCAGGCTTCGCTGCTGACCTCTGCCGCACTGACTGCGGAGGTTGCCGCACTGAAGCAGGACCTCAAGGGGTCCGAGAAAGAGCTTGGCCTTGCCAAGAGGCAGCTCGAGGAGAACAAAGGTAAGTAATACCTTGTCTATATATAAAAGAAAATGTGGTTGCGAAATGACAGGGTCATCATGAATATGCCAGGGGCCACGACCGAAGTGGCGACCCTGAAGCAAGCGCTGTCCGAGGCCGAAGACAAAGCGGCCAAGGAGCGCACCAAGCGGGAAAAGCAAGAGGCACGGGTGGGCGAGGTGCAGCAAGAGCTCCAGGCTCTCGTGAAGAAGCACGAGGCTTTGGAGCTTGACTCGAAGACGCGAGAGTCCGATCTTGCCGCGGCCTTCGAGAGCACAAAGAATGCCAAGGCTGAAGACCAAAAGGCCCTCCAGGAGATTGAGGCAATGAGGAAGATAGCGGCAGGTAAGGCATTCAATATGCAAAGCAAGCATGTGAAAGTAAATTACTTGTTACTTACCCGAGTCCGGAGCTCTCCAGGAGCATTCGCAGATTTTCCCCGCAGCGTGTCGGATGCCACGAAATATTACCAGGCCGAGGAGGGAAGCTCGACGGAGAAGTTGTTCTGGTCTCAGTATACTGGGACCGAACACCCGATGCCTATGAGCGACCAGCTGAAGCAACTGGTCGAGCTGCACAAGGCGGCCGAAAAGGCCATGAAGGGCTTTATAGTCCAGATGTGGCCTAGCGACTCCTTCCCAACAGCTACTTCGGCCTGGTGAGGCGGCTTGTGGATGCCTTCTCACAGCTAGAAGTCATCAAGCGGTCCATCTGTATCGAAGGTGCCCACTGGGCTTTTGCCCGTGCAAAGGTGCACTGGGCCAAGATGGACGCCGAGAAGCTGGTGAAGGAGGGGCCACCGCAGGGCAAGGAGCATCGCCACCCCGAGATGTATTATGAGGGTGTCCTGAAGGGTGCCCGTCTTGTGGCGGACGAGTGTGCGAAGGATGTAATTTTTGAATGAACTTGCTCGTGTGATCCTGTATTATGAAAACTTGTTCATATGCGCTATGCAACGCCTGTTTGAATTTAAAATATTACCTTCTATGCGGCTGTTTATCAAATCTGAGAGATGGCCAGTCGTCGGCTTCTGCCCCTATGCCACGAGTGTTGGAGTGTTCGGGATAAACCTGAGCACTCTTTTTCCCATTGTTGTGTCCTTCGAGGGAGGTGCTCAGCACAATGAAGAAGGCAACCAGACTATAATGCTTTATCACTCTCACTTAGCCATAGAATTCTACAATTTTAAATTTTGGCGAAGCCCCTAGTATTCGGAAGGCCGAATTCGGGGCGCTATACACGCCTTAAGCCGGACAAAGCCAACTCCTCGCTCTAAGCGGCATAAGTCTTTAGGGACTCGAGACCTCTCGAATAGCGACCAACTCTCGCCTTATCATGACAGCCAGTGTTAGCTTTCTCTACTGAGGTGCTTAGCCCAGCTGAACCGGGGCACAATCGCAGTAGTTCTCCTAGTGCTACCTTAGCCGTTATAGCAGAACGTAAGGTACCAAAACATGGGAGCCGGGCAAACCCAACTATTGACCCAAGACATGATTCGGAGCCGATGCATATAATGCTATAAGTTCGGGGTGCCGTGCTGCCAAAAGTGTTCAGACTTCTCACGCCGTATTATGGGGTGTGCTTAAGCCCCTGGCGTATTGGCCGTACCAGAGTGTACGAGTGCTAAATGTCATGAATGAACATATATATATATATATAAGAAGAATAGAGAATGCGATAATAGTCTAGTGCTATGCATTATTTATTCAAAAAGGTGCATCGAAGCAAAATGATACAAGTAGTGCGATAAGCAAAATGTAGGACTATTTGACATGTCCCCTCCAAGGGCAAGCTGAGGAATGGTATTTAAAGTAGGTATTTCACTCGTTGTCAGAGACCACCTGGGAGTTCCGTGGTGCGACGTAGCTTCCTGCCTCCTTGGTTGTTGCATCGCGTGTCCGGCAATCGTACTGCCGGACGGGGTTTCTAGAGATTAAAGTCCTGAAAGAGAGAAAAATAACAAAGCGGGAAGCCCCTAGTGTGGTTGAGCCGCGTCTTGGGGCGTGCTGTAGTCGTGCCCCCTCCCCACCTGTGCCCATGGTATTTTCAATGCGTAATTATGTACGCGTGGCATGGATTTCGCCGTTTGGCTGGTACTGGGGTGGGGCCGCATTGCTATGCGAGCTCGGAACGAGCCAGGCGGTCTTGTTGCCGATTACTCCGGGCACGCTTGAAGGTGTCCGGGTCTTTAATCGCTGAACTGGTGGATTGCCTTAAGAGGCTGCTTTGCGCTTCTACTGCGAGGGCCGCAGTGTGCTCCTCCGTGCGGAGAGAGCGCTCTGTGTTTCCGTTGACTGTGATGACCCCCGAGGTCCTGGCATCTTGAGCTTGAGATATGCATAGTGCGGTACTGCGTTGAATCTCGCGAATGCGGTTCGCCCGAGCAGTGCATGATAGCCACTACAGAACGGGACTATATCGAAGATTAGCTCCTCGCTTCAGAAGTTATCTGGGGATCCGAAGACCACTTCCAGTGTGACTGAGCTTGTGCAATGGGCCTCTACACCTGGTATGACGCCTTTAAAGGTCGTTCTTGTGGGTTTGATCCTTGAGGGGTCTATACCCATTTTGCGCATTGTGTCCTGATAAAGCAGGTTCAGGCTGCTGCCACCGTCCATAAGGACTCGAGTGAGGTGAAATCCGTTGATGATTGGGTCTAGGACCAGTGCAGTGAATCCGGCATGACAGATACTAGTGGGGTGGTCCTTGCGATCGAAGGTGATCGGACAGGAGGACCATGGGTTGAACTTTGGGGCGACTGGCTCCAACGCATATACGTCCCTTAACGCACGCTTCCGCTCCCTCTTGGGGATGTGGGTTGCGTATATCATGTTCACCGTCCGCACTTGTGGGGGGAACCTCTTCTGTCCTTCGGTGTTCGGCTGCCGGGGCTCTTCCTCGTCATCGCTATGTAGCCCCTTGTCTTTGTTTTCGGCATTTAACTTGTCGGCTTGCTTGAACACCCAACATTCCCTGTTGGTGTGGTTGGCTGGCTTGTCAGGGGTGCCATGTATTTGGCACGAGCGATCGAGTATACGGTCCAAACTGGATGGGCCCGGAGTGCTTCTTTTGAATGGCTTTTTCCGTTGACCGGGTTTAGAGCCTCTGAATCCGGCATTGACTGTCGTATCTTCGGTATTGTCACTATTGACGCGGCGCTTATGTTTGTTGCGACATGACCTACCATTGTTATCCTTGGTATCTGAAGTACCGTGGTTCTTTGATATGTTATTACTGCGAGCCAGCCAGCTGTCTTCTCCCGCGCAAAAGCGGGTCATGAGTGTCGTGAGGGCTGCCATAGATTTCGGCTTTTCCTGGCCAAGGTGCCGGGCGAGCCACTCGTCGCGGATGTTGTGCTTAAAAGCTGCTAGGGCCTCTGCATCCGGACAGTCGACGATTTGATTTTTCTTTGTCAGGAACCGTGTCCAGAATTGCCTGGCCGATTCCTCTGGCTGCTGAATTATGTGGCTCAAGTCATCGGCATCTGGTGGTCGCACATAAGTGCCCTGGAAGTTGTCAAGGAATGCGGCTTCCAGATCTTCCCAACAACCAATGGATTCTGCTGGCAGGCTGTTGAGCCAATGCCGAGCTGGTCCTTTGAGCTTGAGTGGGAGGTATTTGATGGCGTGTAGATCGTCACCGCGGGCCATGTGGATGTGCAAGAGGAAGTCCTCAATCCATACCGCAGGATCTGTTGTGCCGTCGTATGAGTCGATATTTACGGGTTTGAAACCCTCTGGGATTTGGTGATCCATTACTTCGTCTGTGAAGCATATGGGGTGTGCGGCGCCTCTATAGTGGGCTATGTCGCGACGCAGTTTGAATGATTCTTGTCCGTTGTGTTCGGCCCGACCGGATTTACTTTTACTGTATCCGGCGTGACGATTATCGTCTCGCGCAGTGGCGCACCCTTGTGATCCGTAGATCGATCTTGTGTGTTTTGCTTTGTCCTCCAATACGTCTCACAGGCCTAGCATGTTTCCCCAGGCCTCGTCATTTTTATTTGAGTGGCGTCGGGGTGCGGGCTGAGTTTTTGGTTTAAATGCCTCTCCGTCGCGGCCACGAGGTGGCCGATCAGCCGCGTCATATGCGGGAGATGTAGGTTTTAATTCTTCCTCCTCTAGTCGGGGTAGCAACCTGCGCTTTGGGTAACTCTTGGAGGGGCGCTCGAGTTCATATTCCTCGGCCACAAGGACTTTTGTCCATCTGTCAGCTAGCAGATCTTGATCAGCTTGGAGCTGCTGCTGCTTTTTCTTAAGGCTATTTGCCATGGCTATAAGCATGCGCTTGAAGCGCTCTTGTTCGGCGGGATCCTCCGGCATGAAAAATTTGTCGTCGTCGAGGCTTGCCTCGTCTTCGGAGGGAGGCATGTAATTATCATCCTCCGCCTCTCCATCTGCCGCTCTCTCGGGGGGGGGGGGCTGGCTTCTCCATCCTCCTGCTCTAAATCTTGCTGGAGGGGGTTGTTGTCGTCTTTGGCACTGTCCGGAGTGCTATTATCTCCTGTGCCGGTGTCACCGCTTTTGCTTTGGCGAGACTTGGAGCGGCGCCGCTGACGTCGGCGCTTGGGTTGTTTCTTGGAGGGGTCATCCTCCGCTGTCTCGTCGCCATTGCCTTCTTTAGGTGTGTCCACCATGTATATATCATATGATGAGGTGGCTGTCCAGTGCCCTGTGGGCAGTGGTTCCTCTTCATCTCCCGCATCGTCGTCCATACCGTCAATGTCTTCGGACTCGAAGTCGAGCATGTTGGTCAAATTGTCGACAATGGCTACTAAGTGGGTGGTGGGTGGGCGACGAATTTCTTCGTCATCCGCATCCCAATCCTGCCGAACATAGTTAGGCCAGGACTCTCCTGACAGGGAGAAAGACCTTAATGAGTTCAGTATGTCGCCGAAGGGAAAGTGCTGAAAGATATCCGCGGAGGTGAACTCCATGATCGGCTCCCCGTCAGATTTGATAGGCACGGGCGCAGGAGGTTCGGAGTCCGTGGCCGGGGGAGAATCCGGCAGTTCGGCGTCACGGCTCCCGTGAAGGGTAAGGTCGATATTTGGCTCGATCGCCACTAAGAATATGGCCTCCATGGCGGGGTCTATCCGTCCGTCCATGGATGGCACAATTGGCTCCGAATTGAGGGTCGAAGCAGTTGCCGGTGCGGTCTCTTGAACACTGTCCGACAGTAGAGCTAAATCATGCTCATCGTGATCATGCGGCGCACTCGGCAGGGGCTCGAATCCGTCGAAGATCAAGTCTCCGCAGATGTCGGCCGTGTAGTTTAAGCTTCCAAACCTGACCTGGTGGCCAGGGGCGTAACTCTCGATCTGCTCCAGATGGCCAAGCTTGTTGGCCCACAGTGCAAAGCCGCCGAATACAAAGATTTGTCCGGGGAGAAAAGTCTCACCCTGGACTGCATCGCTATCGATGATCGAAGGAGCCATCAAGCCTAATAGCGACGACACAGTGGAACTCTCAATGAAAGCACCAATGTCGGTGTCAAAACCGGCAGATCTCGGGTAGGGGGTCCCGAACTGTGCTTCTAAGGCGGATGGCAACAGGAGGCAGGGGACACGACGTTTTACCCAGGTTCGGGCCCTCTTGATGGAGGTAAAACCCTACGTCCCGCTTGATTATTCTTGATAATATGAGTAGTACAAGAGTTGTTCTACCACGAGATCGGAGAGGCTAAACCCTAGAAGCTAGCCTATGGTGATTGTTTGTTGTCCTACGGACTAAAACCCTCTGGTTTATATAGACACCGGAGGGGGCTAGGGTTACACAAGGTCGGTTACAAAGGAGGAGATATACATATCCATATTGCCTAGCTTGCCTTCCACGCCAAGTAGAGTCCCATCCGGACACGGGACGAAGTCTTCAATCTCGTATCTTCATAGTCCAACAGTCCGGCCAAAGGATATAGTCCAGCTGTCCGGAGACCCCCTAATCCAGGACTCCCTCAGTCGATATAGAGGCACGCACGTGTCGTAGTAGATGTGTGCACATAGCATGTACACGTACGTACAGATGCCAGTGTGCAAGAAAGAAAATATGGCAACGTACGTACATACGGGCGAGGTCTTGAACGCCTACTCGCGCATACGTACGGCCAGGGCTCGTGTACATGGCTGGGTCGGAACGGAGAAACTGCGTCGTTGTCGTGTTCATGTTGAGCCAACCGGCTGGGTCAAAACGAAATGCGTTATCGTGTTCATCGGGAGGGCTTGGACGAAACAGCCGATGAAAATGAGGCATGTCGTATTGCAGAACGGAGGAAACGGCCTTGTGTTCGACTGGCGATGTTCGAAACGGGATCCTGTTCATCAGGAGGGGTCTAGCGTACCGCAAAACGGAGGAAACAGACCTCCTACGATCAAAACGGGGTCTTGTTGATTAGGAGGGGTGTGGCGTACCGCAAAACGGAGGAAACGGACTTGTGTTGGAGCGCTATAGTCGAAACGAGGGTCCTATTCATCGGGAGGAGTGTGGCGTACCGCAAAATGGGACTCCGCGGGATACTGTTCATCTCCACCGTCGACCCCCTCTAGCCTCCACGGGCAACTGTTCATCCACCGTCAACCTCCTCCAGCCTCCACCTGCGACTGTTCATCCACGGGCTCCTGTTCATCCAGCCTCCACCGCGCGCTACTCCACCGGCTACTGTTCAATCAGCCCTCTCCGCGAGCTCCTGTTCAACCACCCTCCACGGGCAACTGGTCATGCAGCCCTCCACCGTATATTGTTCATCCATCCCTCCATGGTGTGGTCCTGTTCATCCAGCCCTCCACGGGGTCCTGTTCATCCAGAGGCAACACCACGGGGTCCTGTTCATCCACCCCCACTGGGAATTGTTCATCCAAACCCCCCAGCAACGCTCACTGTTCATCCAGAGGCAGCATCGATCGGCTTCACTTAGCAGCAGTAGCGAAGGAATCGCTCGATCGGGTTCAGTTAACAGCTATTGATCGATCGCTCGGGTTCAGTAATGCGTAGCCTGCAGTGCAACCACTCAGGTTCAGTAGGCGAACGCCTCGCTCGGGTTCAGTTAGAGCCCAACGCCTCGCACCCACGCATCTGTGTGTACGAGAGAAACGCGCATCGCTCGGCCCCGACCACCCATCGTAACCGGGAACACCCCGATATTTTCCTCGCCCTCGGTTCTACCACAGTTTTTTCCGTCATGGACGGCCCAAAGAATTTCATCCAGCTGCGTCTCCGGCCCGCCCAGGACGAAAAGCCCATTTTCTGTCATGATTTTTTGTAATAGAAGTAGGAGCCCACCACATCTATGATGATACCGGGTTTTGTCACAATTATCGTCATAGAAGTGTCATAAGTATGACAATTTTTTTTCGTTCGGCCCAAAATGTCAAGGATGTGTCTTTTTTTGTAGTGATGGAAGCCCTCATGGCACTCATGACCTGCTTTTGTGCGGATGAGGATAGTTGGCTGGCCCGTAGCAAAAATAATGCAAGCGACGCCGACACCCCTGAAGCCAGAAATAGCAACGACAAGTCCCGATGCAACAGAAACAAGCATCGAAACAACAATGACAACATCGATGAAACGGCGGTCAATGCCGGATTCAGTGGCTCTAAGTCCGGCCAGCGGAAGAAGCCGTTCAAAAAGAACAATTCGGGCCCATCCATCTTGGACCGCATACTAGATTGTCTGTGCCAGATTCATGGCACCCCGGACAAACCACCCAATCACACCAACAGAGACTGCTGGATCTTTAAACAGGCCGGCAAGTTAAATGCCAAAAGCAAGGAGAAGGGATCATAGAGCGAGGACAACGACGAGGAGCCCCGGCCACCGAACACAGGGGGACAGAAGAAGTTTCCCCCTCAGGTCAAAAGGGTGAACATGATATATGCTACCCACATCCCCAAGAGGGAGCGCAAGTGCGCACTCAGGGACATCTACGCGATAGAGCTAGTCGCCCCAAAATTTAATCCATGGTCGTCATGCCTGATCACCTTCGACCGTTGGGATCACCCGACCAGTATCCGTCACGGCGGTTCAGTCACACTGGACCTGGACCCAATAATTGATGGGTTCCACCTGACGCGAGTCCTGATGGACGGTGGCAGCAGCCTCAACCTGCTTTATCAGGATACGATGCGCAAAATGGGCATCAATCCATCACGGATCAAGCCCACAAAGACTACCTTTAAAGGAGTCATACCAGGTGTAGAGGCCTGCTAGATGGGCTCAATCACACTAGAGGTTGTCTTCGGATCTCCGGACAACTTCCGAAGCGAGGAGTTAATCTTCGATATCGTCCCTTTTCGTAGTGGCTATCATGCACTGCTCGGACAAACCGCATTTGCTAGATTCAACGTTGCCACACCACGCTTATCTCAAGCTCAAGATGCCCAGACCATGGGGCTTCATAACAGTTTATTCAAACACAGAATGCTCCCTCCGCACCGAGGAGTACACCGTTGCCATAGCAACAGAAGTATAGAGCGGCCTTTTCAAGCAGAACCTCAATTCGGCGGCCGAGCCCCCGGACACCATCAAGAGAGTCTGGACTATTGTGCAGCAGGATAGCTCGGCTCGTCAAGAGCTTGACTAACAATTTGGCCTCCGTTCCAGTCCCGACCAAGTAGCGGCGATTGTATCACGCGTACATAACTATGCATTAAAAATACGATGGGCATGGATGGAGGCATAACCAGCTTGTGATCCACAATACGGCTCGACCGCCCCGGACACTACTTTTACTGTTTTCTTTTTTCTCCTTTTTTCAGGTTTCTTTTTCACAGGCCTTCCCTGACGGCCTGACCATCGATGCTTTTCGAAAGATAAATACACCAAGACGACAAGAAGCATGGACGCACTGGCGAAATTTTAGGTGGTTTCTTTAACAATCCCTCTACCTGTTTTCAGGACCCAGACGCATCTCTCCCTTGGTTAAGGCATATTAAATAGCCTTCTGCCTATTGCACTACTTGTATAAATGTGCCTTTATGCACCAATGAAATTATAAGGGAAATAGTTTGAGGCCCAAATTTTAAGGCTCCAGCTTACTACCTTTTCTTTTTTTCCTTTTCTAGTAACTTTATGAGATTGCACCCATACACTCTGGTGCATTTCAGATTTGCCAGGGGCTTCATAGCGCCGCACAACATGGCAACAAAAGTCCAAACACTTTTTACAGTATAGTTCGACACCCCGAATTTAGCATTATATGCATTGGCTCCGAATCATGTCTTTGGTCAATAGTTGGGTTGCCCGGCTCCTGTGCTTGCTACCTTACGTTCCGCTGTATCGGCTAGGGTAGTAAAGGGAGAACTACTGCGATTGTGCCCTGGTTTACACGAATGAGCCCCTCAGTAGAGAAAGCCAAAAACTGACTGTCATGATGCGGCGAGAGCCGGTCAGCTCTTCAGAGGTTTCAAATCCTTGGAGATTTTTTCCGCATTACGCGAGGGATTGGTACTTACCCGATCAGGTGTTTACAGCATCCTAGTTTGGATACTAGGGGCTGCGCCTACATTTTTATTGTCAAACTCCTATGGCTAAGTGAGGGTGCTAAAGTCGCATAGTCTGATTGCCTGGTTCGTCGCGCTAAACACCTACTTCAAGGACCAAACAATTGGATCAAGAGTGTTTAGATCACATCCCGAACACCCCCGTAGTACCTACATGGGGGCAGAAGCTGACGACTGGCCAACTCTCAGATTTCACACAACACGGTCGCACAGTAGGTGAAATTCTTTAAATAACAAACATTATATTACATAACGACTTTGTTTCATCATACAAGGCAGAGACAACATGAATGTATTTATTCGAAAATAATGTCTTGTGCACATTGCGTTGCCACAATACGAGACCCCTCCAGGACATCTGCAAAATACCGCTCGGGTGTGCGGTGCTCCTTGCCCTCTGGCGGTCCTTCGGTCGTAATCTAGACGGCGTCCATCTTCGCCCACCACACCTTGACGCGGGTGAAGGCAATGCGCGCACCCTCAATGCAGGCTGATCGCTTGACGACGCCCGACCGGGGACAGGCGTTCACCAGCCGCTTCACGAGCCCAAAGTAGCTCCAGACATAGCTTCAGCAGGCCACAGCCGGATTATTAAATCCTTCATGGCCAGTTCGGCCACCCTATGCAGCTCGACTTGCTATTTTACCTAGTCGCTAAAGGGCACTGGGTGTTCTGGCGCAAGATATTTCAACCAGAACAGCTTCTTCGTTGAGACCCCCTCTTCGGCTCGGAAGAACTCCGAAGTGTCAGACACACTGCGCGGCAGATCTGCAAACGCCCCTGGAGAACTCCGAATCCGGGTTAGTAAGAAATACTTCTTCTTCACATACTTTGCTTTGCATACTAAATGCCTTACTCGCCGCGATTTTCTTGGCCTCCTAGATATTCTGGAGGGCGCCTTGGGCCTCAACCCGGGCCTCTTCCGCGCTTTGGCGGGCCTTAGCGAGTTCGGTCTCTCGAGCCGAAACATCACGCTCCAAGGATTCACATTTCTTAACTGCATCCTGGAGCTCTTGTTGGACCTCATCAAGCCTGGCCTCGTGCTTCTCTCGAGCGGCTTTTTCCTTGATGGCCTTCTCTTCGGCCTCGGCCAGGGCCTGTTGAAGGGCCTCGACCTCGGTCGCCGCTCCTACGCATGCCATGGCACCACGATCAATATGTATTAATTACTCTTTCTGAAATATACAGCCAGCCAGTACATACCTTGCTGGTCTTCCAGCCGCTTTCTCGCTTGGCCGAGCTCCTACTCAGCCTGCTCTAGTCTCTGCTTTAGTCCGGAGACTTCGGCAGTGTGCGCGGTCGAAGCCAACAACGACACCTGCTTATTCATATAAACCATTTAGTTAGTTCCCTGCAAAAATAAATTGATCCTCTGTCCGGCTCTTCTTTCCGAACACCGGACATTGTCTCAGGGGCTACTGTCTATATTAGGACTTTTTCCTTTTGGCGACGCTTACCTCAAAACCTGTTAGCAGGCTGCCGCAGGGTTCGTTCAGTCCGCTTTTGACGGACTGAACCCTCTCAATCACCGTACCCATAAGGATACGGTGTTCATCCACAATGGAAGCGCCTCGTAGCGCTTCCAGCAGATTATCCGGCGCCTCTGGATGGACGGAGGTCACTGGCGGAATATGCACACCCCCTTCTTTCGAAGGAGGTTGCTTGACGGAGTCCGGAGCCGTGTAGGTCTACGGACGTGTATTCGGCTGGGGGCCAAACTAAACAAAGCCCCCATCCTCAACCGCCATGGGGGTTTGCCCCCCATGTGTCCGAAAGCTGAGGCTTTGCCCCCTGGCGCCACCCTGGTGTCCTCCTGAACACCTCCCTGGCCGGGGAAGGTCCTTTGGGACAACACCTTGTCATCGCCCTTGGTCATGGGAGAGTGAGCGACTGGCGGTGACTTGCGGGCCATCGCCTTCGAATCCAGTGAGCCTCTTGATGAGGATCGCTGCGAGCTGTCGTGGGCCGGACTGCAATGGCATAAATTAACATATTATATTATCAAGCAAGAGAGGACAGACGCATGGACATATGCAGGTTTTAGTACTTACGACGCTACCGGAGGCTTGTTTCGGGGGCTCCGCTCCGGGCTGCTGTCAATGTCCCACGCGGAGTTATCCGCAAGGGGACCCTTCCCCCTCTTGGGCGCCTCCGCCTCCAGATTTGTGGAGGCCGCCCTCTTCTTCCTCCCCCCGTCAGGGGGAGAAGTGCTTTCTTCCTCCTCCTCGTCATCATCTTCGGCGGCGGAGGAGCGAGTCTTGTCTTCGGAGACATGTCCGAAGCTCCCTTGCGGCGGGGGCCACTCCGGACCCCCTTGGCCTTCTTCTTGGCTTTCTTCTCTGGCGCCTTATAGGGCGCCGGCACTAGCATCTTTGCCAGAAGTGCGATGACTGGCTCCTCAGGCAGCGGAGCCGAACAGTGAGTCCGCTCCGCCCTCTCCGTCCATACCTGAAAAAACAATAGTGATAAGGTTTAGATATCCTCCTTGAAACAAGTAAGTAGAGGATGCGTCTGGAGACGTGAAAGGCTTACCGCATTGGCAGAATGGGTAATATCGTGCCCGCGGTCTGAGTCTTGGCGGGCGGCATCTCGTTGCCCTTAAAGAGCAACTTCCAGGCATCTTCGTGAGTGGTTCCGAAGAGCCTTTCCAAAGTTCTATGCTTCTTTGGGTTGAATTCCCATAAGGGGCAGCTTCGGCTCTGGCATGGGAGGATCCGGTGAACCAGCATCACCTGGATTACATCGACGATCCTGATGTTTTTATCCACCATGCTTTGAATGCGCGTTTGCAGCGCTATCAACTCGTCATATGAGGACCAATTCGGGCCCTTCTCTATCCAGGAGGTGAGCCGCATTGGGGCTCCGGACTTGAATTTGGATGCCGCGACCCAGGTGGTGCCTCGGGGCTCTGTGATGTAGAACCACAGTTTTTGCCACTCCTTGACGGTCTCCACAAAAGTACCCTGGGGCCACGTGACATTGGGCATCTTGCTCACCATGGCACCTCCGCACTCCGCGTGCTGACCGTCCAGCACCTTAGGCTTCACATTGAAGATCTTGAGCCACAGTTCGAAGTGGGGTTGGATGCGGAGGAAGGCCTCACACATGACAATGAATGCCGAGATGTTGATGAAGGAGTTTGGGGCTAGATTATGGAAATCTAGCCCGTAATAGAACATAAGCCTGCGAACAAAAGGGTGGAGAGGAAACCCTAACCCACGGACGAAATGAGGGATGAACACCTCCCTTTCGTTGGGCTTCGGGGTGGGGATGATTTTCCCCTTAGCTGGAAGCCAATGGGCGATTTATTTCGCCAGATACCCGGCCTCCCGAAGCTTGGTGATGTCCTTCTCCCTGACGGAGGAGGCCATCCACTTGCCTTGCCCTCCAGATCCGGACATGGCTGAGGGCTTTCTTGAGGCAGAAAAGATGAGAACTTGGGTGCTGGAGCTCGAGAATGGAAGGGCAGAGAGAGAGAAGGCATGGGTGAAGAAAGGGAGTCCTTAACTCCTTATAAAAGCAGTGAATATTAAGCGCCTCCCCACTAGCCTTAAAACTCGCATGTTCCCAAGGTCTGTGTAAACGACACGGTTATATTACCCACGCTCGTATTGATGAGAATCCCGTAATAAGGGGACATGATCTCTGCTTCGACAAGACATGCCTATTAAAACCGCGTCTCAAAACATGGAAAGGCAGACGGAAAACGGTTTGAAATGATGACCAAGTAGACGTGATGTCACACTGATACGTCTCCAATGTATCTATAATTTTTGATTGCTGAATGCTATTATATTATCTATTTTGGATGTTAATGGGCTTTATTTTACACTTTTTTTTATCATTTTTGGGACTAACCTACTAATCAGAGGCCCAACCCAAATTGCTTTTTTTTGCCTATTTTAGGGTTTCGAAGAAAAGGAATATCAAACGGAGTCCAAATGGAATGAAACCTTCGGGAACGTGATTTTCTCAACAAACGTGATCCAGGAGACTTCGAGTGGCCGTCAAGAAACAAGGGAGGAAGGCACGAGGCAGGGGGAGCGCCTACCCCCTAGGCGCGCCCTCCACCCTCATGGGCCCTTCGTTGCTCCACCGACGTACTTATTCCTCCTATATAAGTCCACGTACACCCCAAACATCCAGGAGCACCATGAAAACCTAATTCCTCCGCCGCAACCTTCTGTACCCGAGAGATCCCATGTTGGGCCTTTTCTGGAGCTCCGCCGAAGGGGGCATTGATCACGGAGGGCCTCTACATCAACTCCATGGCCTCTCCGGTGATGTGTGAGTACTTTACTTCAGACCTACGGGTCCATAGCTAGTAGCTAGATGGCTTCTTCTCTCTCTTTGGATCTCAATACAAAGTTCTCCTCGATCTTCTTGGAGATCTATTCGATGTAATCTTATTTTGCGGTGTGTTTGTCGAGATCCGATGAATTGTGGGTTTATGATCCAGATTATCTATGAACAATATTTGTTTCTCCTCTGAATTCTTTTATGTATGATTGGTTTATCTTTGCAAGTCTATTCGAATTATCAGTTTGGTTTGGCCTACTAGATTGATCTTTCTTGCAATGGGAGAAGAGCTTAGCTTTGGGTTCAATCTTGCGGTGCTTGATCCCAGTGACAGAAAGGGAACCGACACGTATTGTATTGTTGCCATCGAGGATAAAAAGATGGGGTATATATCATATTGCATGAGTTTATCCCTCTACATCATGTCATCTTCCTTAAAGCATTACTCTGTTCTTATGAACTTAATACACTAGATGCATGTTGGATAGCGGTTGATGTGTGGAGTAATAGTAGTAGATGCATGCAGGAGTCGGTCTACTTGTCTCGGACGTGATGCCTATATACATGATCATACCTAGATATTCTCATAACTATGCTCCATTCTATCAATTGCTGGACAGTAATTCGTTTACCCACCGTAATACTTATGCTCTTGGGAGAAGCCACTAGTGAAACCTATGGCCCCCGGGTCTATCTTCCATCATATTAATCTTCCAATACTTAGTTATTTCCTTTTCCATTTGTTTTACTTTGCATCTATATCATAAAAATACCAAAAATATTATCTTATCATATCTATCATATCTCACTCTCGTAAGTGACCATGGAGGGCTTGACAACCCCTTTACCGCGTTGGTTGCAAGGTTCTTATTTGTTTGTGTATGTGCGTGGGACTTGAGCATGATCTCCTACTGGATTGATACCTTGGTTCTCAAAAATTGAGGGAAATACTTACGCTACTTTACTGCATCACCCTTTCCTCTTAAAGGGAAAACCAACACAGTGCTCAAGAGATAGCAAGAAGGATTTCTGGCACCGTTGCCGAGGAGATTTGCGCCAAGTCAAGTCAAGATTCGACTCCAACAACGAGTCATTTCTGGCGCCATTACCAAGTACCCATCACAAACTCTTATCCCTCGCATTACATTATTTGCCATTTGCCTCTCGTTTTCCTCTCCCCCACTTGACCCTTGCCATTTTATTCGCCATCTCTTTTCCGCTCACCTTTCTTTCACCATGTCGATAAAAAAGGGTTGGGGATTCTCTCCCGAGTTTTAGTACTTTTGACAATCCTTCTATTCTCTCTAAACTCATAAAAAATGATGCTATAGAAAGACCTACCGAAGTTATCAATGAGAATCTTAATAATTTTGACGAAGATGATTCCGGATTTTTTTGTTATTTACTCGATGAATCTTTGAAAGATGTTTGGGATAGACTATTAAGGATCCGGGCCAGCTATGTGCCCTAATACCAAATTGAAATTTACTTAAAGAGCTTTTATGTTGCCCTGCCTTCTTTGTTTAAGCATGTCCTAGATTCTATTTTTGAAGAAGGTTTTCTTGAAGGGGATGCTGTAGATACTTATGAAAAGATGAAAACCATATTTGGGCACCCCATGAATGAGAAGGTTGAATCCACATCCTTTTGCTCTCCTACCAAAACGAATCTATCAAAGAGATGAAAGCTAGCTTAGATGCAAATTTCCGTGAAATGCTTAATGTTTCTTCTACCATTAACAACCATGTGCTTTATCATAATAGAAAGATTAATTGCATAGATAATAAGTTTGCTCTTTTCTTCTCTAAAACCAAAGACGGCAATACCTAGATCTATCTTCGCTTTTATGCCTAGCTAGGGGCGTTAAACGATAGCGCTTGTTGGGAGGCAACCCGATTTTATTCTTATTCCTTGATTTTTGATCCTGTTTAGTAATAAATAATTTATCTAGTCTCTATTTTGGTTGTGTTTTTTGTGTTTAATTAGTGTTTGTGCCAAGTAGAACCGTTGGGAAGACTTGGGGTAAGTCTTTTTTATCTTGCTGTAGAAAACAGAAACTTTAGCGCTCACGAGAATCGCTGCCATTTTTATTTGGAAGGTGATATTTAGTTAATTATTTTTGCAGATGATTAATATATAAATTCCTCACGTCAAGCAATTTATTTTAGAATTTTTGGAGTTCCAGAACTTGCTTTAGCTACAGATTACTACAGACTGTTCTATTTTTGGCAGATTCTGTTTTTCTTGTGTTGTTTGCTTATTTTGATGAATCTATGGCTAGTGAAAGAGTTTATAAACTACAGAGAAGTTGGAATACAGTAGGGTTATCACCAATATAAATAAATAATGAGTTCATTACAGTACCTTGAAGTGGTGTTTTGTTTTCTTTCGCTAACGGAGCTCACGAGATTTTCTATTTTGAGTTTTGTGTTGTGAAGTTTTCAAGTTTTGGGTAAAGATTTGATGGATTAAGGAACAAGGAGTGGCAAGAGCCTAAGCTTGGGGATTCCCATGGCACCCCAAGGTAAAATTCAAGGACACCAAAAATCCTAAGCTTGGGGATGCCCCGGAAGGCATCCCCTCTTTCGTCTTCGTCTATTGGTAACTTTACTTGGAGCTATATTTTTATTAACCACATGATATGTGTTTTGCTTGGAGCGTCTTGTATGATTTGAGTCTTTGCTTTTTAGTTTACCACAATCATCCTTGCTGTACACACCTTTTGAGAGAGACTCACATGATTTGAAATTTATTAGAATACTCTATGTGCTAAACTTATATTAGAGCATTGTCCCAAGTGAGGAAAGGATGATGGAGACTATGATTCCCCCACAAGTCGGGATGAGAATCCGAACGAAAAAAAGAGAAAAGAGGCCAAAAAGAAAAGAAAATAAAAAAGAAAGAAGACCCAAATAAAAAAAATGAGAGAAAGAGAGAGAAGGGACAATGCTACTATCCTTTTCCACACTTGTGCTTCAAAGTAGCATCATGTTCTTCATATAGAGAGTCTCCTATGATATTACTTTCATATACTAGTGGGAATTTTTCATTATATAACTTGGCTTGTATATTCCAATGATGGGCTTCCTCAAAAGGCCCTAGGACTTCGTGAGCAAGCAAGTTGGATGCACACCCACTTAGTTTCTTTTGTTGAGCTTTCATATACTTATAGCTCTAGTGCATCCGCTGCATGGCAATCCCTACTCACTCACATTGATATCTATTAATGGGCATCTCCATAGCCCGTTGATACGCCTAGTTGATGTGAGACTATCTTCTCCTTTTTGTCTTCTCCACAACCACCATTCTATTCCACCATAGTGCTATATCCATGGCTCACGCTCATATATTGCGTGAAGATTGAAAAAGTTTGAGAACATCGAAAGTATGAAACAATTGCTTGGCTTGTCATCGGGGTTGTGCATGATTTAAATATTTTGTGTGGTGAAGATAGAGCATAGCCAGACTATATGATTTTGTAGGGATAACTTTCTTTGGCCATGTTATTTTGAGAAGACATAATTGCTTAGTTAGTATGCTTGAAGTATTATTATTTTTATGTCAATATTAAACTTTTATCTTGAATCTTTAGGATTTGAACATTCATGCCACAATAAAGAAAAATTACATTGAGAAATATGTTAGAAAGCATTCCACATAAAAAATTCTTCTTTTATCCTTTACCTACTCGAGGAGGATCAGGAATTAAGCTTGGGGATGCTTGATATGTCTCCAACGTATCTATAATTTTTGATTGCTCCATGCTATTATTATCTATTTTGGATGTTAATGGGCATTATTTTACACTTTTATATCATTTTTGGGACTAACCTACTAATCGGAGGCCCAGCCCAAATTGCTGTTTTTTGCCTATTTTAGGGTTTCGAAGAAAAGGAATATCAAACGGAATCCAAACGGAATGAAACCTTTGGGAATGTGATTTTCTCAACAAACATGATCCATGAGACTTGGAGTGGCCGTCAAGAAACAAGGGAGGAAGGCACGAGGGAGGGGCGCGCGCCCTCCACCCTCGTGGGCCCTCCGTTGCTCCACCGACGTACTTCTTCCTCCTATATAAGTCCACATACCCCCAAACATCCAGGAGCACCACGAAAATCTAATTTCACCACCGCAACCTTCTGTACCCGAGAGATCCCATCTTGGGGCCTCTTCCGAAGCTCCGCCGGAGGGGGCATTGATCACGGAGGGCCTCTACATCAACTCCATGGCCTCTCCAGTGATGTGTGAGTAGTTTACTTCAGACCTACGGGTCCATAGCTAGTAGCTAGATGGCTTCTTCTCTCTCTTTGGATCTCAATAGAAAGTTCCCCTCGATCTTCTTGGAGATCTATTCGATTTAATCTTCTTTTGTGGTGTGTTTGTCGAGGTCCGATGAATTGTGGGTTTATGATCCAGATTATCTATGAACAATATTTGATTCTCCTATGAATTCTTTTATGTATGATTGGTTTATCTTTGCAAGTCTCTTTGAATTATCAGTTTGGTTTGGCCTACTTTTTTATCTTTCTTGCAATGGGAGAAGTGCTTAGCTTTGGGTTCAATCTTGCGGTGCTCGATCCTAGTGACAGAAAGGGAACCGACACGTATTGTATTGTTGCCATCAAGGATAAAAAGATGGGGTTTATATCATATTGCATGAGTTTATCCCTCTACATCATGCCATCTTCCTTAAAGCATTACTCTATTCTTATGAACTTAATACTCTAGATGCATGTTGGATAGCGGTCGATGTGTGGAGTAATAGTAGTAGATGCAGGCAGGAGTCGGTCTACTTGTCTCGGACGTGATGCCTATATACATGATCATACCTAGATATTCTCATAACTATGCTCCATTCTATCAATTGCTCGACAGTAATTCGTTTACCCACCGTAATACTTATGCTCTTGAGAGAAGCCACTAGTGAAACCTATGGCCCCCGGGTCTATCTTCCATCATATTAATCTTCCAATACTAAGTTATTTCCTTTGCCATTTGTTTTACTTTGCGTCTTTATCATAAAAATACCAAAAATATTATCTTATCATATCTATTAGATCTCACTCTCGTAAGTGACCAAGGGATTGACAACCCCTTTATCGCGTTGGTTGCGAGGTTCTTATTTGTTTGTGTAGGTGCGTGGGACTTGAGCGTGATCTCCTACTGGATTGATACCTTGGTTCTCAAAAACTGAGGGAAATACTTACGCTACTTTGCTGCATCACCCTTTCCTCTTCAAGGGAAAACCAACGCAGTGCTCAAGAGGTAGCACACATTACAAGAGGACCCGTGCAAATATTATATTCTTTGCGGTTGTGTGTGGTACTTGTGTTTTAGATCCGGACAAGTTCATTACGATCGAAAACAATCTGCGCGTCGGACACCTCGTCATTGAAGTCTGGTTCAGGGGCTACTGAGGGAGTCCTGGACTAAGGGGTCCTCGGTCGTCCGACCTATTGGATATGGGATGGGCTGATGGGCCATGAAGATACAAAGGCTGAAGACTCTACCTGTGTTCGGATGGGACTCTCCTTGGCGTGGAAGGCAAGCTTGGCGACCAAATGCGAAGATTCCTTTCTCTGCAACCGACCTTATGTAACCCTAGATCCCTCCGGTGTCTACATAAACTGGGGGGATAGGTCCGTAGACACATCCTAATAATCATAGTCAGACAGGCTAGACTTTTAGGGTTTAGCCATTACGACCTCATGGTAGATCAACTCTTGTAATACTCATATTCATCAAGATCAATCAAGCAGGAAGTAGGGTATTACCTCCATAGAGAGGGCCCGAACCTAGATAAACATTGTGTCCCCCGTCTCCTGTTACCATCGACTTTAGACGCACAGTTCGGGACCCCCTACCCGAGATCCACCGGTTTTGACACCGACAATGAGGTTTTTCCCTAGCCCTAGCACATCGGTCCCACCGAGATTCCTAATGTTCACACTTTGAACTAAATCGTTCTCATCGAGTTCTTCTAGTCGGTCTGACTGAGTTGGGTCAAATGTGTGTAACGGTTGGATTTTGTGTGGAGGCTATATATACCCCCACCCCCTTCTCCATTTGAGAGAGAGCCATCAGAATGTGCCTACACTTCCACTATCCATTTGTCAGATTCAGGGCTCCATAGACCCAAGAAAGGTTCAAACTCTAGCACGTGTGCGAAGAACTCAACCTCTCCAGCCAACCAATTCATCGTTCTCACGGCCTAGCTCGATGAACAGGAAAGAAAAGGGACACGACAGTTTACCCAGGTTTGGGCCACCTTGCGGCGTAATACCATACACCTGCTTTGGGGTAGATTAGCCTCTCGAGGGGTTGATGATGAACTGGTAGAGAGGAAGAACAACCTCAGGAGGCCTGTTCTTGTGTGGGTGTGAGCTAGTGAGGGTTCGGATTTCAGATCCCGGACCCCCTTCTATGGTGGTGGCTAAGCTACATTTATAGTGGCCTTGGTCCTCTTCCTCCGAACGAAGGCGGGAAGGGATCCTGCAGTGGCCAATTTTGAAGGAGTCAAGTAGTACATCTTATCCTGACAAAAGGTAGTCTTCGCCTGCAAAGCTTCTGTTCGTGACGCAGTGGTGGGCTCGATGATGACATCCGTCCTGCCGCCCTAGCGGTCTTGGTCTTGTTGCACGGGACTGGAAACCTTTAGTTGATTCCTCGGGACCCCGCGCCTGTGCTTGCCTCCTTAGAACCAAAGAGGAAACCTGCGGCTCTGCACCCACTGGCGCCCGCCTGGCCTTGGTCGTCATGGCTTGCGTCACCCAAACCTCATGAGATGGGCACTTGCATAGGAATATCCGCTCCACAGGAGCCAGCCTAGGGAGGCCGCTCCCTCCAAAGGTCTTGGTGTTGTCCGCCTCGTGAGGCTTGGCTCCTCGCAAGGGTGTCTTGCCGATGCTGAAGATGGGCCCCACTAATACGACCATTTTGCATCATGCTTTTATATCGATATTTATTGCATTATGGGTTGTTATTACACATTATGTCACAATACTTATGACTTTTCTCTCTTATTTTATAAGGTTTACGTGAAGAGGGAGAATGCCGGCAGCTGGAATTTTGGGTTGGAAAAGGAGCAAATATTAGAGACCTATTCTGCACAACGCAAAAAGTCTTGAAACTCCACAAAAGTCAGTTTTGGAATATATTAAAAATATTGGGCGAAGAAAGCACCAGAGGGGAGCCAGCCACCGTCCACGAGGGTGGGGGGGGCACGCCCTACCCCCTGGGCGCACCCCCTGCCTCGTGGGCCACCTGGCAGGCCCCCGATGCCCATCTTCTGGTATAAGATGTATTTTGCCCTCAAAAAAATAAGTAGGAAGATTTCAGGACGAAGCACCATCGTCTTGAGGAAGAACCTTGGCGGAACCAATCTAGGGCTCCAGCGGAGCTGTTCTGCCGGGGAAACATCCCTCCGTGAGGGGGAAATCGTCACCATCGTCATCACCATCGATCCTCTCATCGGAGGGGGTCAATCTCCATCAACATCTTCACCAACACCATCTCCTCTCAAACCCTAGTTCATCTCTTGTATCCGATCTTTGTCTCAAAACCTCAGATTGGTACATGTGGGTTGCTAGTAGTGTTGATTACTCCTTGTAGTTGATGCTAGTTGGTTTATTTGGTGGAAGATTATATGTTCAGATCCTTTATGCATATTAATACCCCTCTGATTATGAAAATGAATATGATTTGTGAGTAGTTACCTTAGTTCCTGAGGACATGGGAGAAGTCTTGCTATAAGTAGTCATGTGAATTTGGTATTCGTTCGATATTTTGATGAGATGTATGTTGTCTTTCCTCTAGTGGTGTTATGTGAACGTCGACTACATGACACTTCACCATTGTTTGGGCCTAGGGGAAGGCATTGGCAAGTAATAAGTAGATGATGGGTTTCTAGCGTGACAGAAGCTTGAACCCTAGTTTATGCATTGCTTCGTAAGGGGCTGATTTGGATCCGTATGTTTCATGCTATGGTTAGGTTTACCTTAATTCTTCATTCGCAGTTGCGGATGCTTGTGAAGGGGGTTAATCATAAGTGGGATGCTTGTCCAAGGAAGGGCAGTACCCAAGCACCGGTCCACCCACATATCAAATTATCAAAGTAACGAACGCGAATCATATGAGCATGATGAAAACTAGCTTGACGATAATTCCCATGTGTCCTCGGGAGTGCTTTCCTTTATATAAGAGTTTGTCCAGGCTTGTCCTTTGCTACAAAAAGGATTGGGCCACCTTGCTGCACCATGTTTACTTTTGTTACTTGTTACCCGTTACGAATTACCTTATCACAAAACTGTATGTTACAGATAATTTCAGTGCTTGCAGAGAATATCTTACTGAAAACCGCTTGTCATTTCCACCTACTCCTCATTGGGTTCGACACTCTTACTTATCAAAAGGACTACGATAGATCCCCTATACTTGTGGGTCATCAAGACTCTTTTCTAGCGCCGTTGCCGGAGAGTGAAGCGCCTTTGGTAGGTGGAATTTGGTAAGGAAAAATTTATATAGTGTGCTGAAATTTACTGTCACTTGTTACTATGGAAAACAATCCTTTGAGGGGCTTGTTCGGGGTATCTTCACCTCGACCAGTAAAGAAAATAGTTGCTCCTCAACCTACTGAACCTACTGAAAATGTTTACTTTGAAATTCCTTCGGGTATGATAGAGAAACTGCTAGCTAATCCTTTTACAGGAGATGGAACATTACATCCCGATATGCACTTAATCTATGTGGATGAAGTTTTTGGATTATTTAAGCTTGCAGGTATGCCCAAGGATGTTATGAAGAAGAAGGTCTTCCCTTTATCTTTGAAGGGAAAGGCATTGACATGGTTTAGGCTATGTGATGATATTGGATCATGGAACTACAACCGACTGAAATTGGAATTTCATCAAAAGTTTTATCCTATGCATCTGGTTCATCGTGATCGTAATTATATATATATTTTTGGCCTCGCAAAGGATAAAGCATCACTCAAGCTTGGGGGAGGCTTAAGTCAATATTCATTCCCCAATCATGAGCTCTCAAGAGAAATTATTATTCAAAAAAAATTATGCTCGGCTTTCTCTCAATAATCGCTCCATGCTCGATACTTCTTGTACTGTTTCTTTTATGATGAAGACTATTGAATTCAAATGGGATTTATTGGAAAAAATTAAACGCAACTCTGAAGATTGGGAACTCGACGAAGGTAAAGATTCAAGTATAACACCTAAGTTTGATCGTGTTAAATCATTTATGGATACCGATGCTTTTCATGAATTTAGCACTAAATATGGACTTGATTCTGAGATAGTAGCTTCTTTCTATGAATCATTTGCTACTCATGTTGATCTCCCTAAAGAGAAGTGGTTTAAATATCATCCTCCCATTGAAGTAAAAGTAGTTGAACCTATTAAAGTTGAAGAAAAGACCATCACTTATAATGTTGATCCTATTGTTCCTACTGCTTATATTGAGAAACCACCTTTCCGTGTTAGAATAAATGATCATGCTAAAGCTTCAACCGTGGTTCATAAGAGTAATGCTAGAACACCTACACCCCCTGAGCAAATTAGAGTTGAACCTAGTGTTGCTATGGTTAAAGATCTCTTGGTCGATAATATTGATGGGCATGTTATTTACTTTTGTGATGAAGCTGCTAGAATTGCTAGACCCAATACTAAAGATAAACATAGGCCTATTGTAGGCATGCCTGTTGTTTCTGTTAAAATAGGAGATCATTGCTGTCATTTTTATTTGAGTGGCGTCGGGGTGCGGGCTGAGTTTTTGGTTGAAATGCCTCTCTATCGCGGCCACAAGGTGGCCGATCAGCCGCGTCATATGCTGGAGATGTAGGTTTTAATGCTTCCTCCTCTAGTCGGGGTAGCAACCTGCGCTTTGGGTAACTCTTGGAGGGGCGCTCGAGTTCATATTCCTCGCCCGCAAGGACTTCAGTCCATCTGTCAGCTAGTAGATCTCGATCAGCTTGGAGCTGCTGCTGCTTTTTCTTAAGGCTATTTGCCATGGCTATAAGCATGCGCTTGAAGCGCTCTTGTTCGGCGGGATCCTCCGGCATGAAAAATTCATCATCGTCGAGGCTTGCCTCGTCTTCGGAGGGAGGCATGTAATTATCATCCTCCACCTCTCCATCTGCCGCTCACTCGGGGGGGGGGCTGGCTTCTCCATCCTCCTGCTCTAAATCTTGCTGGAGGGGGTTGTTGTCGTCTTTGGCACTGTCCGAAGTGCTATTATCTCCTGTGCCGGTGTCACCGCTTTTGCTTTGGCGAGACTTGGAGCGGCGCCGCTGACGTCGGCGCTTGGATTGTTTCTTGGAGGGGTCATCCTCCGCTGTCTCGTCGCCATTGCCTTCTTTAGGTGTGTCCACCATGTATATATCATATGATGAGGTGGCTATCCAGTGCCCTGTGGGCAGTGGTTCCTCTTCGTCTCCCGCATCGTCGTCCATACTGTCAATGTCTTCGGAGTCGAAGTCGAGCATGTTGGTCAAATTGTCGACAATGGCTACTAAGTGGGTGGTGGGTGGGCGACGAATTTCTTCGTCATCCGCATCCCAATCCTGCCGAACATAGTTCGGCCAGGACTCTCCTGACAGGGAGAAAGACCTTAATGAGTTTAGTATGTCGCCAAAGGGAAAGTGCTGAAAGATATCCGCGGAGGTGAACTCCATGATCGGCGCCCCGTCAGATTTGATAGGCACGGGCGTAGGAGGTTCGGAGTCCGTGGCCGGGGGAGAATCCGGCAGTTCGGCGTCACGGCTCCCGTGAAAGGTAAGGTCGATATTCAGCTCGATCGCCGCTGAGAATACGGCCTCCATGGTAGGGTCTATCCGCCCGTCCATGGATGGCGCAATTGGCTCTGAATTGAGGGTCGAAGCGGTTGCCGGTGCGGTCTCCTGAACACTGTCCGACAGTAGAGCTAAATCATGCTCATCGTGACCATGCGGCGCACTCGGCAGGGGCTCGAATCCGTCGAAGATCAAGTCTCCGCAGATGTCGGCCGTGTAGTTTAAGCTTCCAAACCTGACCTGGTGGCCAGGGGCGTAACTCTTGATCTGCTCCAGATGGCCAAGTGAGTTGGCCCGCAGTGCGAAGCCGCCGAATACAAAGATCTGTCCGGGGAGAAAAGTCTCACCCTGGACTGCATCGCTATCGATGATCGAAGGAGCCATCAAGCCTAACAGCGACGACACAGTGGAACTCTCAATGAAAGCACCAATGTCGGTGTCAAAACCGGCGGATCTCGGGTAGGGGGTCCCGAACTGTGTGTCTAAGGCGGATGGTAACAGGAGGCAGGGGACACGATGTTTTACCCAGGTTCGAGCCCTCTTGATGGAGGTAAAACCCTACGTCCTGCTTGATTATTCTTGATAATATGAGTAGTACAAGAGTTGATCTACCACGAGATCGGAGAGGCTAAACCCTAGAAGCTAGCCTATGGTATGATTGTTTGTTGTCCTACGGACTAAAACCCTCTGGTTTATATAGACACCGGAGGGGGCTAGGGTTACACAAGGACGGTTACAAAGGAGGAGATATACATATCCGTATTGCCTAGCTTGCCTTCCATGCCAAGTAGAGTCCCATCCGGACACGGGACGAAGTCTTCAATCTCGTATCTTCATAGTCCAACAGTCCGGCCAAAGGATATAGTCCAGCTGTCCGGAGACCCCCTAATCCAGGACTCCCTCAGTCGATATAGAGGCACGCACGTGTCGTAGTAGATGCGCGCACATAGCATGTACACGTACGTACAGATGCCAGTGTGCAAGAAAGAAAATACGGCAACGTACGTACATACGGGCGAGGTCTCGAACGCCTACTCACGCATATGTACGGCCAGGGCTCGTGTACATGGCTGGGTCGGAACGGAGAAACTGCGTCGTTGTCGTGTTCATGTTGAGCCAACCGGCTGGGTCGAAACGGAATGTGTTATCGTGTTCATCGGGAGGGCTTGGATGAAATAACCGATGGAAATGAGGCCTGTCGTATTGCAGAACGGAGGAAACGGCCTTGTGTTCGACTAGCCATGTTCAAAACGGGATCCTGTTCATGAGGAGGGGTCTAGCGTACCGCAAAACGGAGGAAACATACCTCCTACGATCAAAACGGGGTCTTGTTGATCAGGAGGGGTGTGGCGTACCGCAAAATGGAGGAAACAGACTTGTGTTGGAGCGCTACGATCGAAACGAGGGTCCTGTTCATCGGGAGAAGTGTGGCGTACCGCAAAACGGGACTCCGCGGGATACTGTTCATCTCCACCGTCGACCCCCTCTAGCCTCCACGGGCAACTGTTCATCCACCGTCGACCTCCTCCAGCCTCCACCTGTGACTGTTCATCCACGGGCTCCTGTTCATCCAGCCTCCACCACGCGCTACTCCACCGGCTACTGTTCAGTCAGCCCTCTCCACGAGCTCCTGTTCAACCACCCTCCACGGGCAACTGGTCATGCAGCCCTCCACCGTCTATTGTTCATCCAGCCCTCCACGGTGTGGTCCTGTTCATCCAGCCCTTCACGGGGTCCTGTTCATCCAGAGGCAACACCACGGGGTCCTGTTCATCCACCCCCACCGGGAATTGTTCATCCAAACCCCCCAACAACGCTCACTGTTCATCTAGAGGTAGCATCGATCGGCTTCACTTAGCAGCAGTAGCGAAGGAATCGCTCGATCGGATTCAGTTAACAGCCATCGATTGATCGCTCGGGTTCAGTAATGCGTAGCCTGCAGTGCAATCACTCAGGTTCAGTAGTCGAACGCCTCGCTCGGGTTCAGTTAGAGCCCAACGCCTCGCACCCACGCATGTGCGTGTACGAGAGAAACGCGC
Organism: Triticum dicoccoides; assembly: GCF_002162155.2. Taxonomy (NCBI): domain Eukaryota; kingdom Viridiplantae; phylum Streptophyta; class Magnoliopsida; order Poales; family Poaceae; genus Triticum; species Triticum dicoccoides. The sequence goes on from NC_041380.1 coordinate 138,150,496, forward strand.
ATCGCTCGGCCCCGACCGCCCATCGTAACCGGGAACACCCCGATATTTTCCTCGCCCTCGGTTCTACCATAGTTTTTTCCATCATGAACGGCCCAAAGAATGTCATGCAGCTGCGTCTCCGGCCCGCCCAGGATGAAAAGCCCATTTTCTGTCATGATTTTTTGTAATACAAGTAGGAGCCCGCCACATTATGATGATACCGGGTTTTGTCACAATTATCGTCATAGAAGTGTCATAAGAATGACAATTTTTTTTCATTCGGCCCAAAATGTCACGGATGTGTCTTTTTTTTGTAGTGATGGCAGCCCTCACGGCACTCATGACCTGCTTTTGTGAAGATGAGGATAGTTGGTTGGCGCGTAGCAAAAATAATGCAAGCGACGCTGGCACCCCTGAAGCCAGAAATAGCAACGACAAGTCCCGACGCAACAGAAACAAGCGTCGAAACAACAATGACAACACCGATGATACGGCGGTCAATGCTGGATTCAGTGGCTCTAAGTCCGGCCAGTGGAAGAAGCCATTCAAAAAGAACAATTCGGGCCCATCCATCTTGGACCGCATACTAGATTGTCCGTGCCAGATTCATGGCACCCCGGACAAACCACCCAATCACACCAACAGAGACTGCTGGGTCTTTAAATAGGCCGGCAAGTTAAATGCCGAAAGCAAGGAGAAGGGATCGCAGAGCGAGGACGACGACGAGGAGCCCCGGCCACCGAACACAGGGGGACAGAAGAAGTTTCCCCCTCAGGTCAAAAGGGTGAACATGATATATGCTACCCACTCCCCAAGAGGGAGCGCAAGCGCGCGCTCAGGGACATCTACGCGATAGAGCTAGTCGCCCCAAAAATTTAATCCATGGTCATCATGCCTGATCACCTTCGATTGTCGGGATCACCCGACCAGTATCCATCACGGCGGTTCAGTCACACTAGACCTGGACCCAATAATTGATGGGTTCCACCTCACGCGAGTCCTGATGGACGGTGGCAGCAGCCTCAACCTGCTTTATCAGGATACGATGCGCAAAATGGGCATCAATCCATCACGGATCAAGCCCACAAAGACTACCTTTAAAGGAGTCATACCAGGTGTAGAGGCCTGCTGTATGGGCTCAATCACACTAGAGGTTGTCTTCAGATCTCCGAACAACTTCCGAAGCGAGGAGTTAATCTTCGATATTGTCCCTTTTCGTAGTGGCTATCATGCACTGCTCGGACGAACCGCATTTGTTAGATTCAACGCGGTGCCACACCACGCTTATCTCAAGCTCAAGATGCCCAGACCATGAGGCTTCATAATAGTTTATTCAAACACAGAACGCTCCCTCCGCACTGAGGAGCACACCGTTACCATAGAAGCAGAAGTATAGAGCGGCCTTTTCAAGCAGAACCTCAATTCGGCGGCCGAGCCCTCGGATACCGTCAAGAGAGTCCGGACTATTGTGCAGCAGGACAGCTCGGCTCATCAAGAGCTTGACTAGCAATTTGGCCTCCGTCCCAGTCCCGACCAAGTGACGGCGATTGTATCGCGCGTACATAACTATGCATTAAAAATACGATGGGCATGGATGGAGGCATAACCAGCTTGTGATCCACAATACGGCTCGACCGCCACGGACACACATACTTTTACTGTTTCCTTTTTTCTCCTTTTTTCAGGTTTCTTTTTCACAGGCCTTCCCTGATGGCCCGACCATCGATGCTTTTCGAAAGATAAATACACCAAGACGACAAGAAGCATGGACGCACTGGGCAAATTTTAGGTGGTTTCTTTAACAATCCCTCTACCTGTTTTCAGGACCCAGACGTAGCTCTCCCTTGGTTAAGGCATATTAAATAGCCTTCTGCTTATTGCACTACTTGTATAAATGTGCCTTTACGCACCAATGAAATTATAAGGGAAATAGTTTGAGGCCCAAATTTTAAGGCTCCAGCTTACTACCTTTTCTTTTTTTCCTTTTTGGGTAACTTTATCAGATTGCACCCGTACACTCTGGTCCGTTCCAAATTTGCCAGGGGCTTCATAGCGCCCCACAACATGGCAACAAAAGTCTGAACACTTTTTATAGTATAGTTCGACAACCCGAATTTAGCATTATATGCATTGGCTCCGAATCATGTCTTTGGTCAATAGTTGGGTTGCCCGACTCCTGTGCTTGCTACCTTACGTTCCGCTGTATCGGCTAGGGTAGTAAACGGAGAACTACTGCGATTGTGCCCCGGTTTACCTGAATGAGCCCCTCAGTAGAGAAAGCCGAAAACTGACTGTCATGATGCGGCGAGAGCCAGTCAGCTCTTCGGAGGTTTCAAATCCTTAGAGATTTTTTCCGCATTATGCGAGGGATTGGTACTTACCCGATCAGGTGTTTACAGCATCCTAGTTTGGATACTAGGGGCTGCGCCTACATTTTTATTGTCAAACTCCTATGGCTAAATGAGGGTGCTAAAGTCGCATAGTCTGATTGCCTGGTTCGTCGCGCTAAACACCTACTTCAAGGACCAAACAATTGGATCAAGAGTGTTTAGATCACATCCCGAACACCCCCGTAGTACCTACATGGGGGCAGAAGCTGACGACTGGCCAACTCTCAGATTTCACACAACACGGTCACACAGTAGGTGAAATTCTTTAAATAACAAACATTATATTACATAACGACTTTGTTTCATCATACAAGGCAGAGACAACATGAATGTATTCATTCGAAAATAATGTCTTGTGCACATTGCGTTGCCACAATACGAGACCCCTCCAGGACATCTGCAAAATACCGCTCGAGTGTGTGGTGCTCCTTGCCCTCTGGCGGTCCTTCAGTCGTAAGCTTGACGGCGTCCATCTTCGCCCACCACACCTTGACGCGGGTGAAGGCCATGCGCGCACCCTTAATGCATGCTGATCGCTTGACGACGCCCGGCCGGGGACACACGTTCACCAGCCGCTTCACGAGCCCGAAGTAGCTCCAGACATAGCTTCAGCAGGCCACAGCCGGATTATTAAATCCTTCATGGCCAGTTTGGCCACCCTATGCAGCTCGACTTGCTGTTTTACCTAGTTGCTAAAGGGCACTGGGTGTTCTGGCGCAAGATATTGCAACCAGAACAGCTTCTTCGTTGAGATCCGCTCTTCGGCTCGGAAGAACTCCGAAGTGTCAGACACACTGCGCGGCAGATCTGCAAACGCCCCTGGAGAACTCCGAAGCCGGGTTAGTAAGAAATACTTCTTCTTCACATACTTTGCTTTGCATACTAAATGCCTTACTCGCCGCTATTTTCTTGGCCTCCTAGATATCCTAGAGGGCGCCCTGGGCCTCAACCCGGGCCTCTTCCGCGCTTTGGCAGGCCTTAGCGAGTTCGGTCTCTCGAGCCAAAACATCACGCTCCAAGGATTCACATTTCTTAACTGCATCCTGGAGCTCTTGTTGGACCTCATCAAGCCTGGCCTCGTGCTGCTCTCGAGCGGCTTTTTCCTTGGTGGCCTTCTCTTCGGCCTCGACCTCGGTCGCCGCTCCTACGCATGCCATGGCACCACGATCAATATGCATTAATTACTCTTTCTGAAATATACAGCCAGCCAGTACATACCTTGCTGGTCTTCCAACCGCTTTCTCGCTTGGCCGAGCTCCTACTCAGCCTCCTCTAGTCTCTGCCTTAGTCCGAAGACTTCGGTAGTGTGCGCGGTCGCAGCCAACAACGACACCTGCTTATTCATATAAAACATTTAGTTAGTTCCCTGCAAAAATAAATTGATCCTCTGTCCAGCTCTTCTTTCCGAACACCGGACATTGTCTCAGGGGCTACTGTCTATATTAGGACTTTTTCCTTTTGGCGACACTTACCTCAAAACCTGTCAGCAGGCTGCCGCAGGGTTCGTTCAGTCCGCTTTTGACGGACTGAACCCTCTCAATCACCGTACCCATAAGGATACGGTGTTCATCCACAATGGAAGCGCCTCGTAGCGCTTCCAGCAGATTATCCAGCGCCTCTGGATGGACGGAGGTCACTGGCGGAATATGCACACCCCCTTCTTTCGAAGGAGGTTGCTTGCCGGAGTCCGGAGCCGTATAGGTCTACGGACGTGTATTCGGCTGGGGGCCGAACTAAACAAAGCCCCCATCCTGAACCGCCATGGGGGTTTACCCCCCATGTGTCCGGAAGCCGAGGCTTTGCCCCCTGGCGCCACCCTGGCGGCCTCCTGAACACCTCCCTGGCCGGGGAAGGTCCTTTGGGACAACACCTTGTCATCGCCCTTGGTCATGGGAGAGTGAGCGGCTGGCGGTGACTCGCGGGTCATCGCCTTCGAATCCAGCGAGCCTCTTGATGAGGATTGCTGGGAGCTGTCATGGGCCGGACTGCAATGGCATAAATTAACATATTATATTATGAAGCAAGAGAGGACGGACGCATGGACATATGCAGGTTTTAGTACTTACGACGCGGCCGGAGGCTTGTTTCGAGGGCTCCGCTCCGGGCTGCTGTCAACGTCCCACGCGGAGTTATCCGCAAGGGGACCCTTCCCCCTCTTGGGCGCCTCCGCCTCCAGATTTGTGGAGGCCGCCCTCTTCTTCCTCCCCCCGTCAGGGGGAGAAGTGCTTTGTTCCTCCTCCTCGTCATCGTCTTCGACGGCGGAGGAGTGAGTCTTGTCTTCGGAGACATGTCCGAAGTTCCTTTGCGGCGGGGGCCACTCCGGACCCCCTTGGCCTTCTTCTTGGCTTTCTTCTCTGGCGCCTTATAGGGCGCCGGCACTATCATCTTCGCCAGAAGTGGGATGACTGGCTCCTCAGGCAGCGGAGCCGAACAGTGAATCCGCTCCGCCCTCTCCGTCCATACCTGAAAAAACAATAGTGATAAGGTTTAGATATCCTCCTTGAAACAAGTAAGTAGAGGATGCGTCTGGAGATAAGAAAGGCTTACCGCATTGGCAGAATGGGTAATATCATGCCCGCGGTCTGAGTCTATGGAGGGCAGCGTCTCGTTGCCCTTAAAGAGCAACTTCCAGGCATCTTCGTGAGTGGTTCCGAAGAGCCTTTCCAAAGTTCTATGCTTCTTTGGGTTGAATTCCCATAAGGGGCAACTTCGGCTCTGGCATGGGAGGATCCGGCGAACCAGCATCACCTATATTACATCGACGATCCTGATGTTTTTATCCACCATGCTTTGAATGCGCGTTTGCAGCGCTATCAACTCGTCATATGAGGACCAATTCGGGCCCTTCTCTATCCAGGAGGTGAGCCGCATTGGGGCTCCGGACTTGAATTCGGATGCCGCGACCCAGGTGGTGCCTCGGGGCTCTGTGATGTAGAACCATAGTTTTTGCCACTCCTTGACGGTCTCCACAAAAGTACCCTGGGGCCACGTGACATTGGGCATCTTGCTCACCATGGCACCTCCGCACTCCGCATGCTGACGGTCCAGCACCTTCGGCTTCATGTTGAAGATCTTGAGCCATAGTCCGAAGTGGGGTTGGATGCGGAGGAAGGCCTCACACATGACAATGAATGCCGAGATGTTGAGGAAGGAGTTTGGGGCTAGATCATGGAAATCTAGCCCGTAAAAGAACATAAGCCTGCGGACAAAAGGGTGGAGAGGAAACCCTAACCCACAGACGAAATGAGGGATGAACACCTCCCTTTCGTTGGGCTTCGAGGTGGGGATGATTTTCCCCTTAGCTGGAAGCCAATGGGTGATTTATTTTGCCAGATACCCGGCCTCCCGAAGCTTGGTGATGTCCTTCTCCCTAACGGAGGAGGCCATCCACTTGCCTTGCCCTCCAGATCCGGACATGGCTGAGGGCTTTCTTGAGGTAGAAAAGATGAGAACTTGGGTGCTGGAGCTCGAGAATGGAAGGGCAGAGAGAGAGAAGGCGTGGGTGAAGAAAGGGAGTCCTTAACTCCTTATAAAAGCAGTGAATATTAAGCGCCTCCCCACTAGCCTTAAAAGTCGCATGTTCCCAAGGGCTGTGTAAACGACACGGTTATATTACCCACGCTCGTATTGATGAGAATCCCGCAATAAGGGGACACGATCTCTGCTTCGACAAGACATGCCTATTAAAACGGCGTCTCAAAACGTGGAAAGGCAGACGGAAAACGGTTCGAAATGATGACCAAGTAGACGTGATGTCACACTGATACGTCTCCAACATATCTATAATTTTTGATTGCTCAATGCTATTATATTATCTATTTTGGATGTTAGTGGGCTTTATTTTACACTTTTTTTATCATTTTTGGGACTAACCTACTAATCGGAGTGTGACGCCCGGATAATTAAGCTACAGTAATCCCACGTTAATGATGCCACGTCACCACGGTTATTGTTTCTAATCTCGCGTTAGTTCGAAACTGATTGTAATTCAAAATTCAAAATCAAGCAAACAATAAAAGTTTTTAAATATTAAAACTAAAATGTTTAATAAATAGTAGATAAATTAGAGACTATGATAAAATTGTAAACAATATTATTGAAATTTAATAAGTGACTTAAACAACCTCAAACAGTGGCTGAAAACATTATTTAATAACCTTTTTATTAATACAAAATAAATGCGAAATGATAATTAACCCAAACTAGTTTTTGGTGGTAGGATTTATAGTGCTGTGATTTGTGGGCCAGCTCTCATATTTCACAACACTCATTTGGTGCCCAAACAATTAGCCAAAACAGAAGAAAATAAGAAAAGTAAAACAAAACAAAACTAACAAAAAAAAGGAAAGGACCCCCCCACTGGGCCAACCGGCCCAGCTGGCAGCCA